>NC_091454.1:214746306-215346306 GCF_027789765.1 Dendropsophus ebraccatus | reverse complement strand
CAACTTCATAGTTTTGGTAAGAAGCAAGAGAAGAAGGAGGAGATAGCTGGTACTGTGGTTAGCAGAGAGACCAAGTCTGGGAAACCAAAAAACGGCATTAATCGGCTTGATTCGTTAAATTATTGTTCCTTGTAATAAAGACAACGATCAGCCGAGGAAGCAATAATCAGCTAATCGCTGTCATTTAAACTTGCTTTAAAATCCACTGCTATCCTCACATCGCTATGAGTAGGGTGCACGGCCGACGGCTAATGATTGGGTAAAATTAATAAAGCTCATACTTACCTATGCTCCTCTGGTGTCCTGCAGCCTTCTGGTGGTGTTCCCTGCTCACCCTGACACTTCTGGCCCCATCTCTACAATGACAGGCCGCTCAGCCAGTCAATGGCTGGGGGCTGTCCTGTGTTGGCCACTGACTGGCTAAGTGGCCTGTCAGTGAAAAAATGAGTCCAAAAACGTCAGAGGTGTGCAGGGAACATGGGCAGGAGGCTGCAAGATAACAGAGCAGCAAAGGTAAGTATGAACTTTATTATTTTTTATGTACAAAGCAAGTTCAAAGGCAGAGGACAGGTCTAGAAGAGGTAGTGCAAACTAAGACCAAAGGCAGGGGACAGATCTAGAAGAGGTAGTGCAAACTAAGAACAAAGGCAGAAGACAGGTCTAGAAGAGGTAGTGCAAAGTAAGACCAAAGGCAGAGGACAGGTCTAGAAGAGGTAGTGCAAACTAAGACCAAAGGCAGGGGACAGATCTAGAAGAGGTAGTGCAAACTAAGACCAAAGGCAGAGGACAGATCTAGAAGAGGTAGTGCAAACTAAGACCAAAGGCAGAAGACAGGTCTAGAAGAGGTAGTGCAAAGTAAGACCAAAGGCAGAGGACAGGTCTAGAAGAGGTAGTGCAAAGTAAGACCAAAGGCAGAGGACAGGTCTAGAAGAGGTAGTGCAAAGTAAGACCAAAGGCAGAGGACAGGTCTAGAAGAGGTAGTGCAAAGTAAGATCAAAGGCAGAGGACAGGTCTAGAAGAGGTAGTGCAAAGTAAGACCAAAGGCAGAGGACAGGTCTAGAAGAGGTAGTGCAAAGTAAGATCAAAGGCAGAGGACAGGTCTAGAAGAGGTAGTGCAAAGTAAGATCAAAGGCAGAGGACAGGTCTAGAAGAGGTAATGCAAAGTAAGACCAAAGGCAGAGGACAGGTCTAGAAGAGGTAGTGCAAAGTAAGATCAAAGGCAGAGGACAGGTCTAGAAGAGGTAATACAAAGTAAGACCAAAGGCAGAGGACAGGTCTAGAAGAGGTAATGCAAAGTAAAACCAAAGACAGAGGAGAAGTTTAGAAGAAGTATTACTATGTAGGATCTACTGCACATGACGGTATATTTTGAGATAGGCATATGGTAGCCTAATTTTGGCACTATATGATAATATTATGGAAGATGTGGTTTCTATGATCACCATGGGATGAATGGTCAGAGGAAGCCCCTGGACAAAGCACTTAACTCCCCTTGAGTTACATATAAGATGTGGCTTCATAAAATTCATGCCAATATGGTTTCATTTCAGGTGCGAGTGACATTTTCTCACAACCCTGAGTTCTGCAGTCTTGCTACAGCCAAAAGGCCATACACAACTACGGTAACAGTGAACAAAACCTCATCCTTCGCAGTTCCATTCGTCATTGTGCCCCTCACTCGAGGACAACATAATGTTGAAGTGAAAGCTGCGGTCTATGGAGAATTTGTTGGTGATGGTGTCAGGAAGCTTCTAAGGGTTGTGGTAAGAGAGTATGACTACTGTATGTGTTATGTAACAAATTTGATTTGATTTTGATAATTGACTTTATTGAGAAGCTCTTATTGACCCAAATCCTCACATAGTAAATTACCCCATAAATAGATCCATACTGTCACATACCTGATCTTGATTGTTCTCAAAAAAGAATGCTCTTCTTGGCCTCAACCAATATTTTTGTTTCAATTTCAGCCAGAAGGAATTCGCAAGACGGCAATTCTAACATCGAAAATACTTGAGCCGGTACCAGGACGTAAGTACCCCACTTTCATTTTAGGTCTGATTGAAGTGGGATTGAAGAAAATCTCTACAATATTTTATTTAAGTATTTCTTAGCAGCCTGTATTATTGTTTGTATCACGTAGGATCTTCCACGCATGAAAGTATTTTTGGGTTCTATATGGCAGATTTTTGTTGGCACTATATGATGTTACCTCCGAAAGTGAGGTACCTATAATATGTATATCCCTATGGATTACTTTTATTTGGTTGCATGTGAGGTAGAGGGATAACCTCTGAGCCTGCTTGTGATGAAGTTTGAACCTTCGAATGTCACACGTTTGTATATGCGGTTGGATTTCTGCCAATTGACTGATCATCGTCCACATTCTGAAATGGACTTTCTTTGATGAGACAACCTCTTCAATGTAGAATTGGTCCTCCAGTTACCCCATAACTAATGTCACTGTACTGGAAAGCCTTCTGCCATAATGTTGCGCCCTGATGTTATGTAGTCTTTCAATCAGCATTTCAATTTCCAGCAGAATTGATATGATGATTTACTATTTTTTACATCTGTTTATTTTAGGTGCCGATGTGGTGAATGTGCGTTCCCTTGTCAATAAGAACCTTGTTCCAGACGCACCAACTCGCCTTATTGTCAACGTACAAGGTGATGTGATATGTCTTTTGTTGTTGGGTGTTGAAGCCAGCTGTTGACCTGTCTCTATTCGCTTTCAATCTTACTTTATTACTTCCCGAGACTAACCATGTTAATGTTGTATTTCCTCTTCTAAAGGGATTCCAATTGCTCAGTTTCTTGAAGATGCCATAGATGGTGCCAGTCTAGGTCGTCTTATCGTTACGCCATCAGGTTGTGCAGAACAAAACATGAGGCCAATGACTTCAGTTGTCACTGCGACACATTATCTTGATAAAACTAACCAGTGGTACCGAATAGGATTGAATCGAAGAGATGAGGCCATTGAAAAAATCCGAAAAGGTGACATGTTATTTTCTATTGTATCTTCCTTGTAACTACTGTACAAGTTGTTCCATTGTTCTAGCATGTCTTTCATTTTCTATAAGGGTTTCAAAATCAACTTACTCATCGTAGACCGGATGCATCTTATGGGTCTTTCCAAGGGGCAGCAAATTCTGGCACCTGGTAGCTATGACTTCTTTCTTAAGGTCTTGCTTATATTTTATTGTAATCTTTTTTTCCCCAATTTTCCTTAAGATTTTTTTTTATTGCCCTGATTTTAGGCTTACTGCTTACATTGTCAAAGTATTTGCCTTGGCTTCGCAGTTTATTTACATTAATGCTGATAATCTGTGCGGTTCGGTCAAGTGGCTCATCTTGATGAGGCAGAAGCCAGATGGGATGTTTCAGGAGACTATTCATATTGGTGCTCAATATATGAAGGTAAGCACTTCTCATAAAAACAATGGATTCCAATTTCTGCATGCACAGTTTAAGTTAACAGGTTAGGATGAATAGGGGCTTCAATAAAGGACTGCTAAGGCAGTTCCTCTACATAAATCATAAAAGTTTGGATAGAAGGGTCTTTTTACTGCATTGTTAGCCCAAGCCCATAACTGCTTTTAGAAAATGAACTTCACCTATAGCAGCCACATTACCTTCAGATGCATTCAGTTGCCCCCAGGACTTAATAGTAGGTAAGAAAAGGAAGCCCCATAGGCAATAATGAAAGAAAATACATAGTTTGTATGTATTTGCTCACCAGGATGGTCCTCCATGTGCATGAGGTCATTGATCATTGAGATCCAAAGCGAAATCTGTAGGTTATCGGTCTTCTTCCATAGCATAGGAATACAGGCCCCTATGGGAATATTGCAGTGATGGAACACGAAAAGTAACCTGTAACCTGTATAGTCTTTGAGCTTTATCAGGACCAAAAGATACTGGAGAAGGTGCCCTCATCAGATTTACGTTGGGTCAACCTTGGAAAACAGAGTGTGTAGACAAGCTCAGATCCGGTACCAACAAGACAGAAATTTGAACCCCACTTATTAGAAGCAGGAACTCACTGAAGACAGGTTAAAGGGGTTATCCAGTGTACACAAACATGGCCACTTTCCTCCAGAGACAACACCACTCATGTCTCAAGTTTGGGAGAAGGTTTTGTAACTCAGTTCCATTGAAGTGAATGAAGATTAATGGCAAACCACACCTGAACTGGAGACAAGAGCGGTGCTGTCTCTGGAAGAAAGAGGCCATGTTTTTGTAGCACTGGATAAACCCTTTTAAACAGTACGAATATACAATTTTCTTTGCTTTCAAGTAAGAGAAAGATAGAGTGTGGCAAAATAGGCTTGAGCCCAGGAAAACCACCTGGAAAGGAGTTTTCTCTTGTAGAAGTTGAGATCTAGGACACAGAGACGTGAAAACGTGACGACATAATGAAACATCTCAAATGTGGACTCCTATAAAGTGATCTTTTTTTCTATCTCCTTCTCTACAGGGTGGTCTTGGGGGTTCGACGGATCCTGATGTTGCCATGACAGCTTTTGTTGTTATTAGTCTACTGGAAAGTCGGGCATACTGTTCTCAACACATAGGCGTAAGTAACTGGTAGAAAGTAATCGATACATAATCCACATTGGTCTACCTTGGATGGTCCACTGGATGACTTGTCCAAAAAGCGGGAACCTCATGGACTTTTGTCTTTGTTTAATTTTGCATTTGATACCTTATTGGTATGTTACTATCCTCACTATATTACTACTGTATGTTAGGCAAAAATGATGCTTGATGAACCTTTTGTGAGATACTGAAACCGGCTCCATTGCATTGGTGTATTACAAAGATTTTCTAAAGACTCTTTCTTGACTTCTAGAATTTGCAGTTCAGTGTTGATAGAGCTATAAACTACATATCAGATAACTATCCACGCCTGAGGAAACCCTATTCTGTGGCAATTACATCTTATGCGCTTGTTTTGGCTGGCAGACTAAAGGATCCATCTAAGCTACTATCTGCAGCAACAGGTAAGGACTTCCTGCAGTCAGAGACACCTGACCACAATTCGTAATCACTTCCCCTGTCCATCCAAAAAACTATCTATAAAATCTGCTAAGGCACCTGTTATTGCTATTAAAGGAGAAGTCCGGCCAAAATGTATTTTTTATATGTTATTACTTATGGAAATTTTCTAATGTACATTAATTATGGGAAATGCTCACATACTGCTATTTCCCTTAATTTAGTGTATCAGGAAGTGTTAAAATTCTCTCAGAAGTAGTGACGTCACGACGAATGGTGTAATTCCTATGGAGTGTCCAGCAGGGGGCGCTCTATATATAGAAGTCAATGAGTACCATTGACTTCTATATATAGTGCGCCCCTGCTGGACACTCCATAGGAATTACAATGGATGTGTGTATGTAATGTAATGTGCCGGCCGCGTCAGCCCCGGGAGCGCCGTGCTCCCGGCCGGGGTGGGTGAGGGCTGACGCGGCCGGCATGCAGAAGCAGAGAGCGGCGGCCGTCCAGATAGTGGGAGTCAGTGGCGCGGGCGGGTACCGGGGAGTCAGCGGCACGGGCGAGCAGCAGGGAGTCAGCGGGCGGGCAGTGGGGAGTCAGCGGCGCCATAGTGTTTGAAGCCGGGAGGAGGAGGTTGGACCGGTGGAGGGGGCATGAAGAGCGTTACTTGTGTGAGCGGCGGCGGCACGGGCGGCGATAGATAGCACAGGTACTACTCCCCCATTATATGCAGATAATGGGGGAGTAGTACTTTGTATATGTGCCCAGAACCGAGCAGGGAGGGAGGGGGGAGGTAGATGGCACTTCTCTCCCTCCCTGCTCGGTGCCCAACAAATGTATTCATTGAATACATTTATGGGATACTTTGGGGAGCAAGGACACTTGCTCCCCAAAGTATTCCATAAATGTATTCAATCACAAAGTACTTTGCATAACATTACATTACATACACACATCCACTGTAATTCCAACGGAGTGTCCAGCAGGGGCGCACTATATATAGAAGTCAATTGTACTCATTTACTTCTATATATAGAGCACCCCCTGCTGGACACTCCATAGGAATTACACCATTCGTCGTGACGTCACTGCTTCTGAGAGAATTCCAACAGTTCCTGATACACTAAATTAAGGGAAATAGCAGTATATGAGAATTTCCCATAATTAATGTACATTGGAAAATTGTATCACTTTCCATAAGTAATAACATATAAAAAATAAATTTTGGCCGGACTTCTCCTTTAAGAAAACCTCCTAGACATGTATGAAGAAATTTCACAAGGCATAAACTTGCCAGGTCTTGAATTAATATTCAATATCGCTAGTGGCATGAGATGCTGGTGGTCTAGGTTGGTGACAACTATATGGACATCTCTATTGTAAGAAAATAACTGAAAAACATGTATATAAGTATATGTAATATGTATATACTCTGCTTACCACAACCAATACTTAATACTGTTTACTTCCTTTTTTACCCAGATAAATCTTACTGGTATTCAGAAGATTCCAAGATGGTCTCCATAGAGGCCACATCTTATGCTCTCCTTACTCTTCTGAAATTGAATGCAAAGGAGGCCATTGATCCAGTGGTTCGTTGGCTTACGGAGCAACGATTCTATGGTGAAATATATGGATCAACACAAGTGAGTCATGAAGGATTACCCTTTTAAGGCCACTTCGGGCCTTAAGGCTTGGTCCTTTTTTCCTTTGCTTTAACCTATCCATTTAATTTTTTTTGTGACCTATTGTACATTACATCCGTGGTAAATGTTGGGTGCTACTCTTTTAGCAAAAAGTGCAAATTGTAATTAAAATTTTGCAAGAGTAGCATTTTTTCAAAGTTTCAAATTCTGCTTGTAATATACTCCAAAAAGTTGTTATTTAACATTTACTGTATCTCTATACAATGTTTGCATTATTTTTCAACAATGTTAGAAAGCTTCGCAATTTTGTAGTAAATTTGCAGGTCGTACTAACTGACTAATGGCAGCAATAACCAATGCGTGACTACTTTGATTAGTCACTGGGTATCTTCTTCACATCATACTTACAGAACAGTATATGTACTGCTTTGAGGGTTAAGGGGTTAAAGACCATGTCATAAACTCACCTGATCCTGCACCATGACAACTGTGCTCTTTTGCCATTTTGGCACTGTGCCCAGCTGTTTCCTTGGATCTTCAGTCCCCTTTCTAGGTTGCCGGGGGAATCGGCATGAGGCAGTGTCAAAATGGGTATGAAGCCAATTGGGAGTCTGGAGTGCTGAGCCATCTTGGACACTCCAGACCTCCTTAGTGTTTACTTTCCCAGTATCTTGGCTTCTGCCTTTGCTTGATTTGGACCTGGACCCGGTATTTCACCTAGCCTGTCTGACCTATAACTCTATTTCAACTACCTGGTTTTGACCCCTTGGCATGTGTTTCTCTTGTATTAGTGTTTTTGCTCATTTGTGCCCATTTACTGTTGACCAGGCCCTATCCTCTTCTTCTGTGCACTTATCCCAATGTAAGTACCACTGCCCAGTTGGTGACCACCATCTAAGGTGGATTATCCAAGTAGGTTGGTAACAGTGGTTGGGATAGGAGCAGGGCTGCACAGTTCCCTACCTAACATGGTGGACTGCTCTTATCAATCTTGAACATCAGCAAAGCATCTCAAGAACCAATTACAATGTCTGGTAGCTTTCTGTTACACTGCTATACTAACATGATCCTGTGGTGCCTATTGTTCTCTATAACCTTAGTTGTTCTTTATCACATGAATGCCTTTCATCAATATCAAGATGATCATTTTTTTTCTCCTCTAGACTACAATTATGCAATTTCAAGCACTTGCCGAATACCAATTGGCCAAAGCTGGTCAAGAGACGATGAGTATGGATGTCACTTTCAAATTGCCTGAAAGACTGGAAACAAAATATCGTATCAACATTGAGAACATTCTTCAAGCTCGATCTGAAGAGGTGAAAATACTTTCTTGACTCACTGTCTTTAATATATCGTGGTGCCATATTAACAGCATTTTCTCTCTTCTGTTGGGGGTTTTCATGCTTTTTAACAAGAGTTCTGTGATTCCACCCATGTTGGCATTGGTTGTCCTCTTTTCCATTGGGCTCTTACTAATGTTAAATTATACAACATGGTCAGAAGTTTATAGGCCTACCCACTTACATTAGCTTGTTGGACATCACTTTCCAAAATCATAATGATTACATTATTACATCCATGATTCACTGAACGTACCACAAAGAAAAAAACAATCGGCCCCTAACCACAACCCAATGCGTTTCCCTGCTATTTAATTTTTATGTCACTGGAACAAGTAATATTATAAAGATCTTCAAATTATAAGCAGCCATTGGATCTGACTGTACGTTTTCTTTACAGACCAATATAAACAAAGATTTTGTAGTGAAGGCCAGTGGAAATGGAAAAGCTACATTGGAGGTAAGACTATACATAACCTTAAGGTATACTTTGCTGTAAATTCAATATAGCTAAAACAGTGACATCAGCCCACCCAAAATAATAATAAAATAACCAAAATAACTTTGCCCCTATGATCTGTGACTAGAGATGAGCGAACCGGCCGAGGTTCAGGTTCGTATGAACCTGAACTCTCGGCTTCTGATTCCCGCTGTCTGCCTGCTCCGTGGAGAGGGTGGATACAGCCTGAGGACCGCCTGGAAAACTGGGATACAGCCATAGCCATAGGCTGTATCCCAGTTTTCTAGGCGGTCCTCAGGCTGTATCCACCCTCTCCACGGAGTCGGCAGACAGTGGGAATCAGAAGCCGAAAGTTCAGGTTGATACGAACCCGAACCTCGGCCGGTTCGCTCATCTCTATCTGTGACAATTGGATAGTTGTAACCCCCCCCCCCTTCTTTTTTTTTTAAGCTATCCAACCAAGCCAAGAACATACACATTGAGCTACATGATAGAATTAACATGTTGTACAAGTCCATTACACAATGCTCCCAGGTTCTACATAGGTAGGGGTGCCAACAAACCACTATGCCTTGGCCAGCGTGTCCAGATCCAGGGTTGCTGCACCCTTCAAGATGAAAGAATGCCTGGTGATGCCGCTGGGCAACATTTTTTTTTTAATGGCATACCATCAGTGCCTGGTCCAATCGCAGGTCAAAATGTAAGAAAAGTATTGCATGGTGACAGCTTCTGATTGATTCCTTGTTTCAGAAACAGCATTATACCAACCCATGACTTGTGCCTGGTGTTACAGCTCAAGTGGATGTGGCCAAGCTGCAATCCATACGTAACCCGCAGACAGGCATGAGGCTGTTTAGAAGAAAGCAACTTTGTATTGCTAATTCTGGACAACTCCTTTAAAGACCAAAGCGATCATCCCTTTAATTGCCCATGGATGTTGATGACTATCCCTTGTCTAGGTGATGGCTGTTTACTATGAGATAACGACAGAGAAGGAAGCAGAATGCAAGAACTTTGATCTGAGGGTCACACTGACTACTGATGAGGTCCCTGGTAAGTGCAAACATTACTACTCAGAACTGTATCATCTTATGGCCCAATATTAAGCAGCAAGTGAGCGCTGTCAGGTCATTACTCCCTTGCTCCTTGTTCCCCACTCCCTGTCTGTGCTATTACACGCACAGACATTAAGCGGGAGAGAACAGATGGGGGGTGGGGCCTTTGGCCATGGGGAGGAGCGGGATCCTCATATTGTCCAGGTTGTCCATAAAAGATTGCAGCGCTAGCCGTATCTTCTACTAGGAAATGAAGGCCAACAATACCGTGTTTCTTACCTTTAATAAAAGAGCAGACAAGAGTTTTACACACGAGCCTCCACTAAACTACAATAATGATGATCGAATGTTTTTTTCAAAACTTCGACTCAGCTGACAATATACGGAAGCAATTATAGTTTATGGTGATGTATTCTGTGAGTGTATATATGCCTCTATAATATAGCGCATGTTTTTGTCACATGATTATAATGTGCGTATATGCTTTTTATCTTCAAACAGCTAAACGTGACGCTTTGGAGACAGTTACCATGAACATTTGCTACAGGTTTGTCCTTAGCATTCAGCTCTATGGTTCTTTGTCCTTTCTTTATATCTTAGTCACTTGTTTTAGTCATATTAACATAGTTCAGCATTGATGATTGATGTGAAATGAGACAATAACTATTGTTCAACATGCAAAAACGGTATATCCGAGCCCAGACCAGACGCCAAAACGAACTTCTGACTGGACCACAAAATTGATTAATTCCCTAAACCAGACCCTAAAATATATTAGGACCCCCAAAATATGCCCAAAGGGCCAAACCAGAGCAAAGGAAAAGGTCAATACAGATCCCTGACCAGACCTTTTATTTACTTACCACCCCTTGCTCCTAGGTCATCTTCACCATTGAGCATCAACATCCTACTGCTGGTCCTCAAAGGGGTACTCCGACACTGATTTTTTTTTAAAAAAAAACAATCAATCATAAACATAGTTTTTACATTTACCATCCCTCCGGAGTCTGTCTCCGTTTGAATTTCCCGCTGTTTGCAGGTCCCTGTCTTCACTTCCTGGTTTTGGCTTTCCCATGATGCACTTTGTCTCCTGTGATGTCTAACTGACTCTGTAAAACTGTTAGATGGCTTACATCCTGTTCAGCCAATCAGAGCTGAGCAACCTGAGTCATTTGACAAAGGAGGCTGGCTTAACAGGGCTTAGGCCCTCCTCCCTCTTGATGATGTCATTGTCACAAAATGGCTGCCACAGAGCAGTCTGGGGTCAACAGTCACTAGGTAAGAATGAGTTTACTCATTGAGGGGGGAAAATAGGGAAGGGGGGCAGATAGGTGATTGAAGCATATTACAGTTATATAACTTTGTAATGTGTTTCAATTACTGGGAAAAAGCTTTTCGCTGGAGTACCCCTTTAGGGTCTGTTCACACGTGCAGACTCGCTGCGTATTTATCGCTGCTAGTTTCTCGCACATAAATCCACAGTGATACTGATTGCTATAAAGTCAATGTATGTGTATTCTCGCTGCGTGTTTGGTGCGATTTTTACATGCAAGTTTTGATTTTCACATGATTTTCAAACGCAGCTACTTTCGTGCGAGTTTGATGCGAGTTCTGTGCGAGTTTTACACAGCGAGTCTGTGCGTGTGAACCGACCCTTAGGGTACAAACCCACTTGCCGGATCTGCAGCGAGTCCCCTCGCTGCGTTTTTGCAGCGAGACTCGCTGCAGATCCCGGCTCTATACTTTCAATAGCAGAGAAACTCGCAGCAGGGATGTACATCCCTGCTGCGATTTTGTCTGCAGCCCGCCCGATTAACCCCCCAGCCGCCGGAGATTATACATTACCGGGTCCCCGCTCCTGCTTGCTTCGGGGCAGGAGCGGGGACCCGGTAATGTATAGCCAGGCCGCACCCCTGCTGCCCCGATCGCCCCCTAAGCAGCACTGATCGCCCCCCACAGCCCCCGGCCGCACTATATTCCCCAGCCTTGGCCGCACTATATCCCCCAGCCCCGGCCGCACGATATCCCCCAGCCCCCGGCCACACGATCCCCCGCAGCCTCCGGCTGCACGATCCCCCGCGGCCCCAAGCCGCACGATCCCCCGCAGCCCCTGGCCGCACGATCGCACGCCCCACACAACCCCCCCACCCCCCCCGGCATGATCGGAGCTGCAGGGGAGCGATCTGTGCTGCGGGGGGGGGAGGGGGGCGATTGTGCAGCCGGGGGCTGCGGGGGATGGGTGCGGCTGGGGGCTGCGGGGGATCGTGCGGCCGGGGGCTGCGGGGGATCGTGCGGCCGGGGGCTGCGGGGGATCGTGCGGCCGGGGGCTGCGGGGGATCGTGCGGCCGGGGGCTGCGGGGGATCGTGCGGCCGGGGCTGGGGGATATTGTGCGGCCGGGGCTAGGGGATATCGTGCGGCCGGGGGCTGCTGAGGGGACGATCGGGGCAGCAGGGGGGTGGCCAGGCTATACATTGCCGGGTCCCCGCTCCTGCCCTGAAGCAAGCGGGGACCCGGTAATGTATAATCTCCGGCGGCCGGGGGGTTAATGGGGCGGGCTGCAGACAAAATTGCAGCAGGGATGTACATCCCTGCTGCGAGTTTCTCTGCTATTGAAAGTATAGAGCCGGGATCTGCAGCGCTGCAGATCCGGCAAGTGGGTTTGTACCCTAAAATTGACATCCCAAACCTCAAACTCAAATTTAAACTAGACTCCATCTTTGATTTTATTGCTGGGGCCAAGACTTGACAAGTCACTACAGATACTATATGCTAGGCATAGACCTTAGTGTGAATATCAAACTGGCTTCATAACAGAAAACCCATAGACTAACAAATGTTTGGGATGTCCTCAGGCACCTCAAAGATGTAGATGCCACCATGTCTCTCATTGATGTTTCCATGATGACTGGATTTGCTCCGGATACAGATAGCTTGAATAAAGTAAGTAAAGAAGATCAATGAAACTTGATATACTGTTGACTGTGTACAGTAGATATTCTTCCACGTTTTGTTTTTCTGTGCATATATGAACATTTTATACCTAAACAAAGGAAAGTATAGCATTTCTTGAACAAGTTACTGGCTTGTTATATTGTCCTAACCAGAAACGTATTATTTTTTTCTTCCAGCTTATAAATGGAGTGGAAAAGTATATCTCTCTTTATGAGAGTAACAAAGGGGCCTTCGATAGAGGATCTCTAATCATCTACCTGGACCGGGTGAGAAGTCAAGCATATGTGTAGCTCCCAAACATCCTGGACAAGTGCCCCGATACCTTCCGCCATAGCAGGGCAAAATATGCTCACTCGCTCCAGAGTCCTACCTCCCGAGTCCGCAGATTTGAACCGAATCTACGAATCTGCAAATAGATTCGCTCATCTCTAACTAGTATACTGTATAGTTAATGGTCCATTTCTAACACCAGACAAATAAGTTCAAAAATAAAAAACGACAAGAAAACAATCATGGAGGACTTGCAGGTCAAAAACAGTTCAGGCATAGTTACATAGTTACATAGTTACATAGTTACATAGTTGATACGGTTGAAAAAAGACACATGTCCATCAAGTTCAACCAAGGAGGGGATGGATACAGGGAAGGGGGAGGGGTGATAGGTTCTATACATATGCATTTATATTATTTTGGTCTAAGAACTTGTCTAGCCCTGTTTTGAAGCCCTCTACTGTTTTTGCTGTGACCAGATCCTGTGGTGACTGTTCCACAGATTCACAGTTCTCATGGTAAAGAAGGCTTATCGCCCCCGGAGATTGAACCTTTTTCTCTCCGGGCGGAGGCAGCGCCCCCTTGTCTCTCCGGGCGGAGGCAGTGCCCCCTTGTCTCTCCAGGCAGAGGCAGTGCCCCCTTGTCTCTCCAGGCGGAGGCAGCGCCCCCTTGTCTCTCCAGGTGGAGGCAGTGCCCTCTTGTCTCTCCAGGCGGAGGCAGTGCCCCCTTGTCCTTTGAGGGGGTTTTACCTGGAACATCTTTTCCCCATATTTCTTGTAGGGGCCATTTATATATTTAAATAAGTTAATCAGATCTCCCCTTAAACGTCTCTTCTCCAGACTAAACAAATGTAATTCTTTTAATCTCTCCTCATAACTAAGATGCTCCATTCCCCTTATTAGTTTAGTTGCCCGTCTTTGTACCCTCTCCAGCTCTAGAACGTCCTTTTTATGAATCAGGTTCCAAAACTGGACATCATACTCCAGATGGGGCCACACCAAAGCTTTATAAAGCGGTAATATTATATCCCTGTCCCGAGAGTCCATGCCTGTTATATACATGACAATATCCTGCTGGCCTTAGAAGCAGCTGACTGACATTGTGTGCTATTCTGTAGTCTATCACTACAAGTACACCCAGATCCTTCTCCATCAGTGACTCTCCCAGAGTAACTCCCCCTAGGACATATGATGCTGCAGGTTATTAGTACCCAGGTGCATAACTTTACATTTATCCACATTGAACCTTATTTGCCAAGTGGACGCCTCAAACACTCAGTGTGTCTAAGTCATCCTGTAACATCTGCACATCCTCCATAGACTGTACTGTACTACAAAGCTTGGTGTCATCTGCAAAGATAGAAACATTGCTGTTAATTCCATTCTCAATATCATTAATAAACAAGTTAAAGAGAAGGGGTCCCAGTACTGACCCTTGGGGTACACCACTTATTACCGGGGACCATTCGGAGTAGGAATCATTGACCACCACTCTCTGGGTACGATTATTAAGCCAGTTTTCAATCCAGTTACACATTAAACTTTCCAAACCGATAGACTTTAACTTACCCATCAGACGTCCATGAGGAACTGTGTCAAAGGCTTTAGCAAAATCCAGGTACACGATATCCACAGCTGCGCCCCCATCCAGGCTTCTACTTACCTCTTCATAGAAACATATTAGGTTGGTTTGACAGCTTCTGTCCTTAGTAAAACCATGCTGGTTATCACTTATAATACTATTAGCCACTACATATTCCTGGATGTAGTCCCTTATAAGCCCCTCAAATAGTTTCCCCACAATGGACCTTAAGCTTACGGGTCTATAGTTACCTGGGGAAGTTCGAGAGCCCTTTTTGAAGATCGGCATTACATTTGCCTTACGCCAGTCCCTCGGCACAATACCAGTCAGCAAAGAATCACGGAATATTTCATACAAGGGTAGTGAAATTACAGAACTGAGTTCCCTAAGAACTCTGGGGTGCAATCCATCAGGCCCTGGAGCTTTGGTTACATTGAGTTTGTTTAATTTATCTTGGACCATATCTATAGTAAACCAGTTCAGTACATTACATGTGTTAGTAGCACTGGCCCCACCCACCTCAGTACTGGCCCCACCCACCACAGCTCCATCCTCTTTTGTATATACAGAACTGAAGAACCCATTAAGTAACTCAGCTTTCTCCTGATCCCCAGTTATTAATTCCCCGTCGCCATTATTTAGGGGTCCTACATGCTCTGTCCTTGTTTTTGTTTTGTTTTTTGCATTAATATATTTGAAGAATTTTTGGGGGTTTCTTTTGCTATCTATAGCTACCTGCCTTTCATTGTGAACTTTTGCTGCTTTTATTACATTTTTACAGGTTTTGTTGACTTCTTTGTAATGTTTAAAGGCTACAGCTGACCCCTCTGATTTATATTTTTTGAATGCATAAATGTGTGATTCATGGGGAAAGAAATACCTACCTACCTACAGAAATAAGACCTACCTACAAAAATAAACTCTAGCCCAATTTTCAGGTAAAAAAAACACTATAAGACCCTGTCCTATTTTCGTAGAAACGCAGTAAGGTACCTGCAGGCCCTTTAATAAACCCCACAGGCCCTTACGTCAATTCAAAAAGGCTGAAAAAATGGATAGAGAAGGAAGAAATCTACACCAAAAACCTTGATAAATTCCCCCATTTATTATATTTATTTATTATTATATTATTATATATTATTATATTATATATATATTTTTTTTTTTATTTCCGCAGGTCTCTCACAAAGAGGAAGAGTGTCTGAAGTTCAAGCTTAACAAATACTTAAATGTTGGACTAATCCAACCTGGATCTGTCTCAATCTATGACTATTATGCACCAGGTAACCCTATGGGAGTCCTTATATACATGAACAGCAGATATAGCTTACATTGTAGCTGTGTAGACTGGGACAGAGTCAGCAGAGTCATCTCAATATGAGCACATTATTACTCTATTGAATTTCTGAAGGCCTAGATAAGGCAGGATAGTAATATTATACATACAGCTCTGTATGTAGGCCTCCTTTGTCTCTAAGGAGACTGTAGCATCTACTGGCACACACAGTAATACCACACACAGACTGAGGACAGGGGAACCTCTTCAATGATGACAAAGAACAAACAACCAATAATTCTCTTCTTTACTACAGAAAATCGCTGCCAGAAGTTCTACCACAATGAAGAAAACAACAAATTGATGGGTCGCCTTTGTTATGACAGTGTGTGTCGGTGTGCTGAAGGTAAAGTATACTTGCTAGCATTCCCAAAAAGAGGAGAGATCTCCCAGACTCAAAGAATAGTGAAAAAAATATCATATATGCTCATCTCTTCCTGTTCCTGCCCTCCTCTTCACTTCTGAGCACCGCTGAAGACATTGTGCCTGGGAGTGAAGAGACGAGTGCGGGAAAAGAGAGAGGTGAGTATTTGCATGTCTGGTCTGGGGGCTACAAAATACACTCCATTAATGTGTAAAACACTGGGACAGGCAGTAATAATTAGGGAGGGTCTAGAGGGTGTATTTTAGGGGATCTGATCCGGGGTCTGTATTTCTTTATGTGGTCTGTTGTAGATTTTGTATTTGTCTAGGGCAGTGCTTCCCAACCTTTTCCACCTCGGGGCACACCTTGGAAAAAAAAATTTCCTCGGGGCACCCCTACTAAATGATGTTCTACAAAATAAGAAAACCGTCATACAGTGACTCACAGGTGACGTCTTCTTTGATCTGAGGCGTCACTTTCCCTTTTCCTCTCCATCCGCCATGATGATTTCTTCCAGCTACTTTTCATCTCTTCAGAACCTGCAAGACAAACAATTTAGGCTCCGCACATTTCTAGCAGCTTCCTTCCCTTTCTCCCCCCTGTCGGCTCCCAAAGTAACTGCGCTGTTTGGTGTTATGTGCAGTAAAGCGACTAGGAATGTGGGATGCCCCCTGTATGTAGGATCCTCTGCTGTGCCCCCTGTATGTAGGATCCTCTGCTGTGCCCCCTGTATGTAGGATCCCCTGCTGTGATGAACTAATAATGCCCCCAGAGGTGCCCCCATTAACTAATAATGCCCCCAGAGGTGCCCCCTATGAACTAATAATGCCCCCAGAGGTGCCCCCTATGAACTAATAATGCCCCCAGAGGTGCCTCCATTAACTAATAATGCCCCCAGAGGTGCCCCCATGAACTAATAATGCCCCCAGAGGTGCCTCCATTAACTAATAATGCCCCCAGAGGTGCCCCCATGAACTAATAATGCCCCCAGAGGTGCCCCCATGAACTAATAATGCCCCCAGAGGTGCCCCCTATGAACTAATAATGCCCCCAGAGGTGCCCCCTATGAACTAATAATGCCCCCAGAGGTGCCTCCATTAACTAATAATGCCCCCAGAGGTGCCCCCATGAGCTAATAATGCCCCCAGAGGTGCCCCCATATACTAATAATGCCCCCGAGGTGCCCCCATATACTAATAATGCCCCCAGAGGTGCCCCCATATACTTATAATGCCCCCAGAGGTGCCCCCATGAGCTAATAATGCCCCCAGAGGTTCCCCCATGAACTAATAATGCCCCAGAGGTGCCCCCATATACTAATATTGCCCCCAGAGGTGCCCCCATATACTAATAATGCCCCAGAGGTGCCCCCATGAGCTAATAATGCCCCCAGAGGTGCCCCCATATACTAATAATGCCCCCAGAGGTGCCCCCATATATAAATAATGCCCCCGAGGTGCCCCCCATGAGCTAATAATGCCCCCGAGGTGCCCCCATATACTAATAATGCCCCCAGAGGTGCCCCAATATACTAATAATGCCCCCAGAGGTGCCCCAATATACTAATAATGCCCCCGAGGTGCCCCCATATACTAATAATGCCCCCGAGGTGCCCCCATATACTAATAATGCCCCCAGAGGTGCCCCCATATACTAATAATGCCCCCAGAGGTGCCCCCATATACTAATAATGCCCCCGAGGTGCCCCCATATACTAATAATGCCCCCAGAGGTGCCCCCATATACTAATAATGCCCCCAGAGGTGCCCCCATATACTAATAATGCCCCCAGAGGTGCCCCCATGAGCTAATAATGCCCCCAGAGGTGCCCCCTATGAACTAATAATGCCCCCAGAGGTGCCCCCTATGAACTAATAATGCCCCCAGAGGTGCCCCCTATGAACTAATAATGCCCCCTGCTCTGCCCCTAAAAAAACCAAACATCCTACTCACCTAATCCGCGCTGTGGCTGCAGGCAGCAGCTCCTCCTCCTCTTCGGGCTGTATCTTGCGAGCCGCGGGGTCGGGACGTCCGGCAGACGTGATGACGTCACATCATCACGCCTGCCGGAGAGGTCACGTCCCGGCGTCCCATAGGCTGCTGGTATGAAGTGCCGGCGGCCTATGGGAGTGAATATAGGAGCAGGACGCTGACACTTCCTGCTCCTATATTCTGCTTACTTTAATGTTGCGCCCGCTCACAGTGCGGGCGGAACATGAAAGTGATCCGTGCACCCCGAGAAGCTGTGCGGCCACAGCTTCTCGGGATGCTTAAAGAGACAGCACACATTTCCCGCCGGGATCCCGCGGCACCCCTGGCGGGTTCTTCCGGCACACCAGTGTGCCGCGGCACCCCGGTTGGGAAACGCTGGTCTAGGGGATCTGAATATCTTTATGGGATTTGTTGTAGATTTTGTATTTGTCTAGACAGTCTAATCTGGGGTCTGTACAGTATATCTTTATGGGGTCTATTGTAGAATGTGTATTCGTTTAGGGGGTCTAATCCAGGGTCTGTATTTTATCATGGGGTCTGTCCTAGAGTGTGTATTCATCTAGGACAGGGATGGGGAACCTTCGGCCCTCCAGCTGTCGCAAAACTACAATTCCCATCATGCCTGGACAGCCAAAGCTTTAGCTTTGGCTGTCCAGGCATGATGGGAATTGTAGTTTTGCGACAGCTGGAGGACCGAAGGTTTCCCATCCCTGATCTAGGGGTCTAAACTAAGGATCCATATTAATTTGAATTCATTTTGGGGTGTGACGAATGGGGCACAGTATGAGGTATTAGATCAGATTAATAGCCCAGTTGTGTACAGTCTTTTTTATTTTTTTGCTAATCTACTAGTTTGTATTCATTTTCAGGAAACTGCTTGATGAATCAGGACCCAGACGAAACGGTTGCATTGGATCGAATGAGGAAAGCGTGTGATGCTGGAATGGAGTACGGTGAGTGAGCTGTAACTATTATCAGCTACATTATCATGAACGTTGCAGTCCTCCGATGTCCACAGCAGTGACCACAGCGATTGGGGTCTTTACCCCGGACCTCCCACACTCCTGGGCTGGTATAGTGATAGGGGGCTGTGATTATGGGGCCTATTCCGATTCGGCCGATTATCGCTCCATGGAATAGAGAGAACGATCAGCCGATAATCGTGTCATTGGCTGATCGTTCATTTAGGTTCAGACCTAAAATCAATAGCAGGCACGGCGGGCGACCGACAATTTCAGCAGCACCATACATTACCTTCCAGGCGCAGGTCTTCTTCTCCCGTTCCCGCGCCGCAGCAGCCTGTCTGAACTGACAGACCGCTCAGCCAATCACTGGCCAGGACTGCCGCGGCCAGTGATTGGCTGAGCGGTCTGTCAGTTCAAACAGACCACCCTGAAGCTGCTGCGGCACGGGAACGGAAGAAGGAGAAGACCTGCGCCTGGACAGGTAATGCATGAAACAAGGGCGGCAAGGACATCGGTAACGATGTCCCTGCAGCCCTCGCTAAACGATAATCGGGCCGTGGAAT
Organism: Dendropsophus ebraccatus; assembly: GCF_027789765.1. NCBI lineage: Eukaryota > Metazoa > Chordata > Amphibia > Anura > Hylidae > Dendropsophus > Dendropsophus ebraccatus. Next base: position 215,326,774 of record NC_091454.1, on the reverse strand, counting down.
AGGCCCCATAAACGAGCGCCGATCTAGCAGATCGGTGCTCGTTTACATTGTTGATCGGGCCCTGCTCGGCCCGTGGAATAGGACCCTATGAATGACGGTGGTAGCAGTACAACCAGATATATAGTTCTCTGTGGTTATACTAAGGGCCCAGTGGAAACAACTATGGTTACTAGAGCCCTATGTTATATAATAAGTGTATATACAGCTAAAATGGTTCAGTGGTTGTGGTGGGGGATGTTGTGTTCTTTTTACACTTCTTATTGATTTCAGCCACTAATCTTTCTCTGACCGTCCCTACAGTGTACAAGGTGTCCCTCCTTGACATGCAATATGAAAAGGACTATGACAGATATGAAATGCTTATAACGGCGGTCTTCAAGAGAGGTAACGTTAAATATGATGTATATTGACTGAACTATGATGTTTCTGTCAGTGTATCTACACTGTACCAACATGATATGCAGTGCTTTATACACACCTGAATATTGTGAGTGTTAGGAGTCCTTGTGATGGAAAAGCAAAGAAGGTTTTCTATGGGGATTTGCTGCTATTCTGGACAGTTCCTGACATGGACAAAGGTGGCAGCAGAGAGCACTGTGTCAGACTGGAAAGAATACACCACTTCCTGCAGGACATACAGCAGCTGATAAGTACTGGAAGGCTGGAGATTTTTTTTTTTTTTTATAAAAGTAAACCACACATCTATATAACTTTCTGACACCAGTCGATTTAAAAGCATTCTTTTCTTCGGAGTACTCCTTAAAGGCAGCTGAATCCACTAATTTCAGTTGGATAAGCTGACAATCATATATATATATATATAGTAGTAGGGCCTTGGATTACCAGCATAATTCGTTCTAAGACCGGGAGAGAAGCAGGGCTGCTCTCAGAGGTCTGTGTGGTCACATGACTATAATGGGAAAGGGATGTGTGTTCAGCATGGACCAATCAGGAAGTGAGAATCACAGAGCTGTGCAGGAGGACAGTGATAGAATTATAGCAGCAGTGTGAATAGCAGTAATGGAGAGGATGGGGAACACAAGGGCTGACAGAGACTGCAGGGAGCATGAAGGAATGAGCAGGGCAGATGTGGGCACATACATGCAGCGCTCTCTGTCCGGGGGAGAGAGGGGTTACAGCTATGAAGAGATTACCTCCACCATCCTGTCCCCTGATGTAAGCCTCAGCCTGAAGTGGATCTGCTATGATTTGGAAGGTGAGGGAGACTTCCTGGGTCAGAGTACAGGGCTGTAGACCCCGCTATGCAGACCATGCCCCTCCCCCGCTCCCCCTCCCACCCAGTACAGGGAGCTCTTACACCAAAGCAATGCTCTTAAACCAAGTTACAATTTTGAAAAACTGTGAGCTCTTCTTGCAAAATGCTCATAAACCAAGTAACTCTTAAGTCAAGGTACCACTGTACTGTGTATATATATATATATATATATATATATATATATATACGAAGAGTTCTGCAGCCCGTCCTTCGGTGAAAAAACTTCAAGTATTTATTTCAAATAAGCAAAATTCACATGCAACGTTTCCGTCTCATCACGAGACCTTTCTCAAGGTTGCATGTGAATTTTGCTTATTTGAAATAAACACTTGAAGTTTTTTCACCGAAGGACGGGCTGCAGAACTCTTCGTATATATATATAGTGGAGAGACGTGGATTCTGTCTCTGACTGCAGGCACCCCACAAAATTCATCATACTGAGTGCACTCCATTGTGGAATTGTGTATATATATATATATATATATATATATATATATATATATATATATAGGCCCCCTGACTCTCCTGATATTAATAGTCTCATCCCACACACTCTAGGATTGGATGAAACTGTCCAAGGCAACAAACGGACCTTTATCAGCCACATTAAGTGTCGAGATTATTTGAAGTTTAAGAAGGGCGAAGATTACATCGTGTTCGGAACCTTCAAGAGCGTCTGGAATACTCAGGCACTGAAGTAAGTGAATAACCTTGAAGAATAGGAACGGACTCACCTCTGCTACATGGCTCATGAATGACGACTACTTTCTGTTTCCGCAGCTATACCTATGTCATGGGGAGCGACACTTGGATCGAATGGTGGCCGAATGACAGACAGTGTCAGGAACCCCAATATAAAGATCTCTGTGATGAATTCGCTTCGGTTTCGGAAGAGCTCGAAATTGTTGGGTGTCAAAGTTGAGGAGAACAAGAAAACAAAACGAATATCATGTTCATCCGCAGTCTGGTTTATATGCCATGTTCTACACAAATAAATTAATATGTATTCTATGTGGTCTGGGTGTTTATTTTGTTATAGGCAGCCATTATTATCAGAGATGAAACAAGGTGAGTGCGGACCTGCTCACAAGAGCTTACAATCTATGAGGAAACGGGAGGAGCAGACAAGAGGGTGTACAGGCCTTCGACACCTAGGCAGTGGGCTTAAAGTGTCACTGTCGTATGTTGTTTTTCTTTTTTTTTGCAGAAATCTATAGTCCAGGCGATTTAAAAAAAAACTTTGTTATTGGGTTTATTAGGTAAATCTGCCATTATCTGTATCCCAAAAGCCTTTCCCCAGCCCCCCCTCCTCTCTCTCATCCACTGCTCATTATCAGGAAATCTCGACTCTTTTACATCAGCCGAGCCCTGTGTAACCTATGGAGAGGGGAGGGGGAGGAGGGAGATTAGTCGGCAGCAGAGAGCAGAGAACAAATGATTACACAGGAGGACCTGTGTGAAAGCTGGTATTCAGAGGTCAGAGAGGTCATTGCTGACTTCAGAGGAGATAGCCCGGGGATGTAGATGTAAATTAACTCTTTGTCGCCTGTTTTGGGGCCTCATCTCCCTCCACCCCTCCCCTCTCCATAGCAAACCATGAAGACAGGGGGGAGAGCTTCAAACTGCTTTTTCATGATAAAAATGCATTTTTCAGCTAACAAACCCAATTACAAAGTTTCTTAAAATCGCCTGGACTATTGATTTGTGCAAAAAAAATAAACAACAGTGACACTTTAAGGGGATGCTGGAATGTGGATCCTCTTTACGATAGCCAACGTCTTAGTTAATAAAGCAAGGCCCCATCTGTAATATGATGAGTGTTGTCAGGCCCTTGTTAGGTTGGGTGGGACAACCCATGCCTGTCCAAAAGGCTCCTGACTCTGGAGGTCTTGTTGGCCCTGGGAGGAGCATGTGTATGTGCCTTTCATTGCTTCATTGCTGCCATCTGATTGGACAGAGATATAAGCAGTGGCTTTGTCTTGTACTCCTTGATAATGCCATGGAGAAACATGTTGGAGAGGCAAAGCTTTGTTTTAAATCAGGGAAGGGGAACCTGCTACCCTCCAGCTGTTGCAAAACTACAGTTCCCACCATGCTTAGCTTTGGCTGTCCAGCCATGATGGGAATTGTAGTTTTACAACATCTGGATAGTCACAGGTTCCCCGTCCTTGTACACCTAAACAATTTGTATAAGATATGAACATAAATATGCAGTGAATACTGATGGCAGCGAGCAGGGTGTGCCCTGCGCCCACATTGCTGTTATAACTGAATATGACTAGACAATTTTAGCTTTTGATGGTATAATGTCACGAAAGCAGTGTTTTATTATATTAGGGACACATTATAAACATACACCTTTTGCTGATTGGGATTATCAGTCCAATGTTATTAAACAGCAAGGTGACAATAAGCAATCCTTCTATTTCCCTATGCATTGGAAAGGTTAAACCCAGCCTTATGTAGTCAGAACTACATTACATGACTTTGATCTTGGCATATTAACCCCTTACAGGTGGTGGATAACTGGTAATTCCACCTGGATATCCGTCATTCAGGTTGAAAAGATGCATAGGAAGCTATGATTGAATACATTACTACCACAAGGTGTCACTGTGGCTCAATAAATCAATCCATAAGGATGCTAACAGTGAACGCAATCTCCTTTTCTGCCACAAGAGGTCACTCCTCTTCACCTATATTACACTGCATAGGAGTAGCAGACTCAGCAGTTGCAGTAAAAGGACACTAGAGGGAGTAATAGGATATGAGCTACTTGGTTTGGCTTTGGAAACATCAGAGTACTTGAAGATATACATTGGGTGTCATACTCAGGGCCTCCAACTGTAGCAAAACTACAATTCCCATCATGCCTGGGCAGCCAAATGGGAATTGTACTTTTGTAACAGCTGGAGGACCTGATTTTGACACCTGGGATATACAATATAGTGGATGATTTTTTTATTTTTTTTTATAGATATCACGAGCTTGAACCATTACAATTATATTAATTGTAATTATAATAATTTCTATACCATTGTCAATTACATTTCTTTTTTTGGTAGATTGTGGCAGCTAATGGTGCGTTTACACGGAGCGATAATTCACCCAATCGATCGTTTAACGATTTTAAAGTAACAATTTGGTTTTTATAACGATCAGCGTTTAGACGAATAAATTGTTAGAAAAATTGTTAAAAATTCGTAAGAAGAATCGTTATTGCAATCATTTTTAAGATCGCTTAAGCCCATCTCACACATAGGGTGAATTGCGAAAATTCAAACAATAATTGTTCCGTGTAAACGCAGCATAATGGTGGTTTTACACAGAGCGATAATTCGCCGATTAACGATTTTGAATGACGATGTTTTTTTTATAACGATCAGCATATAGACGGAACGATACGTTATGCAATCGTTTAAGCCTATCTCACACATAGGTGAAATTGTTGAAAGACTGTTTACACTGAACGATCTGCGAAGTTTTTGCGAACGATCAACGATGATTTGAGAACATGTTGAAAGATCACAATGAACGATTTCTCGCTCGTCGCTTGATCGTTCGCTGCGTTTACACGTACGATTATCGTTCGAATTCGATCGTTATCGTGCAAATTCGAAACGATAAATCGTTCCGTGTACAACCACCATAAGACTGCGTTTACACGGAGCGATAATTCGCCCAATCGATTGCTTAACAATTTTGAAGCAACTATTTGGTTTTTATAAGAATCAGTTTAGGCGAATAAATCGTTAGACAATTTGTAAGCAAAATCATTATTGCAATCGTTTTTAAGATCGCTTAATCCCATCTCACATAGGGTGAATCTTTGAAAGACTGTTTACACAAAGCGATCTGCGAATTTTTAGCGAACGACAATTTGAGAACATGTTGAAAGATCAAAATGAAGGATTTCTCGCTCCTCGCTTGATCGTTTGCTGCGTTTACACAGAACGATTATCGTTCAAATTTTCGCAATAATGGTCGCATTTGAGCGATAATCGTTCCGTGTAAACACAGCAAACGATCAAGCGACAAACGAGAAATCCTTCATTCAGTCTTTCAAAGATTCCCCCTATGTAAGAGATGGGCTTAAGCGATCTTAAAAACTATTGCAATAACAATTTTTCTTATGAATTTTCGAACGATTTCTCGAACGATTTATTTGTCTAAACACTCATTGTTAACCGATTAATGGGGTGAATTATCGTTTCGTGTAAATGCAGTCAGAGTCTGATGCTGCGTTTACACGGAACGATTATCGTTCAAATTTTCGCAATAACGATTGCATTTGAGAGATAACCGTTCCGTGTAAACACAGCAAACGATCAAGCGACGAGCGAGAAATCATTCATTTTGATCTTTCAACATGTTCTTAAATCGTCGTTCATCATTCACTCGCTTCTTAGATCGCTTTGTGTAAACAGTCTTTCAAAGATTCACCCTATGTGAAAGATGGGCTGAGGCGATCTTAAAAACGATCGCAATAACGATTTTTCTTACGTATTTTCTAACGATTTATTTGTCTAAACGCTGATCATTATAAAAACCAAATAGTTGCTTCAAAATCGTTAAACGATCGTTTGGGTGAATTATCGCTCCGTGTAAACGCAGCATTAGACTTCCAATAAAAAGACATAAAGGTTGACTCCCACATTTTTTATAATCATTCATTATGGTGCGTTTACACAGGCAGATTTATTTGACCAATTTTGGAAGCCAAAGTCTGGAATGGACTTAAAAAGACAGGGAATCTCAGTCTTTCCTTTACGACCTGCACCCCGTTTATAGTCTGTTCCTGGCTTTGGCTTCAAAAATCTGTCAGATAAATCTCTCTGTGTAAACGCACCATTATACCAGTATATATATATAATTAAGCCAGTATCACCTCATATAGTTCTTTTCTATCTGGAAATTCATGGACTCCTTTCCTTCAGATTGGTCATGTGTAGAGATGAGTGAGTAATACTCGACCGAGTAGCTATTCGATCAAATACTACACTATTCAAAATACTCATTTTCGATCAAGCATCTGACCAAAAATACAATAAAAATTAGTTTCTCCTCCCACCTTCCCTGGCGCTTTTTTCTAGCCAATAACTATCCGGGGGTGTGACAGGCCCTAGGAGCACGCTGGCATCGCGATAACAGCGTCTACAATCATGGGCTGGCTTACTCATGTGCTCTCCAAACTTTAAGAAATTGGCTTTTCCTGCTCATCATCAGATGCCATCTTGAAGGTAGTGAGGGAGAGATCCTGGAGTAGGGACAGTGAGGATTTAGCTGATTGTAGGCAAGAAAGACCCCAAAAGCCCTTCTTAGGGCTACAACTATTCTCAGCACAGCATATGTGCACAGATTACCTGTGAATAGGTTGGCTACCAGTACATCTGCAGCTTATTCTCACAGACAGGCAGGCAGCTACTCATTGTGAATAGGCTTCAGTTCATCTACTTGCTCCTACAGTCTAAGGCCCCGTTCCCACTGAGCAAAACTAGCGGAACATGTTCATTCTTCAGCGCGCCTCCAATAGACTCCCATTATGAGCGGGAGGCTGACGGCTTTCCGCGGCGGAATTGTTCCTATTCCGCTAGTTTTGCTCAGTGGGAACGGGGTCTAAGTGTTGCAGGTAGTTGAGGGATAGATATGGAGTAGGGACAGTGAGGGCTATTACATTACACAGCACAGCATAGAGCTCCTTCCATACAGAACATAGACTAGCAGCATATCAGCTAGTTAGACAGACAGGCACGCAGCTTATAATTCTCCTGCATTGACCTGTTTCGGCCTATTTTGTCTTACATTTGAATTGTCACAGGACAGTTTATTGTACTCTATGCCAGGTTGAAAAAACAAAAAAAAACCTCTCATGTATCGCCTGCTGGCATACGTTAAAGTTCAAAAAATATACTGTATACGCCAGGCTTGGCATAGTACCGTTGTGAGATAAAACTGTTGCAGGGCAGTTGATTGTGCTCTGCGCCAGGTTGAAACAAAAAACCTCTGCTATGCTAACGTATCACCTGCTGCCATACATCAAAGTTCATATATATATACTGTATACGCCGCTGAAGCTAGGACAAGGCATGGTCGTGTGTGATAATGGCCGTAACCTGGTAGCGGCTCTGGAGCTTGGCAAACTCCCACACTTACCTGGTCCATGATTTTAACTTGATGGTACAGTGTTTTTAAAAAAAAAACAGAGCCACTGGTGAAAGTGCGCCAACTGTGCGCTCACTTTCATAAGTCAACTGTTGCCGCTGTAGCAGTGATTTCCTATGGACGTCGGACTCATCTCTTCTCATTTACATATCGGGCGCAGACGGTCGGTCAGCGATTTCTCTATGGCGAGACCGTCTTCTGAAGCGGGACTTACAGGATGAGGTAAGTATCCGGGGCTCCACCGGGGGTTGGGCGGACTCTTCCCTCTCTTCTCAGGTGACAGGTTCCTTTTAAGGATGCCTTCACACCTACCGACTCGCAGCGTTAATAGTAGCCGCTGTGTATAATAGCCAACTTATGGCGATATGAATAGGTGAGACTTAGCCACTATGGTGCAGTTGCAGAAATCGCCGGCTGATTATGCAACTGTCAGTAGTGTTGGGTCATTAATTATTATTACAATAAATAGTGGTTACTGGCTCAGGATATGTATCCTTATTGTGGTGTGTGGTAACACTCGCAACCGTTATCGTTCACCGACTAATTTGTCAATAGTTAGTGTATATTCACTTATATGTCAGTTATTGCGATCGTCGGTAAGATCGATTAACAGCGATGTGTATCCACAAAGGGAGTCTCATGAATTCATCCGCATTGGATGCACATTGCAAACAACAATACATGCAGTTCGATCTAGCGCTTGTAGGCAGGGTCGCTCAAAACTGCGCAAGGTGCGTTGGATACACTGTTACGGCAAAGGCTACTATATAGCGATCCACCAGCAGGCAGCTGTGTGTCCGCAATGTATCAGCCTCGCCGTTAGTAGTAAATTGTCAGTGTGTCCATTTTTTACTTGGGTATAGCATCTATTAACCCCTTAACGACATCAGGCGTAAATTTACGCCCTCGCGCCCTGGTACTTAACGCATCAGGGCGTAAATTTACACAGCGATCGGGGAAGATGGCCTGCTATAAATCATAGCAGGCCATCTTAGCTTCTCGGCACAGGGGGTGGTTAACACCCCCCGTGCTTACGATCGCCGCTATTGGCTGATCAATTCAGATCAGCCAATAGCGGCGACCGGAACCTTTCCGGGTCATCGGTGACCAGGAAAAAATGGCGGTCGGTGCTGTCCGAGGACGGCACCGACCGCCATTCCTGTAAAAAGTAATGGTGGTCACGGTGCCACTGGCCCGATCGCCGTGAACGGCGATCGGGCCGGTGGCATGGAGATCAGAGTCCACAAAAATAGTAAATACCTGCTCTGGAGCCCTCAGCTAGGTAGCTGAGGGGTCCAGAGCAGGTATTTGTACATTACTCACCTGTCCCGGGGTCCTGATCGGCGTCTTCCGAGTTCGCGGCGTCCTCCGTCTTTCCGTCGGGTGTTCGGCTATTTCCGGCGGTCCCCATCGGCTTTTTTCGGCTCCAGCCTCGTCTTTTTCCGGATTTTGCGCTCTGCTGCCCTCTAGCGGCTGATATGTGTAATACACTTATCAGCAACTCCTCCTTTTTGGCGTAGGGTGTTTTTTTTCTATATTCTACTGCCACGGTCTGCTGATAAGTGCCGCACATAAGTGCGGCATTTATCAGCAACTCCTTTGTTGGCGTAGTTTTTTTTTTTTAATACTTACTGTAAAAAAAACACGTAAAAAAACACTACATTACACCACACTACATTGAATAAAGTTTGACACTACACCACTACATACCCCATATACTAGTCCCCGTATAAAGATGGCCGGTGTTGGACGCATACGTTATTATTGCCTCCGACACCAAAACAGCCAGTGAGGATGAATGGGAGGGATCCTTCTTTCCTCCATTCATCCTCATCATCCTCATCATCCAGTGACGTGTCTGGGGGTAGCGTAGCGTACGCTGCCCCCCCCCCAGACACGTCTTTTCCGCCAGTACCGTCCCAATAAGAGATGACGGTATGGCGCGAAATTCTACAAACTCTGTGAGAGTACCTCAGGGTACACTTACAGATTTAGGGTACGTGCACACTGCGGAATGGTGAAGGATAACCCTTCGTGCATTCCGCAGCTGGCACCCGCCGGCGGACTAATGCGGGCGCGTGTCTCCACCCGTGTCATAGACTTTATTCTATGCACAGGCGGACTCCATCGTCCATCCAAAGAATGAACACATTGGACGGAGAGCGGAATCCGCCTGTGCATAGAATGGAGTCTATGACACGGACGGAGACGCCCGCATCAGTCCGCCGGTGGGTGCCAGCTGTGGAATGCACGAAGGGTTATCTGTCGCAATTCCGCAGTGTGCACGTACCCTTAGAGTGTATGTAGGAAGGGACACCCGAATCCAGCCCCAGATGCCCCCTCCCCCCCATCCTCGGAACAAGTGGGAAGATCGTCCGGGAACTGATCTTCCCACTGCTGGATAAAGGTTACTACCTGTACGGGGATAACTTTTATACCAGCACCCCCTCTTCTGGTCCCTCGCTGCCCGAGCTACTGTAGCTTGCGGCATGATCCGAAAATATCAGAAGCAGTAATAGAGCCCTAATATTTAGTAGCCATGGAGCGGACCCAGCACTTCTGGATATGAAGGACCCCGTATCGTACCAGGACAACATTTTCCAGGTGACGTCCCCTACACTGGAGAAAGGGAGACCCCAGAAGAAGTGCAGAGTGTGGCGTAACAGGGGGATCAGGAAGGACACCATTTTCCAGTGTGACACCTGTCCTGATCCCCCCGGCCTCTGCATACTGGATCGCTCCAAGGCGCACTACACGTCATTGGGGTTCTAGATTATCTAAATTCTGTCCCTTATTCCTATTTCAGGGGTCATGTTGATCCAGGGAATATTCTGATCGCCATTATGGAGTCGGGAAGGAATTTTTCCCCTGTGATGAGGCTACTGTCGTGTGCCTCACGAGGGTTTTTTGCCTTCCTCTGGATCAACACAGGTTGAATTTGATGGACACCTGTCATTTTCAACCTTATAAACTAATAATTGGCCTAATACCCCCAAATAAATTAGAATTGTCCCTTTTCCCCAGCTAAATAGGTATGGCCGCCATTCCCACTAGAGGATGCCATGATGCAATTACAAAGCCTCTGTGCGGCCAGGACAGTAGAAACCCCCCAAAAGTGACCCCATTCTGGAAACTACACCCCATAAGGAATCTAACAAGGGGGGCAGCGGGGATATGGCCCCCTGGTGACGGCCACATTTGGGACGTGAAAATGAAAAAAATTGTATTTTTTATTTTCTTGGCACATGTTCTACGTAAGTGCCCGTCACCAGTGGGGTCCATATGCTCACTGCACCCCTCGTTAGATTCCTTATGGATCGGATTTGGATCCGATCACAGCCAGGGCTTCAAAACGCAGTTTGAACGGAGTCTGTGCGCAAAGCGGTTCAGGCTGTATTACACGCAGAAAAATAGCTGGAAGAAACGGAAGAAGAATATGGATTACAATATAGTGCTTTTCAAGCACTATAAAAATATATAACATTAGAGAATCTTTGTAAACCTGCATATGGTTGTGTTCGGACTGACCTATAGAATAATAGTGTCATGTCGCTGTTACCATATAGTGCATTACGTAGACACAGGAACCCCCCAAACGTTACCATATTGCATTCTTTTTTACGATTTCACCTATTTATATCTTCATAAATAATATATTTGGGGTTCCATCATACATGTTATGGTAGAATGAAAGACGCCATTACAGAGTACAACTATTCCTGTAACAAACAAGCCCTTACATGGCTTGTAGATAGAAAACTGAAAGTGCTAGAACTCTTTGAAGGGGAGGAGGGAAAAACGAAAGGGCAAAGATCAAAATTTGCGCGGTCCACTGGGTCATTTTGGACCTGGTCCTCAAAGGGTTAAAGGCCTCAAATGAAGATTTTAAATGGTTTCCATGAGACCCGCACCCCTTTATGTGTAGGACGTGTCTGACCACACCACACAATGGAAGTTAGCAATTCTGTCCACACTAATGTAGAGGAATGAAGGTTACCTTTTTTCAACTTGACATGGAGGTTATATTGTGTTTTGAGAGCATTGTTGAGAGCTTGTGATAGTGGCGTAATACTGCGACTTGGGCATGTTAGATGCACCCATGCATGCTTCCCTTGCTGTCCTAGTTGCATTCTAGAAGTGTTTGCATCATTTTCTGAGGTGTCATTGTGAACTTTGAAACCTAAATTCGACCACTTGGAGGTCACCAAGAAATGTACATTTTTCTCTCATTGACTTTAATAGGGTTCAAGAATAGTCGATTTTATCGTGGTCTATTCGAATCAAATTTTGAGCTAATATTTTACTACTCGCTCATCTCTAGTCATGTGATCTCACCCCCGGAAATTCTATGTGTTTCTGTGCTCTCAGTGAAGCCACCATCTCAGCCAGAAGAGCCTCCTGAATGATGGAACTGCCTGGACTGTTCCACACAAGCTTTTCACACAGGGGAAGACAGGAACTTCCATTAGAGTTACTGATGATGATTATACAGTTATAATGGAGATAATATAACATGATTTATAAAGGTCTGCAATCTGAAAGTCAAGATGGCGGCTGATCAGGGGTCACATGACCCAGATACAGTAATGAAATGTATGGCTACAGCAGAGCAGGCATAAAACAGATGCATTTGCTTGTAGACAGTGATTTTTTCCTATTGATATGAATGGGGAGACCACTAGTTGCCCTCAGCCATCCGTCTGCAGCTTAGAATAAACCACCAGGTGGCGCCATACAGCCGGACCTTTCTCCTCCCATAAATCACAGGCATGTGTGGGCATCCTGACGTGAAGCAAAATGGCCGCTCTGCGGGAAGTCCCGAGCTAAGATGGCCGCCGCCCTTCTCTCCCATCCTCAGTCTGCGCTCTCTCATTCGCCAGTCTCTGACATGGCCACGCCCCAGCCGGTCAGGCTGACGTCACTGCGTATAAAAGCCGCGGGCACAGAGGCGGGCACGCGCAGAAGGTTCGGGACTCGGGGCTGACAGCTGTGATCACCGGAATAATATAACGCCACACCGGAGACATGAGGGAGATCGTGCACCTGCAGGCGGGGCAGTGCGGCAACCAGATCGGGGCCAAGGTGAGGAGCGGGCCTGTCCCGAGAGCTCGCAGTCCCCGGCAGCTGGTGGCAGTGGGTGGGGCCGGGTCACCTCCATGATGTATAATGGCCGGTCCCTGCTGAGTGATCCGGGCTGGGCACAGGAGCTGGCAATCTAATGCATCACATGGGGGCTGGGCACAAGAGCTGGCAATCTAATGCATTATGGGGGCTGGGCACAGGAGCTGGCAATCTAATGCATTATGGGGGCTGGGCACAGGAGCTGGCAATCTAATGCATCACATGGGGGCTGGGCACAGGAGCTGGCAATCTAATGCATCACATGGGGGCTGGGCACAGGAGCTGGCAATCTAATGCATCACATGGGGGCTGGGCACAGGAGCCGGCAATCTAATGCATCACATGGGGGCTGGGCACAGGAGCTGGCAATCTAATGCATCACATGGGGGCTGGGCACAGGAGCTGGCAATCTCATACATAGATCATGGGGGGTGGCAATCTAATAATGCTTTATAGATCACATTGGGCTGTCTGGGGCAAAGAGCTTGCAATCTAATGCATTAGTCATTCTATTGAAGGTGTCTGGGCTGAAGAGCTTGCAATCTAATGCGTTAGTCATTACATAAGTAGGTGTCTGGGCGGCAGAGCTTGTGTCTAGTGTGCGTTGATGACACATGGGGGAGGAAGACTGCAGCACAGCCCCTCACCCAGTTATCCACACACATCTGGATTATTGAGTGGGGGTGGGGGGGGGGTTCTGTGGAGTTGATGCTCTAGTAGCCACATCATGGGGGAGGGGTCCTGTCATTCCTGTACAATGGCTGCCCCCATGGGGGGGTCCCTGCTGTGGCGTCCTGTGCTGCAGAGCTGACGCTCTAGTCTGGCATTCCTATACAATGGCGGAGCAGGGGAGTGGTGGTGCCCGTCCCTGTAGCTGGCACACTACATGGCACTGATGGCGTTTCCCCTGAGGCTGGCACATTATATGTCAGTGGTGATGGTGGTGCCCCTGTCCCTGCAGCTGGCACACTACATGGCACTGATGGAGGTTCCCCTGTACATGTTGCTGGCACACTACATGGCACTGGTGGAGGTTCCCCTGAGACTAGCACATTATATGGCAGTGGTGCCCCTGTCCCTGCAGCTGGCACACTACATGGCAGTGATGATGGTGTCCCTGTCCCTGCAGCTGGCACATTTTATGGCACTGGTGGAGGTTCCCCTGAGGCTGGCACATTATACGGCAGTGGTGGCAGTGCCCCTGTCCCAGCAGCTGGCACACTACATGGCAGTGATGATGATGGTGTCCCTGCAGCTGGCACATTACACGGCAGTGATGATGATGATGATGATGGAGGTGCCGCCTCTCGGCTCAGCAATGCAGCTGGGTGTGGTGGGGGATGTGAGCTCCCGAGCTGCCATTGTCCATTCACAATAATGTCAGCAGAACAGAGAAGCGTCATGGCTGCCGCCCTATTGTCTGCACATAGAGGAGACGTGTTCCTGATCATACGGTGTCTGTACATGCTGTACGTTGTCCCCTCCGCCCCCCGAGCCGGATCTGGATGCACCAGTGTCAGGTGACACCTGCCGGGCCTGTGTCCTCGGGGGGCCACGTAACCCTGCCATGTGTAATGCTCATGGACCGTGCCATCTGTGTGCGGCGGAGCTGCGTACCGTGCTCTAATAACATGTATACTGGGTGTACAGGGGGTGGCGTACATAGCGTGGCTACGGGGAAGGTGGTAGCAGCCATTTTCTGGGAGACGTCTGACAGCCGGCTCTGTGACACACTGCATAGGATTGTGTGACTGGTGGGGGAGGGGAGCTGCGGATATTGGGCAGCTCACAGGCGACAATGTGACTATTACAGAGCGAGGAGGGGGGGTGCCTATTACACATTCAGAGGGTCTCTGCCTCCCGTACCACCTTCATGTTGTATGACAGGGACGCTCTGCACAGCATTATCCAGGAAGGATTCCTCCATACCCACCCAATGCCAGCCCCCCCGTGCCCTTTACCATCCCCTTTTGTGTTGCAGCCGTGGGTGAATTTGCCCCCTTTCACATTATGTCACCCAAACTTAATGCCAAAATTGTAACTAGAACAAGCTGACAGCCATTGGGTTTAGGAGTGACAACCACCATGTCTGCCCGTGTCCTTTTAACAGAAATGCCCATCATGATATCTCTGAAAATGGCAGAAGGGTCTCTGTGTGAGGCCTTGTACGTTAGAAAGGAGAAGGGTCTCTGTGTGAGGCCTTGTACGTTAGAAAGGAGAAGGGTCTCTGTGTGAGGCCTTGTACGTTAGAAAGGAGAAGGTCTCTGTGTGAGGCCTCGTACGTTAGTAAGGAGAAGGGTCTCTGTGTGAGGCCTCGTGCGTTAGTAAGGAGAAGGGTCTCTGTGTGAGGCCTCGTACGTTAGTAAGGAGAAGGGTCTCTGTGTGAGGCCTCGTACGTTAGTAAGGAGAAGGGTCTCTGTGTGAGGCCTCGTACGTTAGTAAGAAGGGTCTCTGTGTGAGGCCTCGTACGTTAGTAAGGAGGGTCTCTGTGTGAGGCCTCGTACGTTAGTAAGGAGAAGGGTCTCTGTGTGAGGCCTCGTACGTTAGTAAGGAGAAGGGTCTCTGTGTGAGGCCTCGTACGTTAGTAAGGAGAAGGGTCTCTGTGTGAGGCCTCGTACGTTAGTAAGGAGAAGGGTCTCTGTGTGAGGCCTCGTACGTTAGTAAGGAGAAGGGTCTCTGTGTGAGGCCTCGTACGTTAGTAAGGAGAAGGGTCTCTGTGTGAGGCCTCGTACGTTAGTAAGGAGAAGGGTCACTGTGTGAGGCCTTGTACGTTAGTAAGGAGAAGGGTCACTGTGTGAGGTCTCGTACGTTAGTAAGGAGAAGAGTATAAAATAACTTTGAAAGTATCTGTCAGGAAGGTCTGTAATGCTCCCGAGCCCCCATTCTGATCTTGGCGGCTTCATGACAGAAGGTATACAGTGGTACCTCAGTTTAAGAGTAAGATTGAGAGCGTTTTGAAAGAAGAGCTCAGTTTTTCAAAATTGTAACTGTTTAGGAGCTCCCCGTACTGGGTGGGAGGGGGAGGGGGAGGGGCATGGCCTGCATAGCGGGGTCTACAGCTCTGTACTCTGACCCAGGAAGTCTCCCTCACCTTCCAAATCATAGCAGGTCCACTTCAGGCTGGGGCTTGCATCAGGGGACAGGACTGTGGAGGTAATCTCTTCATAGCTGTTTCCCCTCTCTCTCCCTGGACAGACAGTGCTGCTATACTGTGCCCACATCTGTCCTGCTCATTCCTTCATGCTCCCTGCAGTCTGGTCAGCCCTTGTTTCCTATCCTTTTCATTCCTGCTATAATGAGCCTGCACTCACACTCAGCTCTACACACTGCTGCTATAATGAGCCTGCACTCACACTGCTGTATAGAAAGGTCTGTCACTGTCCTGCTGCACACCTCTGTGATTCTCACTTCCTGATTGGTCCATGCTGAACAAACCCCCCCCCTATTGCTGTCATGTGACTACACTACTGCATTATAGGGATCTGCAGCTCCATCCTGTATCTACAACCAGCTGCTGTGTTATCAGGGTTATACAGATACTATACATTATACACCACATGCTGCTATACTGTACAGTAACTTATATATCACATATCCAGCTGCTGTGTTATCAGGGTTATACAGTTACTATACATTATACACCACATGCTGCTATACTGTACAGTAACTTATATATCACATATCCAGCTGCTGTGTTATCAGGGTTATACAGTTACTATACATTATACACCACATGCTGCTATACTGTACAGTAACTTATATATCACATATCCAGCTGCTGTGTTATCAGGTATATGCCCTTACTATACATTATACACCACATGCTGCTATACTGTACAGTAACTTGGATATCACGTATCCAGCTGCTGTGTTATCAGGGTTATACAGTTACTATACATTATATACCACATGCTGGTTATACTGTACAGTAACCTATAATATCAAAGATTCTGCTGTTTTCTAAATAATTGTTACATTTCTTTTAAATGTTCAAAATAAACATTATTTTTGGGGTGTGGAACCATTTTTCCTCATTTCAATGATTTCTTATGTAAAAATGTGCTTTGATTTAAGAGTGGATTTAGGGTATAAACCCACACACCGTATAAGCAGCGTATTTACTGCTGCGACACGCAGCAAATACGCAGCAGATTAGATATAAATAACTGAACACAGCATCAAATCTGTACCAACAAATCTGCTGCGTATTTGCTGCGTATTTGTTGTGTATCTGCTGTGTATACGGTGTGTGGGTTTGTACCCTTAGATTACAAGCGCCGTCCCGGAACAAATTATGCTTGTAATCCAAGGCAGCCCTGTATATACTTGCCTACCCCACTCCCCTGCCTTGCAGCACTTCTGTTTGGGGCCGGTACGTGCAGTGGCCGCTTGGCCGGGAGACACTGCTGCAGCCATGTAATGTTATCTATACATGCATAATACTGATATCTAGCAGCACTTGTTGTTGGTGGAGTTCCTCTTTGAGACCCCCCATATATCAGTATGTGTGCAGCGCCCTCCAGTGTAGGATATGGGAGCCACTGGGTCACATGGCTGCACAATATAATACAATATAACCATAATAAGACTAATGATGGTGAATAGTCAGGGGCTACGTCTCCATTCACTATTTAGCAGGGCACAGCCTGTTGAGTGGTATTGGTGATGGATAAGATCACTGTTTTGCCTCTTGTATCTGATTTCCTTCTCTTCTCTCCTTTGCAGTTTTGGGAAGTCATCAGCGATGAGCACGGCATCGATCCCACAGGAGCCTACCATGGAGACAGCGACCTGCAGCTCGAGAGGATTAATGTATATTACAACGAGGCCTCAGGTACCGCATTCTCCTCCGCCTGCCATTAGTGACACTTCCTCAGGCTCCTCCCCCTACCATTAATGACACTTCCTCAGGCTCCTCCCCCTACCTTTAATGATACTCCCTGGGCTCCTCCCCCATCATTAGTGACTCCTCCCCCTGCAATTAGTGACTTCCCCTGTGCTCCTCCCCCTGTGCTCCTCCCCCTACCATTAGTGACACTCCCCCAGGCTTCTTATTATTATCACAGATAGGATTATAATGATATGGACTACCCCTGCATAGGTTACAGAGCACACAGAGAAAGCACTCCCATGTGTATTTGTTAGGGTCTAGGTCAGACTCCTGTTCATCTCCATTGGGATTGTAGTAAAGCATTTATCTAAATGCTGTAAAAGGAAAAAAAAATACAGATCGAAATTTGTTTTTACACCTTTAAGAAACAGAGTATGGTGTATTTCCCAATCACTGTGTGTAGATGATGTTGGCTGGCACATGATGATACTCCTCCATTACATATAAAAACAGAAGAAAAACGCACTTTGGGAGCAGTAACATTCCTATGGTGGGAACAGGACTCTAGGAAATAAATCTCTCAATTGGTGAGTGGTGAAGCTTCACCACTCACTGTAGACCAACGCCCAAGAGATTAACAACACAATTCTGTCGGGATCGATACACTCCGGATTATCCAAGTCACCGGTCCAACATAAAAAAACGAAAAATTGAGGAGTTATCTATTCTCTAGCAACCAACATTTAATCTTCATATCATTGATAGTAAGTGGGTTACTTACGTCTCACTCCTCCAAAGCAGAGAAGTTGTTCCCCCATCACGGACCCCCTACAACCCTGTGGATAGCTTTATCTTAAAATTCCCCTTTAATCTTAATTGTGGCTAGATTCACACTGCAAATTTGCAGCAAAATCCGCTGCGACTACTTGCCCATTCACTTCAATAGGCTGTCATCCCGCGTCTCCCAATGGTCAGCCATCAGTGCACTGCCCCACCGCAGCACAGTGACCAGCTGACCGCCAGGAGCCCCCGAAACAAGCTGGAGTGGGGCCCGGTACAGTATTTTCGGGCTGCAGGGGTTAATGGCGCTGAGTTTGACATGCTCCCAGCAGGTTGACAATCCTACTGTATGTCAGCCCATTGACGTGAATGGACAAGTATCCGCAGTGAGAAATCTGCTGCAGATACGTGAAGTGTAAATCTGGCCTGTCCGCGGAACTGGTCCTTGTGCACTGAAAGCTGTCACCAGGGTTATGTCTGAGTGTCTGATCTTTCGCAGGTGGAAAGTACGTCCCCAGGGCCATCCTCGTAGACCTGGAACCCGGCACCATGGACTCCGTACGCTCCGGACCATTTGGACAGATCTTCAGGCCAGACAACTTTGTCTTCGGTAAGTTCCTTGTGTGGTGAACAGTCAGCCTTATAAAAAGGGAGACTGGTTGGGTTCCTTTAGATTAGGGTTTCGTGTAGAACAGGGGTAGGGAACCTTTGTCGCCCCAGCTGTTGCAAAACTACAATTCCCATTATGCCTTGACAGCTGAAGTAAATTTTTGGCTGTCCAGGCATGAGGAGAATTGTGGTTTCGCAACAGCCGGAAGGCCGAGGGTTCCTCATCCCTGTTATAAAAGGTCTAGGTTAGATCAAGGCTTACATGGTTGGCATGTGATTCAGAGGACACTTAAAGGGGAAGTCTAGCCTGTAATCGCGTGTTACAAGTCAGGTTATCGTTCGTAGACTGTAGGGAGGGCCTGGTGACCCCCTGATTGTTCCAGTAACCTTAGTGACGATCATAGGATTTAACAGGGCTGAATTCTTCCTTAACCACTGGTTATAGTGGCCCCCGGACCAGACACCCTGCTGTCGCTGCCTCTCCCTGGGTTGTCGCTCATCTACATTTATGGCGACATCTAATAAATGCGGATAAGTAGAGGTTTAGTATTCATGGGCCGAGCTGAATTATAGGTGGCTGTGTACACAGGTGTGTCGGCGTCTCCTTCCTCTGCCCCTCCCTAACTAAACAACCAGGACACCGTCACCTGCTGCCTTAATCTCTAATGGTCTAACGTGTTTGTCTACCTGCGGTCAATAGGGCAGCAGGTTGGCCGAGTTTTTTTAGGGCCCTTTTACGTCAGATTTTTGTAGGCCATCATTCGTCCTTATGTTAATGTCGGCCTTGTCTCCTCTCATACAGGTCAGAGTGGAGCTGGAAACAACTGGGCCAAGGGTCACTACACAGAGGGAGCTGAACTGGTGGACTCTGTCATGGATGTGGTGAGGAAGGAGTCTGAGAGCTGTGACTGTCTTCAAGGATTCCAGCTCACCCACTCCCTGGGTGGTGGTACCGGCTCCGGCATGGGAACCCTTCTCATCAGCAAGATCAGAGAAGAGTATCCCGACCGTATCATGAATACCTTCAGCGTAGTGCCCTCCCCCAAAGTCTCCGATACTGTAGTGGAACCATACAACGCCACCCTCTCAGTGCACCAACTGGTGGAGAACACCGACGAGACCTACTGCATAGACAATGAGGCTTTGTACGACATCTGCTTCCGCACACTCAAGCTGACCACCCCCACATACGGCGACCTCAATCACTTGGTCAGTGCCACCATGAGCGGTGTCACCACCTGCCTGCGCTTCCCCGGTCAGCTCAACGCCGATCTCCGTAAACTGGCTGTCAACATGGTCCCCTTCCCCCGTCTTCACTTCTTCATGCCAGGGTTCGCTCCACTGACAAGCCGCGGAAGCCAACAGTACCGTTCCCTGACTGTCCCTGAGCTCACCCAGCAGATGTTTGACTCCAAAAACATGATGGCCGCCTGCGACCCAAGACACGGACGTTACTTGACAGTGGCCGCCGTGTTCAGAGGCCGCATGTCCATGAAGGAAGTGGACGAGCAGATGTTGAATGTCCAGAACAAGAACAGCAGCTACTTTGTGGAATGGATCCCCAATAACGTCAAGACCGCCGTGTGCGACATCCCACCGCGAGGTCTGAAGATGGCCGCCACCTTCATCGGCAACAGCACCGCCATCCAGGAGCTGTTTAAACGCATCTCCGAGCAGTTCACCGCCATGTTCCGGCGTAAGGCTTTCCTCCACTGGTATACGGGAGAGGGCATGGACGAGATGGAGTTTACAGAGGCCGAGAGCAACATGAACGACTTGGTGTCGGAATACCAGCAGTACCAGGACGCCACGGCGGAAGAGGGAGAGTTCGAAGAGGAGGCCGAGGAAGAGGTTGCTTAAATCCACACTTTACCCACCCACAAATACGCCAACCCTCCTCCCGTCGTGCCATCTTACGTCCCGTCACCAGGACAGCACCCACCACCCCCCTCCACAGACAGCAGAGCCTCAGAATAGGTGAATGCTCTTCCCCCCCCCCCCCCCCCCCCCCACACCACATTGGAACATGCACTATAACCAATCCGTTTTCCAGTACACTGGTATCTCTTGGCATCCATTTTCTTTTGTGTTGTAACTAAGCTGGTGCCAGGCCAGTCTATCGTGAAGACTTTGGTATTGTGATCTATAGCATGTGATGAAGTTTACGGATCCGTCTGAGCCAGAGAGAGAGACGCTCGCTCTCATTGATCATGGAGGATCCAGGAATAGTTCTCGTCTGGTTCAAGAAAGTCATTTGTGATTGTCCTAGAGGTCACCTTCTGCATATTGGACTGTGCCCATAGTAGCCGTGCCACGTGCACAGCCTCTGGATGCCCCTGACCCCCAGTGAATAGGAAACTAGAGGGGGGCAAGGGGCTAAAACGTTATTTTACCCCTCTGACTACTTGCACTGCCGTACCTGTTCCAAGGCTCCGCTGCCCACTCTTCTTACTGCCTCACCTGCCCCCCTATATTTTAATGCCACGCTGCGTAACCTCGGCTTCTGTGCATGACCAGTCTGTCCACAAATTTGGCCTGGGCCCCTTTAACTCCTTCCACGCCACGGAGGTAATAATAATGGCGCTCCCTGGGGAGGAAGGAGTTACAGCGGCTGTGGGTGGCACGTGTCTTTTTAATCTAGGAAAGATCCATTCCTTGCGCTTATGAGGATCGCCGATCCGGTGTGTCCAGATTACTCCTCCTTCCCCAGCCCCCGCCCCTTTGTCTTTTTGCTGCATTTCTTTTTGTCTGTATGGTTTCAGTGAGTACATACATGTGATTGTGAACCTGTCGCCCGTATCATTGGACCTGTCGCACAGGGTGACGGCACTTATCCCAGCCATGCTAATAAGTCTGCACACTACTGAATAAAAGCCTGTGCGAAAACTATTCTTGTGTCGTCTATTGACTTTAATACAGGGAAGGCTTCTTTACGGTTACAGCAGTCTATAGAATAATCAGTATATACAAAGCGAGTTAGCACTAGTGATGTCACGATACCAGAATTTTGAGTTCGATACCAATACCAACTTTTTTTTTTTTTTTTCAATGCTCGATACCAATTCGATACTTAATAAATTATATTTTAAAAAAAAAAAAACACAATAGAGATCCCCCCCCCCCGACTGTCAGGTCTGTACGAACCATATTACTTTATAAATAAAGTTTCCATTATTTAAAATAAATGTTCTTAAAAAAATAGCCCTATTCTGATTCCTAACATGGCTATGGGGCAATCTGTAGTTTTATTTAGTACCATGTTTTTATGTGGTACTGAATTTGGTGGTTTCTCCGCTTGCACCATTTACCGTGCGTCATCAGGAAGGTGATAATCTTATAATATGCACAATAACACTTCAGCTATCAGGGGGGATGATGGGAACTGTAGTCATGTGATACACTTCAGCTATCAGGGGGGATTATGGGAACTGTAGTCATGTAATACACTTCAGCTATCAGGGGGATGATAGGGGTTGTAATTGCACTATTTCAGCTGGATTCGGGGGGCAGAGTAATGTGCAGGCTACCGCCCCCCTCCCACTTCCCTTCACAGTCGCAGCCAGACCGACCTTTTATTCACCCCCCACATTGCTGATGCCGGCCCCAGGGATGTCCTGACGGCCCGGCCTCACAGCTACCTCCTGTAAGATCTCCTCCTCGCCTCCCCCACCTCCTGCGTTCTCCTCTCCCGGACTGTGCCGATCTCCTGCCGCCGACCCTGTGCTGCCCCTCTGCCTTTTCAGACACTCACCGGCCCAGCTGTGTCTCATGCTCGGTGCCTGTGGAGGGGGGGGGAAGGTCCTCATCTTAGCCCATAGGACCCGCAGTTGCCAACCCCGCAGTGACACACACGGGTCTCGGGGCTGGCACTGTCAGAGGCAGGAGCGGCGACGGAAAATTTGCCGGCGGCAGCTGCATGGTAGGTGGATGATCTGGGCCCGAGTGAGCGCGCAGGGTCCCGGGTTTGTGTCCGCAGGGGTGGCACAGAGAAACATGACAGGCGCTCAGGTAGCTGCCTGTCATGTTCTCGGCACTATATGTTAAACTACGCTATTTTGTAGTTTAACATAGTATCGATACCAGGAAATTCTGGTATTGAACAGTTTTTATTTTTTTTTGCCCCGAAAATCGATAGTATCAGTTTTTCGGTGCATCGTGCATCCCTAGTTGGCACTACGGCATGTGGTGCGTGTAGATAATAGTATACAGTAATATGAATTCCCCGGCACTCGCCACTGTAACTTGCAATTAAACTTTATTCCATACAGAGCTGCATGCAACACGGGACGCATTTCGCCGCAGTCTGTGCAATTGCGATGGACCATGCCGAAATGCGTCCCGTCTGTTGCGTGCACCTCTGTATGGAATATAATTTAATTGCAAGTTTACAGTCTATACCAGGGATAGAGAACTTTCAGCCCTCCAGCTGTTCCAAAACTACAACTCCCATCATGCCTGGACAGCCTTTGGCTGTCCAGGCATGATGAGAGTTGTAGTTTTGGAACAGCTGGAGGGCTGAAAGTTCTCTATCCCTGGTCTATAGAATAAAGCTGCAAATGGCTACTGTATTGCAAAAATAGCCACCCCAGTCCTCAGGGTGTGTGGTATTACAATTCAGCTCCATTCACTTTAATGGGCACTGTTTCTTGAACAGAAATGTTCCCACCATTTACCTTCTGGTCCTGTCACACCTCCATACTAGGTAATGCTGCAGATAAGCTGCTGTTCTCTCATCCAGGTGTGACATCACTGGTATCGCAGGTCGGGTGTGGCAGATGGATGACTTCATCGGGCGGAGACTTCAGGTGCTCAGGATACTAGATAGTGAGTGTCTAAGATCAGCCGTATATCAACATAGGGGCAAAGGTATAGCGGGAAACTGCTCTTTCTACTGTAGATGTTATATACTGCTCCACCTCTGTGCGTTGTGGGTAAGAAGCCTATAGCTGCTGCTCCACCCGTGACTCTGCAGTGGTTGATAAACTACAACTCCCAGCATGCCCCATTATTGCTGCCAATGTACAAGTGCTCAATCAGATGCTCTGCAGACCGTATGAGTGACTACAGTGCAGTTACATCCAGGTACTTTGTGGGGAGGTAGAAATTATTCCCTTGCCGTTCTCCATCTAGTCCAGACCACCATGAAGACTACTGACCATCACACGATAATTTGCTCAAACATCTTAGGCTCGGCTCCTTTCCTCCTCAATAACCTCTCTACCCCACGCACATACCCCAATACACTTTTTTTTAGTGCCCCCAGCTATGCTAATAAACTTTTTAGTGGCCATAAGACCCCGTTCACACTACAGAATCGGCGCCGAATCCAGCCTTTGAATGGGAGGGCGAGCGCCTCTCCACTTTGACGTCTCCCATTCGCCGATTCCATAGTGTGAATGGAACCTTACAAAAAAAACATTAGCCTCTCCCTTTTCCCACCCAAGTCCTAGCTCTGTTGTTCTTATGGACATGTGCCTGACCACCACTCTATCCAGTGGGGGCTTATAGGATCAGGCTCTCGAGTCACAGCTGTCAGATACACCGCAGTCACACTCTTACTGACGTGGCACGTGACATTGGGAGCAACTGGGGGCCATTTCTGCCCATTGCTTGTCAACTAGCTGCGTGAGTGATGACTGTATCTAAGCTACCATCCGGACGCCCATCCTGAAAAAAGATGTACGTGACACAATAGTAAAGTGGTACTCTGCTGCAAAAATCTTTTTCTTTCAAATTAACTGGTTTCAAAAATTAGATTTGTAATTTAATTCTATTTAAAAAAATCCCCAGTCTTCCAGTACTAATCAGCTGCTGCCTGTCCTGCAGGAAGTGGTGTATTCTCTCCAGTCTGACACAGTGCTCTCTCCTGCCACCTCTGTCCATGTCAGGAACTGTCCAGAGCAGGAGAGGTTTTCTATGGGGATTTGCTACTGCTCTGGACAGTTCCTGACATGGGCAGAGGTGGCAGCAGAGAGCACTGTGTTAGACTGGAGAGATTACACCACTTCCTGCAGGACATACAGCAGCTGGTAAGTACTGGAAGACTGGAGATGTTTAAACAGAAGTAAATTACAAATCTATATAACTCTTTGAAACCAGTTTATTTGAAAGAAAAAGGTTTTTTTTTGCCAGAGTGCCCCTTTAACCACAGGAAACAATTCCCTCTCATTGAACACGTAGAAATAACACGAAACCGATGCTCCAACCAGACATCCATGGCCTCAGAGCAATGAACGGCGGTCCATAGTCCATGTAAGCCGCGTGCTGAGCAGCTGTACTGCCGGGTGTGTCGCCATAAGGATCCACGTGTAACACGCCGCCAGCGTTTGTGTAAAGAGCGACTCGAGGAAGAAGTTTCCATTGACACGAATGATAAAAAAAAGCTAATAAAAACTATGTCAGGCAGATAATAGTGGATTATGAGTGAGCCGGGGAGTCAGCCAGCTGCCGGCTGGTAGTTCAGGGGTTAATATTTTCTGCATATGGATCTGACAGGATAATTATACAGCCCAGAAGTCGCTGACGCTGGGCCGGGAGCTGCTGTGACAGGACATTCCAGCATGGGGTCATCCCCACCGAGACAGCTGCAGCTCAACGCAAAGGGGGGCTGGAAGTCTGAGGCCGCGGTGCCCCCTACAGGACGCAGAGTGAACTGCACCTCATAACTGTGTGTACACCATATAATCTCCATCAGCTAACATACAATCTATAACGCCACAGTGCTGGAAAGTTTGTGAACCCCTCAGTCTACCTCACATTAGGTAATGTTAAGGGGATACTGCGGAGAAAAAATTATTTTTTACAAATCAAATGGGGTCAGAAAGTTCTATAGATTTGTAATTGACTTCTGTTTGAAAATCTACAGTCTTCCAGTACTTATCAGCTGCTGTATGTCCTGCGGGAAGTGGTGGTCTGACACAGTGCTCTCTGCTGACACCTCTGTCCATGTCAGGAACTGCATCATGTAATATACAATCTGTAACTATATTTATATACACTTTTCACCAAAAAAAATAAAGGGAACGTTTAGATAACAAATCCTAGATCTGAATGAATGATATATTCTCATTAAATACTTTTTTTCTGTACAAAGCTGAATGTGCTGACAACAAAATCTCACAAACATCATCAATGGAAATCACATGTATTACCCAATGGAGGGCTGGATTTGGAGTCACACACAAAATTACAGTGGAAAAACACCCTCCAGGCTGATCCAACTTCCAGGTAATGTCCTTAAAACAAATCACACTGAGGCTGAGTATTGTATGTGGCCTCCATGTGCCTGTATGACCTCCCTACAAGGCCCGGGCATGCTCCTGATGAGGTGTCTGTATGACCTCCCTACAAGGCCCGGGCATGCTCCTGATGAGGGTGTATGACCTCCCTACAACGCCCGGGCATGCTCCTGATGAGGTGTCTGTATGACCTCCCTACAAGATCCGGGCATGCTCCTGATGAGGTGTATGACCTCCCTACAAGGCCCGGGCATGCTCCTGATGAGGTGTCTGTATGGCCTCCCTACAAGGCCCGGGCATTCCCCTGATGAGGGTGTCTGTATGGCCTCCCTACAAGACCCGGGCATGCTCCTGATGAGGTGTCTGTATGACCTCCCTACAAGACCCGGGCATGCTCCTGATTAGGTGTATGACCTCCCTACAAGGCCCGGGCATGCTCCTGATGAGGTGGCTGTATGACCTCCCTACAAGACCCGGGCATGCTCCTGATTAGGTGTATGACCTCCCTACAAGGCCCGGGCATGCTCCTGATGAGGTGTCTGTATGACCTCCCTACAAGACCCGGGCATGCTCCTGATGAGGTGTCTGTATGACCTCCCTACAAGACCCGGGCATGCTCCTGATGAGGTGGCTGTATGACCTCCCTACAAGACCCGGGCATGCTCCTGATTAGGTGTATGACCTCCCTACAAGGCCCGGGCATGCTCCTGATGAGGTGGCTATATTGCAATGCCCGGGCCCCTAGGGGCCACTCCGCTGAGAAGATGTTGTTACTGGCAGGAACGGGGGCAGCTGCTGAGCAGAGGATTGTCACGGTTTTGGCACGAGGGCAACACAGCTGAGAACCGGGCTCCTGACCATGCGGGAATACTGGGCATGCAATTCTTCGTTGTCCTTAGTCAGGGCACCAATTATCACACCAATGCCAAGGTTCAGAAACAACGGTAGTTGTATATTTATTGTAACGGTGGTAACTAGTAGCAACAGTCTCTCCGGATGCAACCGGGAATAAGGCAGACTTGGATAAGGCAGAGTAATGGGTGATGCTGCAATAGGCTGTGATGATAGCGTACTGAATGATGGGAGTAGTAGTAGTGATACTGAGGATAAGAATCCTGTATGCCCCCCCCCCCCCCCCCCCCCGGCAAACACAGACAATGACACACATATACACACACAGAGGCACCATTAACGTATATACAGATCCGCCACTGACATACACACATATACACTGTAATGTGATTACACTAGTGCTGATGTATACACCATGAGTAGACTGTACACAGGGAAATCATCTCAGTGTAATAAGAAATACTCAACCAGATATAAAAGAAAATGCAGCAGATATTAGTGGTGGGTTCTTTTATTAGAGCCCAGCATTATTAGAAGCTGCTGCAAAACATCTTTGAGAGCAAACACACACATATACACCAGTGTTACAGACATTGCTGACATATACACACGTATATAGCCACAGATACATAGTCATACTGACATATAAATATATACACAGATACATATATACACACACTGACATATACATATACCCACAGATACATATATACACACACTGACATATACATATACCCACAGATACATATATACACACACTGACATATACATATACCCACAGATACATATATACACACACTGACATATACATATACCCACAGATACATATATACACACACTGACATATACATATACCCACAGATACATATATACACACACTGACATATACATATACCCACAGATACATATATACACACACTGACATATACATATACCCACAGATAAATATATACACACACTGACACACATACACAGCACTTACAGCTTCCCCCTCCTCCTCCTGTAGTCCAGGCTGATCTTCACATAGAAGTATTCAGGACCTTTGGGTCATGTGACCCAAAGGTCCTTCATCCCTCTCCTGTGCCGTCTAGCAGGTCCTGCTCCTCTGTTCAGCCCATTCACCCGGCACTACAGTGAGGGGGCTGAACAGTGCAGTGGGGGTCCCTCTTCCTCTCTGGACCCCTGGGGGAGCGGGGTACCTACCATGAAGGCAGGGCAGGCTTCCTCGGGCCCCCTTCCTGCAGGGGCCCCATAGCCGTTGCCTTCCCTGCCTTCATAGTAGCTACGCCACTGCATACAATAAATGAATGAAATAGCAGACCTGAATACTGCAGGGGGTGACACAACACACACAATTTGCAGTGGACCATAGCTTTCCAGAACAGGAATGGTTATAATAAAAGTGTGAGGATAGAACAGCAGACCAAAGGGCCTGTTCTGGGACACTGCAATATGACCTCCCTACAAGGCCCAGGCATGCTTCTAAAGAGGGTGTATGACCTCCCTACAACACCCGGGCATGCTCCTGATGAGGGTGTATGACCTCCCTACAACACCCAGGCATGCTCCTGATGAGGTGTCTGTATGACCTCCCTACAAGGCCCGGGCATGCTCCTGATGAGGGTGTATGACCTCCCTACAAGGCCCGGGCATGCTCCTGATGAGGTGTCTGTATGACCTCCCTACAACACCCAGGCATGCTCCTGATGAGGTGTCTGTATGACCTCCCTACAAGGCCCGGGCATGCTCCTGATGAGGTGTCTGTATGACCTCCCTACAAGGCCCGGGCATGCTCCTGATGAGGGTGTATGACCTCCCTACAAGGCCCGGGCATGCTCCTGATGAGGTGGCTTTATTACCTCCCTACAAGGCCCGGGCATGCTCCTGATGAGGTGGCGGATGGTCTCCTGAGGGATCTCCTCCCAGACCTGGACTAAAGCCTCCACCAACTCCTGGACAGTCTGTGCTGCAACGTGACGTTGGTGGATGGAGGAGACATGATGTCCCAGATGGGCTCAATAGGATTGAGGTCTGGGAAATGGCCGGCCAGTCCATAGCTAGGGCGGCAGTGGCGAATCTGCCAATCCTGTTGTTCTCTGGTGAATGCCAAGCGTCCTGCACAGTGTTGGGGTGTGAGCACAACCCCCATCTGTGGACATGGGGCCCTCATACACTCCTCATGGAGTCGGTTTATAACCATTTGTGCAGACACATGGATATTAGTGGCTGCTGGAGGTCATTTTGCAGGGCTCTGGCAGTGCTCCTCCTGTTCCTCCTTGCACAAAGGCGGAGGTAGCGGTCCTGCTGCTGGGTTGTTTCCCCTCCTATGGCCTCCTCCACGTCTCCTGGTGTACTGGCCTGTCCCCTGGTAGCGCCTCCAGCCTCTGGACACTACACTGACAGACACAGCAAACCTTCTCTCCACAGCTCGCATTGATGTTCCAGCCTGGATGAGCTGCACTACCTGAGCCACTTGTATGGGTTGTAGAGTCCGTCTCATGCTACCACGAGTGTGAAAGCACCACCAACATTCAGAAATGACCAAATCATCAGCCAGAAAGCATAGGTACTGAGAAGTGATCAGCCTGGAGGGTGTTTCTCCCCTTTAATTTTGTGTGTGACTCCAAATCCAGCCATCCATCGGGTAGTAAATATGATTTCCATTGATGATTTTTGTGTGAATTTGTCAACACATCACAGAACAACCCCACAATCTGAATGGCAAAAAAAAAACAAAACACAAAAACATTTTTCGTAAGAAACAATTCCATAAGCTATTATGTATCTCTATATGGAGTGAATTGCCTTCCATGTCCTGTAAGAGTTGGATCCTGTAAGAGTGGTGATCTGTGTACAGCGCTACAGAACAGGTTGGCTCTGTATATACACAGGATGAAGTAAGAATATCATTGCTGTGTGATACGCCACCTGGTGGTCATGTGTGGTAATGCATCTTATAACATCTGCCAGTCCATCCGTTCAGCAAACAGGAGGAAACTCCAGTGTTTTCCTATTTGGTAAAGGTGTTATCCCAGAATTACGTCCTATCACGTATGCACAGGAGAGCGGCACTCAGCTATGCCCAGATCTCCCATAGAGAGTGAATGGAGTGATGGGCCAGTATCATGTAATACATAGACATCAGGGGGGGGGGGGGGGGGGGCACAACACTACTTCCTCCAGTGTAATGTCTATTCTAATGGTAACATGTAGTATATAGACATCAGGGGAGGCTGCAGCACTAGTGACACAGACAGCTCCCCCAGTGTAATGTCTATTCTAATGGTAACATAATATATAGACATCAGGGGAGGCTGCATCACTAGTGACACAGACAGCTTCCCCAGTATAATGTCTATTCTAATGGTAACATGTATTATATAGACAGTAGGGAAGGCTGCAGCACTAGTGACACAGACGGCTCCCTCAGTGTAATGTCTATTCTAATGGTAACATGTATTATATAGACAGTAGGGAAGGCTGTAGCACTAGTGACACAGACAGCTCCCCCAGTGTAATGTCTATTCTAATGGTAACATGTATTATATAGACAGTAGGGAAGGCTGTAGCACTAGTGACACAGACAGCTCCCCCCAGTGTAATGTCTATTCTAATGGTAACATAATATATAGACATCAGGGGAGGCTGCATTACTAGTGACACAGACAGCTTCCCCCTGTGTAATGTCTATTCTAATGGTAACATAATATATAGACATCAGGGGAGGCTGCAGCACTAGTGACACAGACGGCTTCCCCCAGTATAATGTCTATTCTAATGGTAACCTGTAATATATAGACATCAGGGGAGGCTGCAGCACTAGTGACACAGACAGCTCCCCCAGTGTAATGTCTATTCTAATGGTAACATGTATTATATAGACAGTAGGGAAGGCTGCAGCACTAGTGACACAGACAGCTCCCCCCAGTGTAATGTCTATTCTAATGGTAACATAATATATAGACATCAGGGGAGGCTGCATCACTAGTGACACAGACAGCTTCCCCCTGTGTAATGTCTATTCTAATGGTAACATAATATATAGACATCAGGGGAGGCTGCAGCACTAGTGACACAGACGGCTTCCCCCAGTATAATGTCTATTCTAATGGTAACCTGTAATATATAGACATCAGGGGAGGCTGCAGCACTAGTGACACAGACAGCTCCACCAGTGTAATGTCTATTCTAATGGTAACATGTATTATATAGACAGTAGGGAAGGCTGCAGCACTAGTGACACAGACAGCTCCTCCCAGTGTAATGTCTATTCTAATGGTAACATAATATATAGACATCAGGGGAGGTTGCAGCACTAGTGACACAGACAGCTTCCCCCTGTGTAATGTCTATTCTAATGGTAACATAATATGTAGACATCAGGGGAGGCTGCAGCACTAGTGACACAGACAGCTCCCAACAGTGTAATGTATATTCTAATGGTAACATGTAATATTTAGACATCAGGGAAGGCTGCAGCACTAGTGACACAGATAGCTCCCCCAGTGTAATTTCTATTGTCATACTGTCATGCATATAAACATTTTTTTTTTTAAGTTTCTTATTGCTAGAATACCCCTTTAAGATTTCAGTTAAAAGCAGAATCTGAATAGGGCCATGTCTGTCTTGTGTGGTATAAGAAGATTGTACAGAGGAAGATGGAAAAGATATAATTGAGAAATCAGGGGAGGAGCGGTATCAGCCCCTCATACATTATATGCTATATTAGGTGCCCATCTGAGATGTCAGCCACCATTAGTCGGTCCTGTTGTATAGATATATAGCATATAGCTTTTCTGTCATCCTATATAGATATATGCAGCTAAAAAAGAAATTGTACATAGGTTAAAAACTTCTTGTCACACCAGACGACTTCCTCTACAAACCCACACAGGAAATCTGACAAGCTGAGCTCACCATCATAGACGACTCTCCGAGCTCCTCGAAAAGAGCAAACCTGGACCTCAAGTGACGGCGACCCCGGGGGTCTAATGAGCCCCGAGAAGCCCTGACAGCGAACACTATGCAATGAGCCTGCTACCCAAGACCAACGGAGACCAAGGACTGGAGGCCATGAGGCTGTAGGACACAAAGGACGAGAGTAGCTGGCACCGAACCGCCATGGGGTCCCGTATCAAGTAAGAAACTGATCATATCTGTGTCAATAGATCTGTGTAGTAACTGATCACCTTCCTCTTTCATCTGCGTCTTTCTAGCAGGAGGCCTCACATTTTGCAGAGTTAGGGCCCTATTCCACTGGACGATTATCGTTAACATTATCGTTAAATCGTTTGAATCTAAACGATAATCGTTCGGTTGAAATGCAGTTAACGATTAACGACTGAATGAGAAATAGTTGATCGCTTCATAAGACCTGGACCTATTTTGATCGTTGTTCGTTCGCATAACGTTCGCAAATCGTTCGCATTGAATAAGACGTCGTTCAGTCGTTCGCAGTAGATACGAACGCAATAGCGAAGAAAAAAAACAATCGCAAATACGATCATAAGTAACGATTATCGTTCCATGGAAATGAGTGAACGTTTTCATGAGTGAACGATAATCGTCCGGTGGAATAGGGCCCTTATACTAGTGACGTATGAGGCGATATACAGCTGGAGCAGAATTTACTCTCATCATTCTGTTAGTGCACGGTCCTTGCAGGAATTTACTTAATGGTTCATGTACAAGATAATGGAAAAATCCTCAAACTACCCAACTGGTGTCAGCACCTAGAGAAACTGGCCCAGTTGCCCCTAGCAACCAATCAGATTCCACCTTTCATTCCTCACAGACTCTCTGGAAAATGAAAGGTGGAATCTGATTGGTTGCTAGGGGCAACTGAGCCAGTTTTACTTTACACCATGTTTGATTAATCTCCCCCAGTATGTCTACAATAATATAGCAACCCAATGTCACTGGACCAATTCCCCCCGCCAGCAGAGAAAGCTTCCACCAAGCACAAGTGTGAACAAGGTCTTATCACTCACCATTGCTCCTGCAGGTAGAATGGGAAAAATAGTAGTTACTAGTCATGTGTGCACAGGTGCCTCCTGCTGACTGCGGTCACGGGGGTCTGACCAGGAGGATACACATAGTATACACTCCGGCTGGGATCTCTTGTGGCGCCGAAAACAACTAACATTCATTGAATAGCGGCCACAGAAAACCTCCGGCCACTCGCTCCATAGTGCGCAGTGGAGAGTTCTGGTGCGGGCGTGCAGGGATGCGCCCGCATCAGAACTCTGTGGCCTGAAAGATTATCCTACAGTACCGGCCGGGATGATCTTTTCAGAGAACGGCCGTTCTGTGATCCGGACGGGTCACGGAACGGCCGATCTCTTACATAGTAGGAACATAGCCTGATACTGTGTAATAATTGTGTATGGTTTTGTTTGCAGAGAGAATCCAGACAGAATATTTGAAGGATTCTTTGATGTTGTGTGTCCGGCATCTAAGGATAAAGGTGAGAAGTCTCTGTGATATACAGACACCCTTGTTTCCAGTTCTGCGTGTTATCCAGGATTGTGTCCCCCAATTCTATGGCGCTTCAGGCAGAATCCTGCATAAGACACTGCAGCTGCTGCAGAACCTCCTTTTAATCCATGAATGACATTTAGTTCTTCACAGTTCTAGAAAAAAAATCTGCAGCAGCTGAGGTGTATGATGAGGTTCTGCAGCAGCTGAGGTGTAGTATGAGGTTCTGCAGCAGCTGAGGTGTATGATGAGGTTCTGCAGCAGCTGAGGTGTATGATGAGGTTCTGCAGCAGCTGAGGTGTGTTATGAGGTTCTGCAGCAGCTGAGGTGTATGATGAGGTTCTGCAGCAGCTGAGGTGTGTTATGAGGTTCTGCAGCAGCTGAGGAGTATGATGAGGTTCTGCAGCAGCTGGAGTGAAGTATGAGGTTCTGCAGCATCTGAGGTGTGTTCTGAGGCTCTGCAGAAGCTGTGTGTATGAGGTTCTGCCGCAGCTGAGGTGTGTATGATGAGGTTCTGCAGCAGCTGAGGTGTGTATCATGACATGTATATATATATATATATATATATATATATATATATATATATATATATATATATTTGGCCTTATGTTAGGGGTGTTTCGGCCTTTCTATATTACGTCAGTCTCCGGCTTCCTGTCAGGTCTGAGCACAGATGGAGAAAGAGAAGAGGAACTATCTGTCCTCCTGCCCTGACGTGTGCTGTGTTATGTGTCTGTGCGGATAGTCTTCCGGGATACTGTGCTGCTGACCCGATGTATCTAAGCCTATCATGTGTGATACTATGTACTAAGCTGGGTATCTAAGCCGATCATGTGTGATACTATCTACTAAGCTGGGTATCTAAGACTATTATGTGTGGTACTATCTACTTAGCTGAATATCTAAGCCTATCATGTCTGATACTATCTATTAAGCTGGGTATCTAAGCCTATCATGTGTGATACTTTTTACTGAGCTGGGTATCTAAGCCTATCTTATGTGATAATATCTACTGAGCTGGGTATCTAAGCCTATCATATGTGATACTGTCTACTGAGCTGGGTATCTAAGCCTATCATATGTGATACTATCTACTTAGCCGGGTATCTAAGATTATCATATGTGATACTATCTACTAAGCTGGGTATCTAAGCCTATCTTATGTGATACTATCTACTGAGCTGGGTATCTAAGCCTATCATATGTGATACTATCTACTGAGCTGGGTATCTAAGCTTATCATATGTGATACTATCTACTGAGCTTGGTATCTAAGCCTATCATATGTGATACTATCTACTGAGCTGGGTATCTAAGCCTATCATATGTGATACTATCTACTGAGCTGGGTATCTAAGCCTATCATATGTGATACTATCTACTGAGCTGGGTATCTAAGCCTATCATATGTGATACTATCTACTGAGCTGGGTATCTAAGCCTATCATATGTGATACTATCTACTGAGCTGGGTATCTAAGCCTATCATATGTGATACTATCTACTGAGCTGGGTATCTAAGCCTATCATATGTGATACTATCTACTTAGCTGGGTATCTAAGACTATCTTATGTGATACTATCTACTGAGCTGGGTATCTAAGCCTATCATCTGTGATACTATGTACAGAGCTGGGTATCTAAGCCTATCATGTGTGATACTATCTACTGAGCTGGGTATCTAAGCCTATCACGTGTGATACTATCCACAGAGCTGGGTATCTAAGCCTATCACGTGTGATACTATCCACAGAGCTGGGTATCTAAGCCTATCCTGAGTTATAGTGTTTGCTAAGCAGATACATCTAACCCTATTGTGTATATTTGCTGTATCTAAGCCAGTCCCCTCTTAACTACAGTACTGGCATATAATACACTAATCAGAGGTGGAGCGGCCTTATATATAGGAGGAGCACCTATACATAGGAGCAGTCAGTAATAATAAAATGCTTTACCTGCAGCTGCCAATAGGGGGAGCTCCTTATATGCAGTCTTAGGGTGGTATTTCACGAAGCGATTATCGTTCGAATAATCGTTCAATCGGTCGTATTTGAACGATTATCTTTAAGTGTAATAGTAGACAACGATTAAACGACGAACGATTGGTCGCTGGTCGTTTAATAGGTTTTGAATCTATTTTTATCGTTTGTCTTTTACACATCGTTCGCACATCGTTCGTTTGAATAAGATGTCGTTAGCCGTTCCCTGTTCATTCGCAAATTGAAAGGGGAGTGTTCTTGAATTTTGTTGCTCCAATATAACCGATAATCTTTCCGTGTAGTAAAACGAACGATTATTAGGCAACCGCTATTGCGATCGTTGGAGATCGTTTATCGTTAATCGTTAATTGAAAAAAATCGCTTCGTGTAATACCACCCTTAGTATTGGGTTAGGGAGCTGTATAAATCTGTATGCTGTGAGCTCCCCCTAGTGGCGGGTGTAAGCAGAGAGCTATATATAATTTAGCTGCAGCTGTGTACCCAGAGATGTTCACTACTGTACATAATTCCTGAACCACTGTCTGCACTACTACAGCTCGCTTTACTGTCATATAGTGGAAGCAAAAGAAACCTATAACCTATTCCTTGGAATCGTTGCATCTCGTACTTGTTTCATTCCAGACCCCGAGCTAAAAAGACAATTCCCGGAACACTTTGATGACCAGGTAAGAAATAGATATTATAAATGTGGATTATATTAGATTGTGCCAGATGATAGATGACACCAACAGCTTAAAGGGGTTGGACACTCTTTAGTAAAATAGTTCAGTGTACAGTAATAGTAAGTGTACTCCCTGTATATACTGACAGCAGCTCCCTGTGTACTCACTGTATATACTGACAGCAGCTCCCTGTGTACTCACTGTATATACTGACAGCACCTCCCTGTGTACTCACTGTATATACTGACAGCAGCTCCCTGTGTACTCACTGTATATACTGACAGCAGCTCCCTGTGTACTCACTGTATATACTGACAGCAGCTCCCTGTGTACTCACTGTATATACTGACAGCAGCTCCCTGTGTACTCACTGTATATACTGCCGGCAGCTCCCTGTGTACTCACTGTATATACTGACAGCAGCTCCCTGTGTACTCACTGTATATACTGCCGGCAGCTCCCTGTACTCACTGTATATACTGACAGCAGCTCCCTGTGTACTCACTGTATATACTGACAGCAGCTCCCTGTACTCACTGTATATACTGACAGCAGCAGCTCCCTGTGTACTCACTGTATATACTGACAGCAGCAGCTCCCTGTGTACTCAATGTATATACTGACAGCAGCAGCTCCCTGTGTACTCACTGTATATACTGACAGCAGCTCCCTGTACTCACTTTATATACTGACCGCAGCTCCCTGTGTACTCACTGTATATACTGACAGCAGCTCCCTGTGTACTCACTGTATATTCTGACAGCAGCTCCCTGTGTACTCACTGTATATACTGACAGCAGCTCCCTGTGTACTCACTGTATATACTGACAGCAGCTCCCTGTGTACTCACTGTATATACTTACAGCAGCTCCCTGTGTACTCACTGTATATACTGACAGCAGCTCCCTGTGTACTCACTGTATATACTGACAGCACCTCCCTGTGTACTCCCTGTATATACTGACAGCAGCTCACTGTGTACTCACTGTATATACTGACAGCAGCTCCCTGTGTACTCACTGTATATACTGACAGCAGCTCCCTGTACTCACTGTATATACTGACAGCAGCAGCTCCCTGTGTACTCACTGTATATACTGACAGCAGCAGCTCCCTGTGTACTCACTGTATATACTGACAGCAGCTCCCTGTACTCACTTTATATACTGACAGCAGCTCCCTGTGTACTCACTGTATATACTGACAGCAGCTCCCTGTGTACTCACTGTATATACTGACAGCAGCTCCCTGTGTACTCACTGTATATACTGACAGCAGCTCCCTGTGTACTCACTGTATATACTGACAGCAGCTCCCTGTGTACTCACTGTATATG
Source organism: Dendropsophus ebraccatus (assembly GCF_027789765.1). NCBI lineage: Eukaryota > Metazoa > Chordata > Amphibia > Anura > Hylidae > Dendropsophus > Dendropsophus ebraccatus. The sequence goes on along the minus strand of NC_091454.1, from coordinate 215,289,430 downwards.
CTGACAGCAGCTCCCTGTGTACTCACTGTATATGCTGACAGCAGCCCCCTGTGTACTCACTGTATATACTGACAGCAGCTCCCTGTGTACTCACTGTATATACTGACAGCAGCTCCCTGTGTACTCACTGTATATACTGACAGCAGCTCCCTGTGTACTCACTGTATATACTGACAGCAGCTCCCTGTGTACTCACTGTATATACTGACAGCAGCTCCCTGTGTACTCACTGTATATACTGACAGCAGCTCCCTGTGTACTCACTGTATATACTGACAGCAGCTCCCGACATGGAGGAGCAGCGTTCTCCATTGGCAAATACAGGCTCCCAGGGAAACAGTGTATGCAAATAAGCTCTACAGTAGATCTCTCTAGTGCCACCTATTGGAGTTAGCGTTATAAAGCAGGAGTTCCTGACAGGATGTAATACACTCTCTATCTCCTCTCAGGACTCTGTAGTGACTCTGACAAAGTTCTGCTTTCCCTTTGATGTGGAGCGGTAAGTATCCCATTACCCTATGTCCCTATCCCCTATAGACTTCTCCCTCACCTATAATATATTTGTTCCTATAATCCAGATGGCAGAACTCGTCCGTCCAGCACTTCAGCTTCACTTTGACCGATCTTCAGGGTTACCAGCGCTTTGGGTTTTGTCGCCTGTCTGTCAATGCCAAAAGCTGCACCTGTATCCTCAGGTGAGTGACCCCAGGGCGTCTATATGTGTGAGGGGTCGTCTGCAGGGGGTCATGTGTCGGGGGCACTGTGTGTAGCGGGACTATACAAGGGCAGCAAAGGTGGAGGGTTACAGATGTAGGGAGGAACTTTTTTCAGGATCGGCTCTACAACCCACCCTATTTTGTGGTGGGGGAGGATGAGGGATGCCCATTAACCCATCATGGCACATGTACTGTGGCCAGAGCACTCGTGTGTATGGGGGTATCAGGAAAAATGTTGGCTGAGTGTTTGGCGTACAACTATATGAGTGTTTGGTGTACAACAATTGATGGCGTGCTTGGTCTACTTCGGCCAGTATTGACCCTTGATTCTTCTTCCAGCTGTCTTCCATGGTTTGAACTCTTCTACAAACTTCTCAATAACATTGCGGAGCATTTAGTAAAGGATCAGGTACTGTATACCGCCACTTATCTGGTTCCCAGCCCCCCTACCGCTCTCCTCTCACCCTGTGTCCTTTGTCTCATCTACAGGTCAGCGAGGTGACCGAGCTCCTCCAGGCGCTTTACGACCACCCCATACCCGAGGTGAACAAACCTCTAAACATGGACATGGTAAGTTCTCCATCCTGCATAGAACACCTAAAATATCCATTCATAGATATCCCAGGTCTTACACTTCTCTCCATTCACAGTTTTCATACTTTGTTGTCCCGGATCCGACAAAACTTCCATCAATCCCCGAAAACGTAAGTTTCTTCTCTGTTGCATTGTCCAGTCCAGGCCACCATCCTTTCTATCATCTACTTGTTCAACAGATGGTCTTTGGTTGACCACAAATGGGGCAATTCTTCATAAACATATGGCCGCCATTATATGTTATATACATTGATATAGCATAGGTGTCACATTGGAGTGTACCATAGACTTGGCGTCCACTAGACCCTTTTTACAGAACGATGACCACTGTGTCTAACCAATCTTGGACCTTCTTTCTTCTTCCCCAGAGAAATCTTACAGAGTTCCTCGTGGCCGTGCAGGTAGACACCATGGTGCAGTTGTACGCCAGCTTGTTGTGTGAGAGACGGATCCTCATAACTTCTAGCAAACTCAGTACGGTAAGCAATGGACCATTGTCTACCCATGAGTTAGGGGCAGAACTGGACATCAGGACCAAGAGAAAAAACAGGACCACAACCAAGACACAGGGCTGAGCCACAACCAGGAGAGGCCACACTACAAAACACCAAAACCAACCTGACAACGAATCTAGGGGACACCAGCAAAGTTTAAGTAGAAGGCATACCAAGATAGTGAGGACTATTCTGGACATTGTAGTTGCATAGACTTGTATAATATGGACCCTCATACATATGTCTTTGGTCTTCTCCGGCAGCTTACAGCCTGTGTCCATGCCTCCGCCGGTCTCCTGTATCCCATGTACTGGCAGCACATCTACATACCTACACTACCGCCTCATCTCCTGGATTACTGTGGGTCAGTCCATCATCGAATACTATACCAGTCTGTATTTTCACACTTCTCTACTCCTCTAACCTAACCCCATGTCTACGTTCCTTCCCAGTGCCCCCATGCCCTTCCTGATCGGGGTTCACAGCAGTTTAATGGAGGTAAGTAGTTTTTTCTTGTATCCATGATATTTGTTTAAATTGGATTTTGGATTGACTGTCCATCCATTCCTTCCTCTATAGCAAGTGAACTCTGGAGTCCTGGAAGATGCCGTAGTATTTGACATGGACACAAACAACTTGGAGACCCCTTTTCAGGACCTGGACAATCTGCCTCAACATGTGGTAAGACCAGCGGGTTCCTTTATATTACTAAATACATTTTTTACCCTTGCCCTGTGGATGTTTCTTCAATGTGCTCAATAAAATAGGTAAACAGTACAATTGTTTGTGTGTTATTAGTTTAGTTAGATGGTTATGTAATCTAATATTATGGACAAACCCAATCAGGCCTCATTTTAAAAGTTCAGGATATTCACTTTTTCTTTCTCCCTGCACTATAGATATTTACTCAGTGTGCTCAATAAAGGGTATGGACAGTACAAGCCTCTGTGTCTTATTAGGTTGGTTAGATTCTGTTTGTCTATAATTGTGATTTAGATAATAATCAGACCATATTTTATAAGTTGTTGGCACAGAAATGTAGGTAATTGCAATGCATTCACATAATTTTTTCACTGTGGATGTTTACTCAAGGATATGAATAGTACAACCCTCTGTATGATATTACATTAGTTGGCTTGCTATATAGATCACAATTATAGGCCAACAAAATTCGACCACATTTTATTAGAAATCAACACAGAAATCCAGGTAATTTTCATAAGGTTTTCTTACTTTTCCACCTGCACTGTGAATGTTTACTCAGTGTGATCAATAATGGACATGAACAGTACAACCCTGAGGGAGACATTTATGAACATTATGGCGTACACAGGGGAGAGGGCGCAGTTTTGCCTTTTCTCCCTGCCGTATGCCCTGCTTGCCTCATGGGTGGCAAGGAGGGGCTTGAGGGGTGTAAATCATGATCAAAATCTACAGCTGCTGAAAGCAGGCATAGATTTGGTACACCTGGCACAGGGTCGGGAGCCCGGCCGGTCGGATTCACTTAGAGGCGTTCGCCTCTTAGTGAATGAGGGAAAGGGGGCGACCGGTCTTAATAAATGTCCCCCTATGTGTTTTATTAGGTTAGTTAGATTGTATCTGTGTATAGTTGCTTCAAATCCAGGTAATTACAGCGAGTTCTCTTACATTATCACCCTGCATTGTGGATGTTTACTCCCTCTATACATGCAAATCTATCCATATGTATTCAAATAGATTTCCTGACCCACAGGGTTCTATTGGGCACGGACACCCTTCATGATTCATATGTATACTGTACTTCACTCTCCCAGTAGTTGGTGCCAAGTGATATGGGGTACCTCACCCCCTATCGTATAGTATCCAACTAATTACCGCACTTAGAAAGCAATGTGATTGCAAATATAGGGATTTATTCCAAAAGGTAACTAGATATACTCCAACCAGACGCGAAGAGCAATATCAAGTGATCATATAGGCCCAGTTCACACTGAGCAAGAACGCCATGCTCAGTGTCCTGCAGTGAGTGAATGGGAGGGCGCGCGCATGCCACAAGAGGCCGCTCTACCCCTAGCATTGTGACGCCATTCGCGCCCTTGCAGAGCCGTAAGAGAGAAGGAGAAGCTGGAGGATTGCACTGCTGCAACAGGTGAGTATGTCTTTTTTTTTTCCTGTTATGTTTTTACAGTCACGAAATACTGACGAGTTACCTGAAGTCTCCTGATCAGTGTTTCCTGATAGTAAAAACGTCCACAAACGTGTGCAGGAGGCCTAAATGGATGGTAAAACTGTTTGGGGGTCCAATTTAGTTACATTGTATTTGTCTATAATTGTGACTAAGGGTCCTATTAGATAAAGCGATTTTTAACAATTAACGAAAAACAAAGATTGTTTATGACTAACCTGAAATTGTTCCCCATATTACACAGAATAGTTGTTAGTTACCATCGTTACCATGATAGTTACTACGATCGTTTACTCCATCTGATCCCGGCAAATGAAGGAACGATGCGGAATTACAGCGAACGATTAATGGTGATGCTGGTGTCAGCACCAAATGAATGATGAACGATTTCTCGTTGGTCGTTTGATCGTTGGCACGAGTTTAAATTTGAACAATATTACGATAAATCACATGATATTCGTCACGTGTAATAGGGCTTTTAGATACATCATCTTCTTGCCATTGTATACGCCTCCATCCACAACATTACCGATGTGTCCATAAGTGGTTCATATCCAAACATGTACCATGCCGAAACTTCCATACGAGTCCATTCCATGTGTAGCTAATGGCAGAGTGACCAGCATACTGCCCAGCAGTGCTGAGGACTCTAGGCTGACTACTCTTTGAGGTTTTTTATTTCTCTGTGTTCTCAGGTTTCGTTGCTGAAACTGCGTCTGACAAAACAGTCCGCCTTAATGGGTGATGGGGTGTCACATGCATTCCTTGGAGCCCAGGCCTTGCTGTTCGGCAGCTATAGGGAAGCCTTGATCTGTAACCCGGTATGTGATGGTGCCATCGGTTCTGATGTAGGACTATAAGGGCCATTAATATTATTATATATTAGTACAATATCATGCAACATAATATCATAGCATGTTACCTGTCAGGCCTGAGTATAAGGCTTTTATAGGGTTACGGTACATTGACGACGTTTCTCTAGAATATGGGAGCCCTATGTTATATATAACCCCCTTGTCTCAGATTTACATCGTACAGATTGAGTTTGATCTCTTCGGCGCCTTCGCTAAGCTCTGTAATGGGAGGTCTGGGACGTGTATCCCAGGGGGCTGAACACTTGACTTATTTATTCTGTATATGTGTAATGGAACATCTCCTGCCAACTGCACATGAATTATTAACAGGACAAGATCTCCATCTATCTGAGACAAGATCATTTCTTCTTAAAGATGCAGTCACCATCACAGCCCTGCTGGAAATATTATATGATGTTTTATATAGCTAGGTCGGCCATTACTATGTAAAAATTGTGCAAAATACCAAAATAGACATCTAAAGAGATAGTGGTAATAATTTGTCATATGGGGTAGTATTATGTGGGTACTGTGTGGCGGTAACATTATTGGTTACATTAAGCTATCACTGGACGGCTGGGCTCTATATAATGTATTATTCCTATTACTAGTGCTAGCCACTGCCTTGATGGTGGCGCTGTACCACGTGGGTCGCTAAACTGTTTTCCCTGATAATTCCACCATTCACCTTCCAGTTCTTGTCCATTCAGGGGGAGCCCATTACCTTCTGCCAGGACACATTTCTGAACCACAAGTGCAGCTCCATGAGGACCTTCCTGCAGAACGCCGTGCACCTACAGCTCTTCAACCAGGTGGGACGGACGTTATATGACCCGACCAATGGGCAGTGCGCCCCCATGAGGATGCAGCTGGTATTCCAAGGGCCACACATTAGGACAGATGGATCACAGTAGTTAGAGTGAAGTCTCTGGGCCTGGGACATCTCTCCAAGCACACAGCAATGGTCACGTACAATAGCAGCATCAAAAATACATCATAAAACATGATCGGTATAGAAGGGGTTAATCGCACGTCCATTCACACCAAGGGGGTAAAATAAAGACAGGTGTAAACTGTCCCCAGCAACCAATCACAGCTCAGCTACTACTACTACTGCTACTACCACTTATTATTTTATTATTTACATGTTTCTACTATTTATTAATAGTATTATTGTTGTTGGTGTAATATATATATATATTACTATTTATTTATTGTTGTTCAAATTTATTTTATTATTTACATATTTTTACTATTTATTAGTAGTATTGTTATTTTATTATTATTTTTAATACATATTTTTACAATTTATTAAAAGTATTGTTGTTGCTATTTTATTTCCTCTTTTTACAATTTTTATTAGTGTTGTTGTTATTATTATTATTATTTACTATTTATTATTAGTATTTTTGTTATAATGATTTATTATATTTTATTATTTACATATTTTTACTATTTATTATTATTATTGTTCTTCTTGTTATTATTAGGCTTATATTGAAACTCTTCTGTATATGATGTACAAAGAGCTCATATTGACACATCTATTTTTATTTTTTTTTGTGCTTTTGATCTTCATCTTCTAAAGTAACCTTGTTTTTCTAAATCTGGATAACCCTTGAAATGTTAATCTTTTACACATTAAAAAAGTTTGAGAAGTGAAATGTGTGCTGTGTGTCCTCTATCAAACATATCAAAACTATCACATAAAAATGGTTACAGAATCCCTTTAATTTCCCCTCTTAGTTCATTGACAATCGATTGGAGAAGCTGAATTCTGGGGAAGAATTTACGGACGTGTTTGAGCAGGAAGTCACCAGCTGCGGCCTGTCAGGTATCGTATTCTAAATATTATATATATATATATATATATATATATATATATATATAGGGAATCTATAGGTGCCATATGTCCCTACATAGAGTGGGAGCCATCCATTGGAGGTATACATCTGGTATACAGCCTTCCTAACCTACACTTCAGTAGAAGGCTGAAATGCAATAAGAAACCAAATACGCTACAGCTTCAGGTGACTGAAGGAGTCAGGTACTGACAGGAGGTGTAGCAGAGCTGACATGACGCCATATGGTATTCCCATATAGCACTATAGAATCAGGTGTAATATTGTGTTTGTTGCTGAATGTTTTCTGTTCATTTTTAGGAGCTTCTAAGTCTTATCAGATGTGGCTGGAAAATCTCAAGGTAAAACTGTGAAGCATAAGATGTTTTGTATTAAAGTGATACTGTCAATGATTGTTTAGGGGTCTGTATGTTTAGGCCCCTACTGATCATCAGATATAACTGGAAGAAGAGCACAGCTGTGTACTTCACTCCCCAGCTCGCTGCTCTAAACTCTTTTAAATGTGACCACAAGGCTTCAATACCTGGCAGTCCCAGAAGGCCCTGATGTTACCTAGCATTGTGATGTTCCTGAAGACCAGCCCATCTGGAATTAACCAGCAATGCCAGATGAACAGTCCAATCCTGTCAGAATGTATACAACAGGACACTTCCTCACTGACATATGCCCCTGGATGTAATATCTCGATTTCATTATTCTCGTCTGTTTATACCTAGAAAGGAGGAGGCACACTGATCAATAACATGAAGAATCGCACTCATCCTACAGTAAGGAACATGCTGAGATACGTAAGTCACGGGGAGCTCGGATATTTGGAATGAGCTGACTACTTGTTTGTGTCATAATTATCTGATTTCTTCATGTTTCTTAGGCCAAGGGACAAGCCAAAACTGGTCTACAGGGAATGAAGCGGCGTATCAAACACAAGGTGAGAATAGAGATCACGGAAGGAAGATGACAGGTGTTATTGGTGTGGTGCCTCAGTCTCTGGTGTCATCGGGGTGGTGTCTCAGCCTCTGTTGTCATCGGTGTGGTGCCTCAGTCTCTGGTGTTATCGGTGTGGTGCCTCGGCCTCCGGTGTCATCGGTGTGGTGCCTCAGCCTCTGTTGTCATCGGTGTGGTGCCTCAGCCTCTGTTGTCATTGGTGTGGTGCCTCAGCCTCTGTTGTCATTGGTGTGGTGCCTCAGCCTCTGTTGTCATCGGTGTGGTGCCTCAGCCTCTGTTGTCATTGGTGTGGCACCTTGGCCTCTGGTGTCATCGGTGTGGTGCCTCAACCACTGGTGTCATTGGTGTGGTGTCTCAGTTTCTGGCGTCATCGGTGTGGTGCCTCAGCCTCTGTTGTCATTGGTGTGGCACCTTGGCCTCTGTTGTCATCGGTGTGGTGCCTCAACCACTGGTGTCATTGGTGTGGTGTCTCAGTTTCTGGCGTCATCGGTGTGGTGCCTCAGCCTCTGGTGTCATTGGTGTGGTGGCTTTGCCTCTGGTGTCATCGGTGTGGTGCCTCGGCCTCTGGTGTCATTGTGTGGTGCCTCTGCTTCTGGTGTCATTGGTGTGGTGCCTCAGTCCCCGGTGTCATCGGTGTGGTGCATCGGCCTTTGGTGTCATTGGTGTGGTGCTTCTGCTTCTGGTGTCATCGATGTGGGTCCTCAGCCTCTGGTGTCATTGGTGTGGTGCATTGGCCTCTGGTGTCATCGGTGTGGTGCCTCTGCTTCTGGTGTCATTGGTGTGGTGCCTCACCCTCCAAGGTCATTGGTGTGGTGCCTCAGCCTTTGGTGTCATTGGTGTGGTGCCTCAGCCTCTGTTGTCATCGGTGTGGTGCCTCAGCCTCTGTTGTCATTGGTGTGGCACCTTGGCCTCTGGTGTCATCGCTGTGGTGCCTCAACCACTGGTGTCATTGATGTGGTGCCTCAGCCTCTGGTGTCATCGGTGTGGTGCCTCAGCCTCTGGTGTCATCGGTGTGGTGCCTCGGCCTCTGGTGTCATCGTGTGGTGCCTCTGCTTCTGGTGTCATTGATGTGGTGCCTCAGCCTCTGGTGTCATTGGTGTGGTGCCTCAGTCCCCGGTGTCATCGGTGTGGTGCCTCAGCCTCCTGTGTCATCGGTGTGGTGCATCGGCCTTTGGTGTCATTGGTGTGGTGCCTCTGCTTCTGGTGTCATCGATGTGGGTCCTCAGCCTCCGGTGTCATTGGTGTGGTGCCTCAGCCTCCGGTGTCATCGGTGTGGTGCCTCAGCCTCTGGTGTCATTGGTGTGGTGCCTCAGTCCCCGGTGTCATCGGTGTGGTGCCTCAGCCTCCTGTGTCATCGATGTGGGTCCTCAGCCTCCGGTGTCATTGGTGTGGTGCCTCAGCCTCCGGTGTCATCGGTGTGGTGCCTCAGCCTCTGGTGTCATTGGTGTGGTGCATCGGCCTCTGGTGTCATCGGTGTGGTGCCTCTGCTTCTGGTGTCATCGGTGTGGTGCCTCACCCTCCAAGGTCATTGGTGTGGTGCCTCAGCCTTTGGTGTCATTGGTGTGGTGCCTCAGCCTCCGGTGTCATCGGTGTGGTGCCTCAGCCCCCAATGTCATCGGTGTGGTGCCTCAGCCCCCGGTGTGGTACCTCAGCCTTTGGTGTCCAGTCTTTTCTTGCTATACTTCTTATTGTATCTTGACTTGTGTTCCACATCAGGACCATCAGATGCAGCGAGTAGGTTCATTCAAAGTGGAGAAATCTCCTACCGTCAACCATGAGAAACTGCAGAACCGGCTGCCCATTACCCAGCACTTCGGGCAGGTAGGTGAACGTCCAACGCATGATGTAGCCTATTATTTGCCCATGGTGTAACTTTATTCTACGTGTGAATCGTAAGAATCTTATGATTCAGTAAGTTTCCAGAGATTTGTTAAAACTTCCCATTTCTTACAGTCTCGTCCCAGGAGACCAGGAAAGAAGTTTGCAGAAGAAGAAAGCTGGGAAAGCCAAAAGTGAGCGAATAGTCCTGGAATTCAGTAAATTATCCAGCACGGTGCAGACAAGTCCATGTAAACAAAACACAGTAAATTACATTGCATGGTGTTATCCAGATTACCGTATTATATTATACAGTGCTGGTGTTACTGCCATTCATTATTGCCAAGAATAGCAGAAATAACATGGCGGCCAATCTCATTACCGACTCGAAACGTCTCTAGATTTCCATTGTCCTCTTTGAGGTTTGTGGACTCACTAAACCAATGTTCTTTTCCTCAGACATGATGAAGAAGTAAAAGAAGGAGACCCTGGACCTGGTGACGACAACTTTCCTCTTCTAGATGAGGGGATGGATTTGCTAAATGAAATTTTTGAAACCCTAAATACAAGAGCTCCAGGTGAGGGACGAGCCTTATATGGGGCCCACAGCCTGGACTGCTTTAACCTGGATGATAGTCAATACTTCACACGGGTGAGTGAAAGACAACATGTACTGGAAAACGGGACCTCAATAGCCTAATGACTAACATGATTATTCTTCTGCTTCCCCCCAGTTCAACTCTCTATGTGCCCCTAGTGATGAGGACCTCCAGTTGAGTTTAAGTCAACCTAGAACTTCCAATCTCTGGTACCTACAAGAAGTGGACGAGGGATTGGTAGACTACAAAGAACCTGAACCTGAGGTCCCATCACCAACATCTGAGAGTATGGTGAATAAATCAGAGACCATGGAAGTCACATTACCTCTAGAGACAATACAGGACACCACAAGGCCCTCAGCATCGGCACCTGTCCAGAAACCAGAAGAGTTTTCCACCATTTCAGAGACCACAATGGTAACACCATCAGTTCCTCAGGTTAGTTTGCAAGATCCTATGAAACCAGATCAAGAAGTAATTGCCCTAGTTCCAGAGTCTGATGTCTTGAAAGAAGAGTCCAAAGAGGAGAAAGGTGTAGAGCCAAGCGTGACCACATGGGATACAAGGGCCACGAACCCCCCAAGCAGAACTCCCATCATTGTATCGGGACCCAATGTCCGCTCAGCTATCTCTCGTTTTCAGGCTGCTCCTATTGACCCACGGTTGGTATGGACCGGGACTAAGAAAGAATCCATAGAGGCAAAAAAAGTAGGAGGTCATGCTTGGTCCTTCAACACGACAAGACCTGTCTACAGTAGCCCAAAACCGTGCATCTCCACCTATAGTATCCGTCCTGTTTTCAACAGGAGTCAGAGCACGCCAAAGCTGGATGTACCCAAGAGCCCCACATCAAATGTCCCTAGACCCGTCATAGAGTCACACAGTGAGGCAGGAGATGAACCACCCAGCAAAGTTCTTCCACCACAGCCTATCGACTTGAGCTCATCCTTGCTTCCCAAAGTTTCAGAGTTGAAGAAAAAGTTTGAAACTTAAAGACAACTGTTTTTCTTACTATGAAGCCGACCTGGTGGTCAGAGGGTTGCCATAAGTCCGGTTTCTGAAAACCCAACCGAATAGCAAGTTAAGTTGGGCTGACCAATACTGTTAAATGGCGACCATTGAAATCAATGAGAAACCATGTAATGCAATGGCAAAAACCACAACTCTCAACATGCCCAGACAGCCGCAGGCTGCTCAGGGAGGGGTGATGAGCATGGTCACCCCTCATTGATATACATGTATTTTTTATAAGGCTTAAGACTGTCTTATTAAGACAGCTGCTTTAAAGGGGATATACAGAATTAGAAAAAGATGTCTGCCGTCTGCCAAACGTGTCCACAGGTGTATGCTGCAGTACCAGATACAGCCTATAAACAAGCGTGGCACTGTTTCAAGAAGAAAGCAATCACATTTTTCTAATCCTGTACAAGACCCTTTAAGATATGTCTGCTTATATGGTACTAAAGACTTACGGACTATGGAGCACAGTTCATAAAGTCAAGTTGGAAATAATATTTTATTAAAATTTTTTTGTCATTTTTGAAATTTCTGTTGTGTACATTATTGACGCTACATAAAGTTCCTTCCTGACTCCAGATATGGCCATTAAAAAAAATCCCTGGGTCTACATCATGTGGCAGAGAGCTCTACAGTCTTACTGCTCTGACAGTAAAGAACTCCACTGTGTGTGGAGAGATAACTTAAGGACAGCGTGAGTCAACGTCTGATCCATAAAAGAAGCTCTAAGAACCTGCTTTGTACTAAAGAGTGGCAAGAACCCCCAAAATTGCTGTCTATAGGTGGATAAGGGCCAATTATGGAGAATAGGAGAATAGGATTCTTGCCACAACCCTCCCCCTCCCGCTGATTGACAGGTGACTGCTTTTACACAGCATGGATAAATAACTGACGAAGAACAGCTGTTGGGTAGAGTTTTCTGCTTCTCATGAATATCCAGGACTACTAAGCTCATGCACATAATGGAGAGGACTACTTGTTGTCCATGTTAAGAGGATATCTGCGGATCAGCTACACAGAATAATGTAAGTGATACATCATTGTGTTCAGCTTCTCTGTCACTGGTTTATGCTACCCTGAGATGGGACACCATAAACCTGCTGACAGAGTCTCTTTATGGGTATGTTTACACTGAGTAAATCAGGTGGAATCCCGCCTGCCTCAGTGTGCCATAGCCTGTCTATGGGAGGGCTCAAGGAATTGACAAGTCACATCCCAATCAGAGCCATCTTTCCCATTGGGGATGGTAGGCGGTTACCCGAGGGCCCATGATTCGTAGGGGGTCCCTCTGCGCTCTGAGATGACTGTAATCACTTACTTTGACAGACAAAGGAGCAATGAGCAATTCTCTGTCAATGTCATTCTCTCTTGTAAGAACGGGGCCATGGACCACACCGCAGGGGGCCTTAATGCTGTTAAAACGGCCCTGGTCCCAATGTTGAGAGAGGCACAAGACCTGTTTTGTGTAGTTATAATATACCCGTGTGTCAGACTGCTGCACAACTCATCCTCAGGACGCCATGCAATGATTCCATGTAACCTGGTCCGGCCACAAGAGGGCGTAAGAGTGCTTCCTCCACTGTTGTAGAGACTGACAGAAGCAGGACGCTCATGTGGATGAATTTCCTGCCATCCAGGCCGTACTGACACAGCTGTGGGAGAATAATGGCACATAGGGAACAGGCTCCACTAGGGAAGACCGAAGAGCCCAAGCAGCCCCCACAGTTTCTGTGTCCACCATCCAGACACAGACGTCGCCTCCATTTCCCCCCTGTCCGGACCGTTCCCAGGGGTGTATTTGGTGTCATGGCCCATTATAAGTCCTGCCATAGACATCACCCTTACCTGCAGTGGTGTCCTGAACAAGAAACCTGGACTGCTAGGGACTAGAACCGTATCATCTTCATCAACAAATCCAGGTTGTGTTTGGAATGTGATGACAGTCGGGTTGGAGTATGAAGCCTGATGGTGAGCGCTTCAGTCCTGCCTGTACTTGGAAGGACACATTGTGATCGTATAGGATCTACAGGACGCCATACAGAACCTGTATCCTACATGTACCACCGTATTTCATCTTGTATCCTTCATGTCCAACTGTATCTCATCTTGTATCCAGGCTACAGCTGCCCGTCTGTATCTCATCTTATATCCTCCATGTCCAACTGTATCTCATCTTGCATCCAGGCTAGAGGTACCAAATTGTATCTCATCTTGTATCCAGGCTACAGCTGACCGTCTGTATCTCATCTTATATCCTCCATGTCCAACTGTATCTCATCTTACATCCAAGCTAGAGGTACCAAATTGTATCTCATCTTGTATCCGGGCTACAGGTGCCCAACCGTATCTCATCCTGTATCCAGACTAGAGGTGCCCAACCATGCAGGGCTCCTTCTGCCATTAGGCGAAATGAGTTTATTGCTCAGAGGCAGATTTTATGGATCAGTCATATATTATACTGTCTGCTACCCACCACTGACTTCATTGACCCCGTGACCTGTATTGATAGTCGGTCACAGTCAGAGAATGTAATATTAGGTTTTGGCTCCCTCAGCAGAAAACCTAGAATCGGCCCCACAACCGTATCTCATCTTGTATCCAGGCTAGAGGAGCCCAACCGTATCTCATCTTGTATCCAGGCTAGAGGTGCCAAACCGTATCATCATGTATCCAGGCTAGAGGAGCCCAACTGTATCTCCTCTTGTATCCAAGCTACTGTCCCCTAACAGGGTCCAAAACCCCCCTCATATTGCACATTTTTCCCAATATACCTTATCCCTTCCTCCAATATTGTAATCACTTATACTGTATATATCATTACCTCACACATATACATCATCCTTACATCACACATATACACCATCATGACATCACACACACATTACCACACACACACACACACACATCATCATTCCCTCACACACATCATTACCTCACACACACATCATCATTACCTCATACACATCATTACCACACACACAATCATCATTACCTCACACACAATCATCATTACCTCACACACACATTATCATTACCTCACACACACCACACGACACACATCATCATTACCACACACACACACATCATTACCTTATACACATCGTTACCACACACCATCATCATCATCACCTCACACATCATCATCACCTCACACACACACCATCATCATCATCATCCACACACACATACTTATTATCATCATTACATCACACATCACATCACAGTATTGGTTACTACATTACATAGCCCTGGGGACAGATATGGCGGCACAGTAGATCTCTAGGGCACATAGATCTATGAGGACCATTAGACCATGCTATTCGTTGTACTTGCTCTTTACTGATCTTGGCTGCTGATCACGTCCTCACCCACTAAGCGCTTACTTTATGCCCTCTTGAAGTATACCAATAAATCCTGCTTTTATGGTCTCACACTGTGCTGGAATTTCTTGTCTGGATTTCGTCTGAGTCACATGCAAAACTAAACTAATAATCTGGTCCCCCCCCCCTCCATACACAGAGCTGCTATAATAGCATTACTGATATACATGATCATGAGCTGTAACCATGACCCGGCAGATCCCAGGGAGTATAGAGGAACCACTCTTCTCTCATCTTCTGAAGTGACTCCAGGTCTCCAGTCCAATATATAATGGAGGAAAGAAAGAAAAAACACAGACGAGAAGAAAGTCATGATAAAATACTTTACGTTTATTTACAACTAAAATATGTAAAAAACAAAAAAAAACAAAAATCACAGGAACAGTACAAAACAAGGATCCGGATGCTCTGTATACAGTGGATTGTAATGGGTATTTGGCGTAACAGGGCGAGAAGGCACATGAGGCTAAGAAGCACTTGTGTGGATGTGTAAGTCAAGAACAGCACCCCCGGAGGCTGCCATAGTGTGGACCTCCAGCCTGTGATGTCATCAGTAAGGATCTAATCTATTGTGTGGACCTCCACCCTGTGATGTCACCAGTACGGATCTAATCTATTGTGTGGACCTCCACCCTGTGATGTCACCAGTACGGATCTAATCTATTGTGTGGACCTCCACCCTGTGATGTCACCAGTACGGATCTAATCTATTGTGTGGACCTCCACCCTGTGATGTCACCAGTAAGGATCTGATCTATTGTGGGAACCCTGAACATGTGATGTCGCTACTGAAGATTTCATTCTTGGTCCTTCAGCCTGTGATGTCACCAATAAGGATTTAATCCATTGTTTGGGCCTCCCACCTTTGACATCACCAGTAAGGATCTAATCTATTGTGTGAACCTTCTTCCTGTGATGTCACTAGTGAGAATCAGTTTTATTGCTTGGACCTCCCATCTGTGACATCACTAGTGAGGATTGGATCTGTCTCCATTATGTGTGTGAGTTATTGCATCACAATCGCTTAGACCCATAAGGGGAATGTCAAAAAAATCCCTATGAATTTCCCACCATCAGTGCTAAGCTACATACAATGTTGTAGGGCTGCAGAACTCTACAGAATTTTGAATGCAGCTCTGGAGAGGAATACAAAAATTTACTGTTTATAAATTACCGTATTTATGTCCTTAAAGGAGGATTATCACAACATGTCTATAGTGTTCCTTGAGAGTCTGAAGGCCACCACACACGTTACTGTAGTCTAAAGGTGTATGGGAATCCTTAGCGGATTTAGCCGTTTCTAGCCCTTAGACCCCAAACGATCAGTTATAATCTGTGGGAAACCCAGATGGTAACTGCTCAATGTCCCTGCAGCGCCATCACAGGAGAAGAGAGGCATTACGCACTGTCCACTCACATCAATGGGAAGAAGAGCAGGAGACGCTCTTTATACCCACTCCCTCCTTAGAGACAAGAATCCTGAACAGAGGACCCTCCATGAATTCGCTAACATGATGTATGGAACAAAACAACCCACTTAAAGGGATTATCCAAGATTAGAAAAACATAGCAGCCTTCTTCCAAAAAAAACCAAACAGCACCACCCCTGTCCTGGAGTTTTACTACAAATTAGCTCCATTAATTTCAAAAGAACTGAGCAGTAATACCGCACATCACCTGAGGACAAGAGTGGCGCTGTGCTAGGACGGGGGTGACATCTTCTGGGCCCTGAGCACCTGGTAGGTAGGAGTCTGTCTCACTCTCCAGACATCCCTAAGCCATAGAGAACAATATAGTGGTGTAATGTGCAAATAGAAAGTGCACTACTAAAAAAAATCTCTTATAAATTCTATAAAAATTTCTTGTACATACGCAGCTGTATCCTCACCAGATAGGACTAAAGTAAAATCATGAAAATATATTTATTAATGGATTAATTAAATAGACATCGCCGTATACGTTATCGCAATCTTGATTTTGTGGGTGCATAAATACAAAAATAATTCCGCTATCTACAAATGCATTAAAAGACGTGGGTTAAGAGAAGAAAAAGTTTGGGCCATATGTGATGTTTTACCCTGGCAGCCATTTTTTTTGTTATTTATCTAATACTGTTTTATGAGAATAGATGGGGAAGGGCTGAGCGCCATACCCCATGTCTTCTCATTCATCGCTCCGCAGGACGTGCTGCCCTGTGATGCCCGACTGTCTATGGGAAGGTCAGGTGGAGGATGAGTATGGTGGACATGACCTAAGTTCATGGCTCAAGGGGTAAGAGGCAAATATGACTTGAGGTATGGAGGACCGAGCGTAGACATGGTCAGCAGCGATCCACAGGTCTCCATGGTCAGCAGCGATCCACAGGTCTCCATGGTCAGCAGCGATCCACAGGTCTCCATGGTCAGCAGCGATCCACAGGTCGCCATGGTGGACATGCTCCAATATGATGCTGTCTATAAGCAGTACATTGCCCCCTGGCTCTTGACTGGCCTCAGTAGTTGTGAATATCCAGGCTCTCGCTGAGAGTCTCTGATACCTGCTCCGTCTCTTCTTATATCAGCCGTTCTTCTGGAGGAAGTTTTAAGGCGGCATTGGTCTCTACTCGAGACCCAACCTGCTCCTCGCTACTGGGCCGATAGGTTCCTTCCGTCTGACGTTTCTCTTTCACTTTGACTATGAAGAAGGCAAGGATACCGATTAAAATAATACCGCCCACTACTGATGGGACGATGATGGCAGCTAGTCGCTCAGATTCCTGAAAGAGTAGAGAGAAGGATTGTTAATAGGGATGGATGCTCCTTAGCCAGAACAGTCATTTAGGTAAACATTAATCTCAATGCCCTCCCAGAGGGATCAGCCACCAGATACCCTATCAGTGATAGAGCCAGTCAGATGTACCAACACTGATGCCACCTATAACTACTATAAGAAATCTCACTCACCGTCAGTCTCCCCGGGGACGGTGTGGTAGCTGTCTCATTTGCATCTAAAAAGTGAATAGAAAAAATATAAATTATATATCAAGAACTAAATATATTATGAAGACCTATATATAAGAATATAACTACTATAATACTGCTCCTTAGAGATGAGCTACCCTTGAGCATGCTCGAGTCTATCCAAACCCGATCGTTCGGCATTTGATTAGCTGGGGCTGCTGAAGTTCGATAAAGCTCTAAGGTTGTCTGGAAAACATGGATACAGCCAATGACTATATCCATGATTTCCACATAACCTTAGGGCTTTATCCAACTTCAGCAGCCACCGCTAATCAAATGCCGAAAGTTCGGGTTCTGATGGACTCCAGCATGCTCAAGGGTAGCTCATCTCTACTGCTCCTATATACAAGAATATAACTACTATAATACAGCTCCTATATACAAGAATATAACTACTGTAATACTGCTCCTATATACAAGAATATAACTACTATAATACTGCTCCTATATACAGGAATATACCTACTATAATAGTGCTCCTATATAGAAGAATATAACTACTATAATACTGCTCCTGTATACAAGAATATAACTACTATAATACTGCCCCCTATATACAAGAATATAACTACTATAATACTACTTCCTATATACAAGAATATAACTACTATAATACTGCTCCTATATACAGGAGTGCTTGGACTTATTTTCTATTTTATACACCGTACTGCCCTTGTCTCTGTTCGAGCACCGCGGCTACTTACCAGTGCAGTTTATTAGCCCTTAATCCAACTCCAGCGCACAGCTACTGATTGAGCAGTATTCAGACAGTGCCGACACCTGTATCTTCTTGAAGCATAACTACTATAATACTGCTCCTATATACAAGAATATAACTACTATAATACTGCTCCTATATACAAGAATATAACTACTACAATACTGCTCCTATATACAGGAATATACTATAATACTGCTCCTATATACAAGAATATAACTTCTATAATACTGCCCCTATATACAGGAATATAACTACTATAATACTGCTCCTATATACAAGAATATAAATACTATAATACTGCTCCTATATACAAGAATATACTACTATAATACTGCTCCTATATACAAGACTATAACTACTATAATACTGCTCCTATATACAAGACTATAACTACTATAATACTGCTCCTATATACAAGAATATAACTTCTATAATACTGCCCCTATATACAGGAATATAACTACTATAATACTGCCCCTATATACAAGAGTATAACTACTATAATACTGACCCCTATATACAAGAATATAACTGCTATAATACTGCTCTTATATACAGGAATATAACTACTATAATACTGCTCCTATATACAAGAATATAACTACTATAATACTGCTCCTATATACAGGAATATAACTACTATAATACTGCTCCCCATATACAAGAATATAACTACTATAATACTGCCCCCATATACAAGAATATAACTACTATAATACTGCTCCTATATACAAGAATATAACTACTGTAGTGGTCAGTATATGGCTATGTTGGTATATGGCAATCCTGTAGCGGTATACAGTATATAGTTTACAGCAGATATTCGCTGAGCACAGTCTCACCCCTTTCCCTGCCCCGTCCCGGAGGGCACAGGTGGCAGGACTTGGCACGTGTACATTCCAGGTGGCAGGCGTGTAGGAGCGGAGGACACCTACCCCCGGGGGGTAATGTTTGTGTAATAATAAGCAGCATATTGCGGTGACTGTGATGGTGCGGAGTCCGGGGGCCGCTCGGCGTCTTGAGAACACAATGTTTTCCTCACCTACTCATTAACCTCGGTAAGACGTTGCGCTCGCACTAAGGTTAAACATTACGAGGCTCCTGCGCTCTCCAGCCTCTTATAAGGACTTTGGAGGGAAAGCGTAAGGAATCGGCTCAGTGCCGGGAGATGAAGGGTTACAATTATTAATGGGCCGAATGCCCAGAACCACAAGAGATCCCAGACTCAGATGCCATCAATCACGTGGCAGCCGCTGGCAGCACATCGCACCGCTGTCAGTCTATTCTGGCTTGTGCAAGGTGCTGCAGACACCATGGCCACGGGCAAGTACAGTCAATAATCTACGCGGTGCACGCAACAAGACGTGACCCTCTTCAATGAACGCCACAACACCGGGGGGGGGGGGGACAGGTTACTGGGGGATAACTAACCAACTTGTGGGGTTCAATGTTCAGCAAGTGTCCCCTGTTTACTACAATACTTTGCTGATCATCTATTGTGACTCCTGCTGATCGTGATGGATCATCTGAAGGAACAGCGCCATAGATCTTATAGTGGCTGTACCTGGTACTGCAGCTCCAAGCGCATAGGACTGAGCTGTAGTACCAGGTATAGCCACTATAAAAGGTATGGCGCTGTGCCTGGTGAACATTCAGTTAATCGTCAAGAGTGATCAGATAGCGATGGCCGCACCCAAGGTCAGATCAAGGTTATATTCCCACAAATCTCCTGAATTATGACATAATGAAAAGTTTTAAGATCTCTGCTTGCTGTCAGTGACTTCTCGTGACCCAGTACAGCCCTGATGGTTTGTATTACAATGTAGGCAGATCTCTAAGCACAAGGACAGCATAAATCTCACTCCTGTCCTTGACTCCATAAGCTGAATGATTCCTAGTCACAGCACCATATGTCACTTTGTGGCTGTACCTGGTATTGCAGCTTCAAGTGAACAGAACCAAGCTGCAGTACCAGGCATAGCCACTATAAAAAGTATGGTGCTGCGCCTATTGAAAGTTCAACTGATTGACACAATCACCCTCACTGATCAGGACTTAAAGGGGAACTCCGGCGATAATATTTTTCTTTCATATCAACTGGTTTCAGGAAGTTATATAGATTTGTAATTTACTTCTATGTAAAAATCTCCAGTCTTCCAGTACTAATCAGCTGCTGTATGTCTCTCCAGTCTGACACAGTGCTCTCTGCTGCCACCTCTGTCCATGTCAGGAACTGTCCAGAGCAGGAGAGGTTTTCTATGGGCAGTTCCTGACATGGACAGAGGTGGCAGCAGAGAACGCTGTGTCAGACTGGAAAGAATACACCACTTCCTGCAGGACATACAGCAGCTGATAAGTACTGGAAGACTGGCGATACAGAGGTGCCAATAGTGTGACTATGGGAGCAGTCAGCTGGTCTGTGGCTGTTCTGCAGAGCTGAGAGGGTTCAGCCAACACACGGCTGCTACTTACTTCCCCTTTAAGGTGAAGAGGATGTGCTGTATCAGTGATGCAATGTTGTTTGTCTGACAGTCGGGAGCTTGTAAGACGGCTCACTCCCCTGAGGAAGACAGGTTCTCCAAGATGTGGAAACCCGCCGGGGGTGTAGTGGGGTGCGCATCTCTTAGGATGTATCACACAGGATAGACTTAGATACGAACGCTTAGCAAATTGTAATCCCACAGCTCGGAATTTTGTATCACGCAAAAAAAGCTTAGATACAAAAGTCTGAATCCTCTATCACATAGGATAGACATTGGATACACCGGATACAACGGACCAGCAACATTATATATTACACATGACAGCCTTAGATACAAAGTTTGACATACTGTATCACACAGTTTAGATACACATAAAGGACTGAGAAGACTATAGCATACATAACATGCTTAGTATCACCAAGCTGTGTAGCTAAGCCGGTCATCTGTGGTACAGTATACTAAGTAATCCTGTCATGTATGATATGTAGGATACACTGACGGACCAGTGTATCTAAACCTGTCATGTGTGACATGATACACGGCTCAGCAGATCCTATCACACACAACAGGTTTAGATACACTGGTCCAGCAGCACAATATCATACATGATAGGATTACTTAGTATACTGTATCACAGATGATAGGCTTAGATACAACAGCTTAACAGGCAGTATTAAACACTTGCTGAGCTGTGTATCTAACCCTATTGTCAGATATTGAGGGAGATTTATCACACATGGAGTAAAGTGAAACAGGCCCAGTTGCCCCTAGCAACCAATCAGATTCCACCTTTCATTCCTCACAGACTCTTTGGAAAATAAGAGGTGGAATCTGATTGGTTGCTAGGGGCAACTGAGCCAGTTTCACTTTACACCACGGTTTGATAAATTTCCCCTATTGTCCTTCTGGACCAGTGTATCTAAACCAGTCATGGGTGCTGAGCTGTGTATCCCACATGATGGGCTTAGATACGCAGCTCACACATAACAGGTTTTGGTAACTGGTTGATAATAGTTTCTGTTGACATGGTGTATCTAAGCCTACGATATGTGAGAGGCTTAGATACAGGCTGCACCCTTATTGTACAGTAATAATAGAGATAAGAACACACACCAGCTTGGGCAGTTCTTCTCCCCCATGGATGTTACGAGCTCGGATACAGCTATTGTACTATTAGCACATGTTGTCATCTAGGTGTGGTGAAATAACAGGAGGACGCCCGCTCCCCCCGCCTCCTCGCAGGCAGCAATCACAGTGCCATCAGCTCGCCAGCGGTCATGTATTATACCAGCCGAGAGACTGTGCAGATACAGCGGCGGCCATCGCTGTGCTAAAGTGACGGCTGTCCAGGCACCATGGGAAATGTAGTACTACAACTGCTGGAGGGCCGCAGGTTCCCCCATCCACACTTTAGGGGTCTGGCCTGCAGCCTGTATTAAACAATCTGATCTTGGGCATGTGTTAGTATCCAAATGTGTTTAGCCGGTCTGCTCTGGGATCTGCATGCGTTTAGGGGGTCTGCATGCATTTAGGGGGTCCTCTTTGGGGTCTGCATGTGTTTAGGGGGTCCGCTCTGGGGTCTGCATGCGTTTAGAGGGGGTCCGCTCTGGGGTCTGCATGCGTTTAGGGGGTCCGCTTTGGGGCCTGCATGTGTTTAGGGGGTCCGCATCCGTTTAGAGGGGGTCCGCTCTGGGGTCTGCATGCGTTTAGAGGGGGTCCGCTCTGGGGTCTGCATGTGTTTAGAGGGGGTCCGCTCTGGGGTCTGCATGCGTTTAGGGGGTCCGCCCTGGGGCCTGCATGCGTTTACGGGGTCTGCATGCATTTACGGGGTCTGCTCTGGAGTCTGTATGCGTTTACAGGGTCTGCATATGTTTACGGGGTCTGCTCTGGAGTCTGTATGCGTTTAGGGGGTCTGCTCTGGGGTCTGTATGCGTTTACAGGGTCTGCATATGTTTACGGGGTCTGCTCTGGAGTCAGTATCCGTTTAGGGGGTCTGCTCTGGGGTCTGTATGCGTTTACGGGGTCTGCATATGTTTACGGGGTCTGCTCTGGGGTCTGTATGCGTTTAGCGGGTCTTCTCTGGGGTCTGAATGCGTTTAGGGGGTCCGCTCTGGGGTCTGCATGCGTTTACGGGGTCCGCTCTGGGGTCTGCATGCGTTTACGGGGTCCGCTCTGGGGTCTGCATGCGTTTACGGGGTCCGCTCTGGGGTCTGCATGCGTTTACGGGGTCCGCTCTGGGGTCTGCATGCGTTTACGGGGTCCGCTCTGGGGTCTGCATGCGTTTACGGGGTCTGCATGCGTTTACAGGGTCTGCTGTGGGGTCTGTATGCGTTTACAGGGTCTGCTCTGGGGTCTGTATGCGTTTAGGGGGTCTGCTCTGGGGTCTGTATGCGTTTAGCGGGTCTTTTCTGGGGTCTGTATATGTAACGGGGTCTGCTCTGGGGTCTGTATGCGTTTAAGCCGTCTGCTCTTGGGTCTGTATGCGTTTAGGGGGTCAGCTCTGGGGTCTGCATGCATTTAGGGGGTCCGCTCTGGGGTCTGCATGCGTTTACAGGGCCTGCATGCGTTTACGGGGTCTGCTCTGGAGTCTGTATGCGTTTACAGGGTCTGCTCTAGGGTCTGTATGCGTTTAGGGGGTCTTCTCTGGGGTCTGTATATGTAACGGGGTCTGCTCTGGGGTCTGTATTCGTTCCGGTCTGCTATGGGGTCTGTATGCGTTTAAGCCGTCTGCTCTTGGGTCTGTATGCGTTTAGGAGGTCCGCTCTGGGGTCTGCATGCGTTTAGGGGGTCCGCTCTGGGGTCTGCATGCGTTTAGGGGGTCCGCTCTGGGGTCTGCATGCGTTTAGGGGGTCCGCTCTGGGGTCTGCATGCGTTTACGGGGTCTGCTCTGGGGTCTGTATGTGTTTAAGCCGTCTGCTCTTGGGTCTGTATGCGTTTACGGGGTCTGCTCTGGGGTCTGCATGAGTTTACAGGGTCTGCTCTGGGGTCTGCATGCGTTTATAGGGTCTGCTCTGGGGTCTGCATGCGTTTACAGGGTCTGCTCTGGGGTCTGCATGCGTTTACGGGGTCTGCTCTGGGGTCTGTATGCGTTTAGCGGGTTTTCTCTGGGGTCTGTATATGTTAACGGGGTCTGCTCTGGGGGTCTGTATGCGTTCCGGTCTGCTATGGGGTCTGTATGCGTTTAAGCCGTCTGCTCTTGGGTCTGTATGCGTTTTGGGGGTCTGCTCTGGGGTCTTTACCACCTGGTATGGGGTATGCATTTTTGTCTGGTTCTGGTGTATGGTCTGTATCCTGATTTGGGGGGGGGGGGGGGTGTTATGTATGCAGTTGCCATATGTTGAGGGTCCTTCCTATATATACGGTTGGTGCATATAGTGACACTTTGCTCAGCGTGCTCCCTGTGCCGCCTTCTATCCCTCCTCTGTTAGTACACGTTGTTCCTGGCGGACCCTCTTCCAGAACATTTCCCCTCCCAATTTGTATGAGTAGGCCAGGTTGTGTACACCGCCCCCCCCATTGTATCGCTGCCATATCCCCGTCCTGTTACTGAACATCACTTGATCCCTAGGCAGACAGATGTACAGCAGGGTTACTTCATGGCGCAGGTACAAAGGCTTTCCATGAGGCATCTGGAGGCTTGGCAGCCGCTCCCGGACGGAACGTGATCCCGTAGGGACGACGGCGGCGGCAGATCTGAGCTTCTTTATAATAAACTACCTGACACTTGTAAAGACATTTCCCCGATGTTCCCTCCATATTGGGAACAACAACCATTCCCGACCACACGATGAGTAAGAAGAGCTGCCGCCAGCATATACAGCAGCAGTGTGTGTACCAGTGCAGGGGGGGGTCACATACTTATACACCGTCACCCTCCCCCACCACAGGAGTGACTCACAGGGTAATGACACATTTACATGAAACAGAAACCGTGAGGAGGAGGAAGGAACGCTGAAATATGACGTCACAGGAGGATGAGATACTGTGACACAAGGATGCGGCAATAGCCCTAACTGGGGCAAAACCACAGCACACGACCATGAGGTGTGAATATACTGACACGACTGGGGAGGACTGGAAGTTTAGGTAGATAGGGAGTAGGTACCAATCCTCTCCTTGTCCAGATACATTGTTGTCCATGACCTAGTACAAAGCCCTTTATGTTCTGCCGTTATATGAGCTTCTGTACTGAGTGCGCCCCTCAGGCCCTCAAGCTGTTGCAAAATGACAATTCCCATCATGCCTGGACAGCCAGCCACGGCATGATGGAAATTGTAGTTATGTAAGAGCTGGGGGGGCCTAAGTTTGACACCTGTGGTCTAGGTTATAGGTTTGGGTATGTAAGTGGCTGTGCCAGTCTAAAGGAGTCACAGGGTCAGCCAGCTCCATAATCTGTAGACCAGTGATGGTGGTCCTCCAGCTGTTGCAGAACTATAATTCCCATAATGCCCCGACACTCAAAGCTTTACCTTTCACAAAGTTCTGACTATTCACAGCTGCAAGTGTGCAACGTCTTACATTACACAGAAATATGGTGTCCAGGTCCCAGGCTGACAAATGTTTCTAGTCCAAGTCCCTTAGAAAGGTGTACTATCTCTTTAATGAGGCCCTTAAAGTGAATCTCTACGGGCCACCACCCACCCCAAACTGTCGATACCGTTCTTTAATCTTCACAACGCCATGTCCGGTCCTGGCTTTTCTAATGGGGCCGGTATTATGGCTAAAAACAGCTTCTATTCAGGCGGCGCAGAGTCAATGAGGCGGAGCCTAGAGCATCTGTACCCTAAGGGGGAAATCTATCAAATATGGTGTAAAGTGAAACAGGCTCAGTTGCCCCTAGCAACCAGATTCCACCTTTCATTCCTCACAGACTCTTTGGAAAATGAAAGGTGGAATCTGATTGGTTGCTAAGGGCAACTGAGCCAGTCTCACCTTACACCATGTTTGATAAATCTCCCCCCTAAGGTCTGCAGCTCCTCCTTGGATGCGGGGAGAGAGGCACTGCAGGCCTAGGATACAGATGCTCTAGGCTCCGCCTCATCGACTCTCTGCGCTGCCTGAATAAAACCTATTTTTAGCCATAATACCGGCCTCAGTAGAAAAGCCGGGACCGGACATGGAGTGGTGAACACTAGAAAGCGGTAGCAGCGGTTTGGGGTGGGTGGTGGCCAGTCCAGGTTCGCTTTAAAGGGTAGGCTTTAAAAGCCTCTTTCTGTACTCGTGTTGGCTGTCTTCATTACAGAGGAGCAAAGTGAAGGCGGGTTTTGATGTGTCCATTATATCCTATGGAGGGGAGGGGGATGAGTGAGCAGGGAGAGCAGAGAAGCAGCTGTACAGTTTGCAGGCTGTCTGCGCACAAAAAACGGAGGATTTACAGATCAGAAAGAAAGGTCAGTGCTTACCCGGGAGCTTGGTGAGAGGAGATTGTAGGATGATGTGCTGTGCAGGGTTGTTTTTTTCTCCTGTCCGTGCTCACTCATCCCCCTCAGCCCCTCCCCTCTCCATAGAGCATAATGGACACAGAAATCCGGCTTCTTCTGAAGTGAGGGGGGGAAGGGGAGGTAGGTAAACTGCATTTTGAGTACAGAAGGAAACTCTGTTGCTTAATTAAACCTATTACAGAGTTTCTTAAAATCGCTTGTACTATTGATATTTATTGATTTAGGAAAAATGACATTTAAGTGACGGTTATGCTTTAAAGTCTCTCCATTATTTAACAGACAGTTTGACATGTAAACAGTTTTGATCGGTTGGGGTCTGGGTGTATGATTAGATACATAAGGGAGAAGCACACGGCTTAGTGCTTTGCTCCCTGGCTGACTGTGAATAATTTCTTTCCAGAAATAACACGTATAACACTGCGCAACGCAGGCCCTAAGCCGAGCCCTTTTGAAGCGTGTGCCGTCTCTAATTAAAGGGCCACTTAAAGGCACTTTATCAGCAGTTTTAAGCCATCAAGAATATGACAAGTGACAAATTTGGGTAAATGACAGGGACACTTTACAGCAAAGCTGTCAATCTCATCTGAAAGGGAGGGGCCAAGAAACCCAACCGGCAAGCTGGGACATCAAACAGCTTCCCTCGGTCATGGACTCCTCGCGCTGACCTCTCTTTGGGGATTAGCTGCAGTCTTGATGGCTGAAAATTGCTGACAGACTCCCTTTAAAAAAAAAAACACAGCACACTTATTGAATGGGCTGGGACTAAGATGGTGCGTGACTCTCTGCAGCTTGGGCGTTCTATAAGATGCATATTGCAGGAGATAGGTAGTCAGTATTCCAGGAAAGATGTTACCGCTGCTGTAGGATTCCCTTTAAATGGGTACTGTCACAATTAAAAAAATTATATTATATATATATATATATATATATATATACACACACACACACACACACACACACACACACACACACACACACACACACAGACATGTCAAAAGTTCTTAAAACGTTCTTTCTTCCAAATCAGGGATTTGTGATTTACTTCTATTAAAAAAAATTTTTCCAGTCGTCCAGTACTTATCAGCTGCTGTATGTCCTGCAGGAAGCGTTGTATTCTTTCCTGTCTGACACAGTGCTCTCTGCTGCCACCTCTGTCCATGTCAGCAACTGTCCAAAGCAGCAGCAAATCCCCATAGAAGACCTCTCCTATTCTCTAGACTGGAGAGAATACACCACTTCCTGCAGGACATACAGCAGCTGATAAGTACTAGAAGACTGGAGATTTTTTTTAATAGAAGTAAATTACAAATCTCTAGCACTTGCTGTGACCAGTTGATTCGAAAGAGTCTTTTTTTCTGTGGACAATTCTTTTAAGGGAATTACATAACAGGACTTAACAAGGATTATGTGGTCTGTGGTGCTTCAGCTGCTGCAAAACTACAACTCCCAGCATGCCCTGACAGGCTTCGGCTGTTTGGCTGTACAGGCATGATGGGAATTGTAGTTTTTCAACAGCTGGAGGGCCAGAGGTTCCTTAGAGGGAAGCAAGAGGCTGTATTTTCAGCTGTCTCCGCTATATACACCTGATCACTCACCTAAGGCCAGGCACAGGCCGCACAGAGCGGTAAGGAGCGGCAGCAGTAGCGGTATGGATGGATCCATTAGTCCAGGATACCTGGCGTATCTGTGAGCGCCCACAGGTACCGATCCTGGAAAGAATGGAGCATTAGATATGGTGGCAATGTATTCCTCACCCCACAGACAAGACTATGGTTGGGGGAACTACAAGTCCCAGCACTGCAGGGAGGAAGTCCTAGTCTAAGGGTGATCTGCAGTACTACAAGTCCCAGGACTGCAGGGAGGAAGTCCTAGTCTATGGGTGATCTGTAGTACTACAAGTCCTAGGACTGCAGGGAGGAAGTCCTAGTCTATGGGCGATCTGTTGTACTACAAGTCCCAGGACTGCAGGGAGGAAGTCCTAGTCTATGGGTGATCTGTAATACTACAAGTCCCAGCACTGCAGGGAAGAAGTCCTAGTCTATGGGTGATCTGTAATACTACAAGTCCCAGCACTGCAGGGAAGAAGTCCTAGTCTATGGGTGATCTGTAGTACTACAAGTCCCAGCACTGCAGGGAAGAAGTCCTAGTCTATGGGTGATCTGTAGTACTACAAGTCCCAGCACTGCAGGGAGGAAGTCCTAGTCTATGGGTGATCTGTAATACTACAAGTCCTAGGACTGCAGGGAGGAAGTCCTAGTCTATGGGTGATCTGTAGTACTACAAGTCCCAGGACTGCAGGGAGGAAGTCCTAGTCTATGGGTGATCTGTAGTACTACAAGTCCCAGCACTGCAGGGAAGAAGTCCTAGTCTATGGGTGATCTGTAGTACTACAAGTCCCAGCACTGCAGGGAGGAAGTCCTAGTCTATGGGTGATCTGTAGTACTACAAGTCCCAGGACTGCAGGGAGGAAGTCCTAGTCTATGGGTGATCTGTAGTACTACAAGTCCCAGCACTGCAGGGAAGAAGTCCTAGTCTATGGGTGATCTGTAGTACTACAAGTCCCAGGACTGCAGGGAGGAAGTCCTAGTCTATGGGTGATCTGTAGTACTACAAGTCCCAGCACTGCAGGGAGGAAGTCCTAGTCTATGGGTGATCTGTAGTACTACAAGTCCCAGGACTGCAGGGAGGAAGTCCTAGTCTATGGGTGATCTGTAGTACTACAAGTCCTAGGACTGCAGGGAGGAAGTCCTAGTCTATGGGCGATCTGTTGTACTACAAGTCCCAGGACTGCAGGGAGGAAGTCCTAGTCTATGGGTGATCTGTAGTCCCAGAGGTTGATAATACTAGCCACATAAAGCAGAGAGAAGAGCGATGGACTCACCTGTGTGCAGGCAGAGTGTCTGAAGGGGAGACTACAAGTCCCAGCAGCCCCCCGGCAGCGGTATGATGGCTCTCCTGTCACCCGCGGTCACGCGCCGCCCTCATCTATAGCAGATCAATACACCAATAGAGGACGCGCCTCACCTGCCCGAAACTGGCCGAGCTCCGCCCACACGGCCCCGCCCTCACACCTGAGGGACACTTCCGGGAACACCCGAAACCTTCAGCGCGACAGTCATATCCGGGAGCTCACCTGTACGGACTTCCGGGAGCTCACCTGTACGGATGACGTCACCTAGGGGGGAACAACTTCCGGGTGCTCAGCTGTGTATCAGCATGGACAGGTGGAGGAGGCAATGTACACCTGTATATAGCTGTATACCATATGTACTAGTGTGACCAGACTATACCTGTATACTCTATGAGCAGATAGACACCATGTACTTTATATAAGGAGGACAGGTGATATATATATATATATATATATATATATATATATATATATATACACCATGTACTGTATATAAGGAGAGCGGGCAGGTGATATATATATACCATGTACTGTATATAAGGAGAGCGGGCAGGTGATAGATATATATATATATATATACCATGTACTGTATATAAGGAGAGCGGGCAGGTGATATATATATATACCATGTACTGTATATAAGGAGAGCAGGCAGGTGATATATATATATATATATATATATATATATATATATATATATACCATGTACTGTATATAAGGAGAGCGGGCAGGTGATAGATATATATATATATATATACCATGTACTGTATATAAGGAGAGCGGGCAGGTGATATATATATACCATGTACTGTATATAAGGAGAGCGGGCAGGTGATATATATATACCATGTACTGTATATAAGGAGAGCGGGCAGGTGATATATATATATATATATATATATATATATATATATACATACCATGTACTGTATATAAGGAGAGCGGGCAGGTGATATATATACCATGTACTGTATATAAGGAGAGCGGGCAGGTGATATATATATATATATATATATATATATATATATATATATATATATACCATGTACTGTATATAAGGAGAGCGGGCAGGTGATATATATATATATATATATATACCATGTACTGTATATAAGGAGAGCAGGCAGGTGATATATATATATATACCATGTACTGTATATAAGGAGAGCGGGCAGGTGATATATATATACCATGTACTGTATATAAGGAGAGCGGGCAGGTGATATATATATATATATATATACCATGTACTGTATATAAGGAGAGCGGGCAGGTGATATATATACCATGTACTGTATATAAGGAGAGCGGGCAGGTGATATATATATATATATATATATATATATATACCATGTAGTGTATATAAGGAGAGCGGGCAGGTGATATATATACCATGTACTGTATATAAGGAGAGCGGGCAGGTGATATATATATATATATATATATATATATATACCATGTAGTGTATATAAGGAGAGCGGGCAGGTGATATATATATATATATCACCTGCCCGCTCTCCTTATATACACTACATGGTATATATATATATATATATATATATATATCACCTGCCCGCTCTCCTTATATACAGTACATGGTATATATATCACCTGCCCGCTCTCCTTATATACACTACATGGTATATATATATATATATATATATATATATATATATATATCACCTGCCCGCTCTCCTTATATACAGTACATGGTATATATATCAC
Source organism: Dendropsophus ebraccatus (assembly GCF_027789765.1). NCBI lineage: Eukaryota > Metazoa > Chordata > Amphibia > Anura > Hylidae > Dendropsophus > Dendropsophus ebraccatus. The sequence goes on along the minus strand of NC_091454.1, from coordinate 215,258,707 downwards.
CTGCCCGCTCTCCTTATATACAGTACATGGTATATATATATATATCACCTGCCCGCTCTCCTTATATACAGTACATGGTATATATATCACCTGCCCGCTCTCCTTATATACAGTACATGGTATATATATATAATCACCTGCCCGCTCTCCTTATATACAGTACATGGTATATATATATATATCACCTGCCCGCTCTCCTTATATACAGTACATGGTATATATATATATACCGTGTTTCCCCGAAAGTAAGACAGTGTCTTACGTTCTTTTTACTCCCAAAAGTCCCACTATGTCTTACTTTTGGGGTATGTCTTATATTGGACAGGGGTGTATGACTGTATAGGGGGGGGAGACAGGGGTGTATGACTGTATAGGGGGGGGAGACAGGGGTGTATGACTGTATAGGGGGGCGGACAGGGGTGTATGACTGTAGTCCCCTCAGTAACAGTGCAGGACTGTAACATAGGAGGAATGGATGTGCTGCAGCTGGCAGGATAACACACACAGCTATAAGTTATCCCGCCTGCTGCAGCCCATTATTCCTCCTATCCTGTACTGTTACTGAGGGGATGAGATGACAGGTCAGCTGTCACACGTTGTCCTGTGTGTGCAGGGAGGCGGCCATGTCAGAGCTGGAGGAGCAGCAGCACGTGAGGGCGGCTGTCCTGTACTCCCCTCAGTGAGCAGGGACGCCGGACCGGACGGGTGGTGGGCGCATGGACGGTGCGGCAGGACGGGGCCTCAGAGAGGGCGGACAGGTGCGCGCACGGGGGGTGGGGGGAAGGTCGCTTGGACCAGACGGGGGCGGTGCGGGCAGTCACCTGGGCCCTGCTGCTCCTTCAGCTCCCGCACCAATACCGGCGTCCCTGCACATGACGTGCAGCGCTCGTGCCGGGCCGCGCGTGTGTGTGTGTGCGCGCGCGTGCGAGCCTCTGACAGGACGGGCGCAGGGACATAAAAGTACAAAAATACCGCCCTATGTACTATGTCTTACATTCGGGGTATGTCTTACTTTAGCCCAGCCCCCAAAAGTCCAACTATGTCTTACTTTCGGGGGTGTCTTACTATCGGGGAAACACGGTATCACCTGCCTGCTCTCCTTATATACAGTACATGGTATATATATATATATATATATATATATATATATATATACCATGTACTGTATATAAGGAGAGCGGGCAGGTGATATATATATATATACCATGTACTGTATATAAGGAGAGCGGGCAGGTGATATATATATATATATATATATATATATATATACCATGTACTGTATATAAGGAGAGCGGGCAGGTGATATATATATATATATATATATATATATCACCTGCCCGCTCTCCTTATATACAGTACATGGTATATATATATATATATATATATATATATATCACCTGCCCGCTCTCCTTATATACAGTACATGGTATATATATATATATCACCTGCCCGCTCTCCTTATATACAGTACATGGTATATATATATATATATATATATATATATATATATATATATATATATATATATATATATATACCATGTACTGTATATAAGGAGAGCGGGCAGGTGATATATATATATATATATACCATGTACTGTATATAAGGAGAGCGGGCAGGTGATTTATATATATACCATGTACTGTATATAAGGAGAGCGGGCAGGTGATATATATATATATATACCATGTACTGTATATAAGGAGAGCGGGCAGGTGATATATACCATGTACTGTATATAAGGAGAGCGGGCAGGTGATATATATATATATATATATATATATATATATATATATATATATATACCATGTACTGTATATAAGGAGAGCGGGCAGGTGATATATACCATGTACTGTATATAAGGAGAGCGGGCAGGTGATATATATATATACCATGTACTGTATATAAGGAGAGCGGGCAGGTGATATATATATATACCATGTACTGTATATAAGGAGAGCGGGCAGGTGATATATATATACCATGTACTGTATATAAGGAGAGCGGGCAGGTGATTTATATACACCATGTACTGTATATAAGGAGAGCGGGCAGGTGATATATATATATATATATATATATATATACCATGTACTGTATATAAGGAGAGCAGGCAGGTGATATATATATATATATATATATATATATATATATACCATGTACTGTATATAAGGAGAGCGGGCAGGTGATATATATATATATATATATATATATATACCATGTACTGTATATAAGGAGAGCGGGCAGGTGATATATACACCATGTACTGTATATAAGGAGAGCGGGCAGGTGATATATATATATATACCATGTACTGTATATAAGGAGAGCGGGCAGGTGATATATATATATATATATATATATATATATATATATACCATGTACTGTATATAAGGAGAGCGGGCAGGTGATATATACCATGTACTGTATATAAGGAGAGCCGGCAGGTGATATATACCATGTACTGTATATAAGGAGAGCCGGCAGGTGATATATACACCATGTACTGTATATAAGGAGAGCGGGCAGGATTATATATATAGCAGTTTGGACTGTGAGAGCAGGATGACAGATTTACATGCACACGTCTCTCAGCCAATCAGCTGTCACTAGGAAGTGTGTGCGGAGTAAATCTTGTGGTCTGGGATGTGGTGGAGAGCTGCAGTCATGCGGGGGGGCGTGCTCCGGAGCTGAACTCCTGCCAGGTCCTACCGCTTCATTCACAAAGCAGCGCTCCTGCCTGAGCCTGGTGTACGGCAGATGAGAGCGGTGGAGCGGCCTCATCAGGGGGCCCATAGAAACCCGCTGACTGTGAGCAGTGACACAACGCGTTACTTCTGCAGGAGCTGCCAGTGTGCTGCAAAATGTGTTAAAGTGTGCCACCGCTTTGCACTATATACTCCACAGTGAGCTCTGTATAACACCCCCCTGTATACAAAGCCGGAGTCGCCGCTTTTCTCTGGACTCAGAGCTGATTAATAATATAACAGCCGGGAGAAACCGCCCCCCCCCCCACACACACACACACTACTGCTACATACAGTGGCGGTCTTTGGCACCAAGCACCCCAAGCGATTGCTTGGGGCCCCCAACATCCAGGGGGGCCCCCACGCCCCGCTCTTGTGCTCAAGACCGCTGGACAGGGCCGCTGCCCCGCACGCTGCTGCCATCTGAACTGTAACTATGAGCACTCGTAATGAGCACTCATAGTTACATGCAGCAGCACTGACAGGGCGGGAGACATTGGCCCCCTTCCTGTCAGTCACTCTTGTGGCCGCAGGAAGGGTTTTCCCTGCTGTCACAAGTGGCCGCTTTGTCCTTGTGGTGCCAGCGCTCCAGTGACATCACTGGAGCATCGGCGCCAGGACAAGGGGAGTGCGGCCTCTTGTGATCATAGGGAAAACCCTTCCTGCGGCCACAAGGGTGCAGAGAAGAGGAGACGCCCGCACCCAGGTGAGTATGTGTTTGTTTTATTGTGTTATATACTATATGGGAGGGGGAGCACACAGGGGTCTGGTTTTTTTTCCTTCCCCATTTTATAACGTATATAAATATCCAACATAAAGAAGTTGTCATATATTACATTAGTTAACATAACACATTAACCAATAGTAAAACAAATCAGCATTAAATGCATAACAACTACACATAGAAATTCTGAAATCTGTGAATAATTTTAAATTGTGTCAAATTATGTTGGAGATTCACGGATACCTTAGCTAGGCTACCAATAATACTGTCCCAATCCTCTGTGGACAAGGGTCCAAGGTCTCTCTCCCAATGTTTCTTATAATTTTTTATATTTTTGTAATAGTAATATCTTATAGATTTTAGAGACTGTGTTTTACCCCTCTTATTCCCATAATATTGTGAATTCCTTCATTAAAATAAACAAAAAATAAACTTTTATCATGTGATTTCTCATATGCACTTTTTAGTTGAAGATCTCTAAATCTGTGTCCCCATTCATCCCCCCTAACTAAAGACAGTAAGGGTACTATTACACCAAGCAATTTTCCGACGATTAACGATAAACGATCTTAAACGACCCGAAATCGTTCGCCCAAGTACACGAAACGATGATCGTTATTGATGATCGTTCTTGCGGTCGTTTAGTCGTCGATATTGCGTACGTTTCAGCTGTGAATTCTTATTCCACCGAACGATATGCGAACGATGAGCGAACGATCAAACAATAAAAATAGGTCCGGATCCTATTAAACGATCAACGATTTCTTGTTGGTCGTTTAATCGTTGCCTGCTATTACACGAAATGATTATCGTTCAAATCCGAACGATTTAACGATTTTTCGAAAGATAATCGTTCCGTGTAATACCACCCTAAGGGCCCTATTCCACCGGACGATTATCGTTTGCATAATCATTAACGATCTCAAACGACCGCTATTGCGAAAGACCTGAAAACGTTCACTCATTTCCATGGAACGATAATCGTTACTTATGATCGTAATTGCGATCGTTTTTCTTCGCTATTGCGTTCCTATCTATTGCGAACGACCGAACGACGTCTTATTCAATGCGAACGTTTTGCTAACGAGCAACGATAAAAATAGGTCCAGGTCTTATGAAGCGATCAACGATTTCTCGTTCGGTCGTTAATCGTTAACTGCATTTCAAACGAACGATTATCGTTTAGATTCGAATGATTTAACGATAATCTAAACGATAATCATCCGGTGGAATAGGGCCCTAAGTCCATACCCTTTAGTCATTAACTTTAACATAGTGCAGTTTTTTTTTTCCCAATATCCTTGTGACGGAATCTTAGTGAATTCTATCATATTAATGTTCTCCCATAATTCAGTGAATTCTAAGCTCCCCCTTACCTTGCATATCCTTTTTATTCCTTTCCATACTTTACTACAGTGCCTACCAAACCAGTCTCTATTTATCGCATTAACATGTATCCCACCGGACTCCAGTTGAGTGACTATATCTTTCTTATTGTCTCTAAAACCGTTTTCGTTCCACCAAGTAGCGTCCTTGTGCGCCAGCAAACATCCCAGTTGGTAAGATAAATAATACAATTTGAAGTCAGGGAGTCCAAACCCTTCCCTCTTCATGGGCGGGCAGAAATGTAAATACTTCAATCTCACCCTCTTTCTCCCCCAGATCAGCCCGTTTAAGATCCTTTCGATCCTCCGGAACCACTTATCACTGATCCAGGAAGGAGCGGCGGCCAAGAAGAAGCCAATCTGGGGGAGAACCACCATCTTAATAAGGGAAAGCCTAGATGACATAGACACAGGGGTCTGTTTAACTGGGGGAGCGCACATCGGGGGTCTATATAAATGGGGGGAGCACACAGGGGGGCTATATAACAGGGGGAGCACACAGGGGGGCTATATAACAGGGGGGCTATATAACAGGGGGAGCACACAGGGGGGCTATATAACAGGGGGAGCACACAGGGGGGCTATATAACAGGGGGAGCACACAGGGGGGCTATATAACAGGGGGGCTATATAACAGGGGGAGCACACAGGGGGGCTATATAACGGGGAGCACACGGGGGCTATAGACTACTGGGGCTTCACAGAGGGGTCTATATACTACTGGGGGCAGCACACAGGGGGTCTATATACTACTTGGGGCAGCAGAATGGGGTCTATATACAACTTGGAGAGCACACAGGAGGTCTATATCCAAGTGGGAGAGCACACAGGGGGGCTATATACTACTGGTGGGGCACACAGGGGGTCTATATACCACTGGGGGAACATACAGGGGGTCTATATACCACTGGGGGAACATACAGGGGGTCTATATACTACTTGTGAGGCACACAGGTGGTCTATATATAACTGGGGGAGCACACAGGGGTCTGTATACTACTGGGGCAGCACACAAGGGGTCTATATAATACTGGTGGGGCAAACAGGGGGTCTATATACTACTGGAGGAGCACACAGGGGTCTATATCCAAGTGGGGGAGCACACAGGAGGTCTATATCCAAGTGGGGGAGCACACAGGGGGGACTAAATACCCCTGAGGGAGTACACAGGGGGCCTATATACTAGTGGGGGAGCACACAGGGGGTATATACAACTGGGGGCAGCACGGAGGGGGTCTATATACAACTGGGGCAGCACACAGGAGGTCTATATACTTCTGGGGGAGCACATGGGGGGGATATATATAACTGGGGGAACACACAGGGGTGTACATACTACTGGGGGAAGCAAACAAGGGGTATATACTACTGGGGGCAGGACACAAGGGGTATATACTATTGGGGGCAGCACACAAGGAGTATATATTACTGGTGGTAGCGCACAAGGGGTATATACTACTGGGGGCAACACACAGCGGTCTATTGTTTTGGAACACATGTCGAGGGGGGGGTCCTAGACATAACTTCGCTTGGGGCCCCAGAAATGCCAAGACCGCCCCTGGCTATATAGTCACCCTATAGTGCACAGCGCGCGGGAGTGGTAGGACATGGAGATATAGAAGTGGTGTCTGGCAGCACAGTGGATTATATGTGTGGCGGTATTATAGAGGGGGCAGTGTGTGGCAGTATTATATTATAGAGGGGGCAGTGTGTGGCAGTATTATATTATAGAGGGGCAGTGTGTGGCAGTATTATATTATAGAGGGGGCAGTGTGTGGCAGTATAATATTATAGAGGGGGCAGTGTGTGGCAGTATTATATTATAGAGGGGGCAGGGTGTGGCAGTATTATATTATAGAGGGCACAGTGTGTGGCAGTATTATATTATAGAGGGTACAGTGTGTGGCAATATTATATTATAGAGGGGGCAATGTGTGGCAGTTATATTCAGAGGGGGCAGTGTGTGGCGGTATTATATTCAGAGGGGGCAGTGTGGGGCAGTGTGAGGCAGTATATTATAGAGGGGGTAGTGTGAGGCAGTATATTATAGAGGGGGCAGTGTGAGGCAGTATATTATAAAGGGCGCAGTGTGAGGCAGTATATTATTATAGAGGGCGCAGTGTGAGGCAGTATATTATTATAGAGGGCGCAGTGTGAGGCAGTATATTATTATAGAGGGCGCAGTGTGAGGCAGTATATTATTATAGAGGGCGCAGTGTGAGGCAGTATATTATAAAGGGCGCAGTGTGAGGCAGTATATTATAAAGGGCGCAGTGTGAGGCAGTATATTATTATAGAGGGCGCAGTGTGAGGCAGTATATTATTATAGAGGGCGCAGTGTGAGGCAGTATATTATAGAGGGCGCAGTGTGAGGCAGTATATTATAGAGGGCGCAGTGTGAGGCAGTATATTATTATAGAGGGCGCAGTGTGAGGCAGTATATTATTATAGAGGGCGCAGTGTGAGGCAGTATATTATAGAGGGCGCAGTGTGAGGCAGTATATTATTATAGAGGGCGCAGTGTGAGGCAGTATATTATAGAGAGCGCAGTGTGAGGCAGTATATTATAGAGGGCGCAGTGTGAGGCAGTATATTATTATAAAGGGCGCAGTGTGAGGCAGTATATTATTATAGAGGGCGCAGTGTGAGGCAGTATATTATTATAGAGGGCGCAGTGTGAGGCAGTATTATATTATAGAGGGCGCAGTGTGAGGCAGTATATTATAGAGGGCGCAGTGTGAGGCAGTATATTATAGAGGGCGCAGTGTGAGGCAGTATATTATAGAGGGCGCAGTGTGAGGCAGTATATTATAGAGGGCGCAGTGTGAGGCAGTATATTATAGAGGGCGCAGTGTGAGGCAGTATATTATTATAGAGGGCGCAGTGTGAGGCAGTATATTATAGAGGGCGCAGTGTGAGGCAGTATATTATAGAGGGCGCAGTGTGAGGCAGTATATTATTATAGAGGGCGCAGTGTGAGGCAGTATATTATTATAGAGGGCGCAGTGTGAGGCAGTATATTATTATAAAGGGCGCAGTGTGAGGCAGTATATTATAGAGGGCGCAGTGTGAGGCAGTATATTATTATAAAGGGCGCAGTGTGAGGCAGTATATTATTATAGAGGGTGCAGTGTGTGGCAGTATTATATTATAGAGGGCGCAGGGTGTGGCAGTATATTATTATAGAGGGCGCAGGGTGTGGCAGTATATTATTATAGAGGGCGCAGTGTGAGGCAGTATATTATAGAGGGCGCAGGGTGTGGCAGTATATTATTATAGAGGGCGCAGTGTGAGGCAGTATATTATTATAGAGGGCGCAGTGTGAGGCAGTATATTATAGAGGGCGCAGGGTGTGGCAGTATATTATTATAGAGGGCGCAGTGTGAGGCAGTATATTATTATATAGGGGGCGCAGTGTGAGGCAGTATATTATAGAGGGCGCAGTGTGTGGCAGTATATTATTATAGAGGGGGCAGTGTGAGGCAGTATATTATTATAGAGGGCGCAGTGTGAGGCAGTATATTATTATAGAGGGCACAGTGTGTGGCAGTGTTAAATACGATAGTGTGTGCTGTATACCTGATGCTGTGGTGTACTGGTGTGTACATATATATACAGCTGCAGCACATCCCCCTCTTTATATACATATATATATATACAGCTGCAGCACATCCCCCTCACTATATACATATATATACAGCTGCAGCACATCCCCCTCACTATATACATATATATATATATACAGCTGCAGCACATCCCCCTCGCTATTAAGGTCCCAAAGCTCGCAACAGAGTGAGGACCTGAGGGACTACGTATCAGGGTGGTTTGGTGCTCTCCCCACTAGGAGGCACCCCTTGGCAATGGGCTTCCTTCTCTGGAGAGAGGGATATCTGGCTATTCCCGTGTTTTGAGACTCGTAACTGAGGCTCCACGGACCCCTTTTTTGCATATTCAAATTTTGTATGGGACAATCAATGGCGACTCGTAAATGAGTACTCCATTGGAATTTTTCACTGTTCTCCCTGAGTTCAGTGATTGTTGTGTTTTGTTGGTACTGTGGAACACATATATATATATATATATATATATATATATACATATACACAGCTGCAGCACATCCCCCTCACTACATATAGTGTATATATATATTTATACACAGCTGCAGCACATCCCCCTCACTATATACATATATATACAGCTGCAGCCCCCCCCCCCCCCCCCCCCCCACACACACACACACACTATATACATATATCCAGCTGCTGTGGTCTCTGCCTCCTGCAGTAGTTGCCATGTGAACCCTCTGTACTGTGGGGGATGAGCAGAGAGCGCGGTATATAGAGGTCTGTAGTATCCGAGCTGTGTCATACATTACTATACACCAGTATTCCACAGCATGCTGGGACTTGTAGTTTTATAAGCCACAGGCTGTCAGGGCATGCTGGGACTTGTAGTTTTGCCTCAGGCTGTCAGGCCATGCTGGGAGTTGTAGTTGTGTAAGCCTCAGGCTGTCAGGCCATGCTGGGACTTGTAGTTTTGCCTCAGGCTGTCAGGCCATGCTGGGACTTGTAGTTTTGCCTCAGGCTGTCAGGCCATGCTGGGACTTGTAGTTTTGCCTCAGGCTGTCAGGCCATGCTGGGACTTGTAGTTTTGCCTCAGGCTGTCAGGCCATGCTGGGGGTTGTAGTTTTGCCTCAGGCTGTCAGGCCATGCTGGGACTTGTAGTTTTGCCTCAGGCTGTCAGGCCATGCTGGGGGTTGTAGTTTTGCCTCAGGCTGTGGGCTCCCTGGGGACAGTATTAGGCAGCCCACCCTGGTACTGTGTATTGAGTTCTCCCCTCCATTAGAGCCTGGCACAGCCGCACAGGATGCTCAGTAATTCCTCCGGCACTACAGGTCCCAGCAGGCCGGTCACGTGGGGTGCGCCCTCCCGGCAGCCGCCGCAGTAGTGGTAGTAGCAGAGAGCCGCAGGAGATCGGTGCGGGCGGGCGCGGCACACACACTGTCCACACACAGCAGCACAGAGCGGAGGGCGCTGCGGCCGGGCCCGGGACAGGCCCCCGGGGGCCACTGGCTCCTGCTCCAGCCACCAGACATGGACGATCCCGACAGACACCGGAGGTACGCCGAGCTCTTCAGCCAGCTGGACGCCAACAAGGACGGACATGTGGACATCAACGAGCTGCGGGAGGGACTGGCGGCCATGGGCATGAGGGGCTGCACGGACGCCGAGCAGGTGAGTACACCCATACTGTATACACTGATATATACGGTATACAGCCAGGGGCATGAGGGGCTGCACGGACGCCGAGCAGGTGAGTACACCCATACTGTATACACGGATATATACTATATACAGCCAGGGGCATGAGGGGCTGCACGGACGCCGAGCAGGTGAGTACACCCATACTGTATACACTGATATATACGGTATACACTCATATATACTATATATCTGTCATATATACACTGATATATACTATATACAGCCAGGGGCATGAGGGGCTGTACGGACGCCGAGCAGGCGAGTACACCCATACTGTATACACTGATATATACTATATACAGCCAGGGGCATGAGGGGCTGCACGGACGCCGAGCAGGTGAGTACACCCATACTGTATACACTGATATATACGGTATACACGGATATATACTATATACAGCCAGGGGCATGAGGGGCTGCACGGACGCCGAGCAGGTGAGTACATCCATACTGTATACACTGATATATATGGTATACACCCAGCCCAGGACCTGTCATATATACACTCATATATACTATATACAGCCAGGGGCATGAGGGGCTGCACGGACGCCAAGCAGGTGAGTACACCCATACTGTATACACTGATATATACGGTATACACGGATATATACTATATACAGCCAGGGGCATGAGGGGCTGCACGGACGCCGAGCAGGTGAGTACACCCATACTGTATTCACTGATATATACGGTATACACTCATATATACTATATATCTGTCATATATACACTGATATATACTATATACAGCCAGGGGCATGAGGGGCTGTACGGACGCCGAGCAGGTGAGTACACCCATACTGTATACACTGATATATACGGTATACACCCAGCCCAGGACCTGTCATATATACACTGATATGTACTGTATACACCTAGCCCGGGATACCATATACACTGATATATACTATATACAGCCAGGGGCCTGAGGGGCTGCACGGACGCCGAGCAGGTGAGTACACCGATATATACGGTATACACTCATATATACGGTATACACTGATATATACTATATACCTGTCATATATACACTGATATATACTGTATACACCCAGCCCAGGACCTGTCATAAATATACACTGATATATTCTATATACACCCAGCACGGGATACCATATACACTTATATACAGCCAGGGGCATGAGGGGCTGCAAGGACGCCCAGCACGTGAGTACACCGATACTGTATACACTGATATATATGGTATACACCCAGCCCGGGATACCATATACACTGATATATACTGTATACACCCAGCCCAGGATACCATATACACTGATATATACTGTATACACCCAGCCCAGGACCTGTCATATATATATATATATATATATATATATATATACACACTATATACACCCAGCACGGGATACCGTATACACTGATATACAGCCAGGGGCATGAGGGGCTGCACGGACGCCCCCCACTGGTATATACTGGATACTATATATACTCATACTGTATACTCCCAGCCCAGGACCTGTCATATATATATATATATATATATATATATATATATATATATACACTGATATATACTATATACACTGAGCTGTCATATATATACTGATATACAGCCAGGGGCATGAGGGGCTGTACGAATGCTGCAGGTGAGTATACAGCCCGGGATACTGTAAGATTATACTATATACACTGAGTTGTCATATATAAACTAATATATACTCCATATATAATATACACAGGGACAGTCCTCATATATAATATACACAGGGATAGTCCTCATATATAACATACATGGGGACAGTCCTCATATATAACATACACGGGGACAGTCCTCATATATAATGTACACGGGGATGGTCCTCATATATATATAAATACACGGGGACAGTCCTCATATATAATATACATGTATATTCCTGTATGAGGCAGCCATAGTGCGGGCTGTGTGAGTAATACAGCGGGGTCCATCACATTTCTCCATTACATGAATATACAGAGAGGTCTTCTGACTCCACTGTGTACTGTGCGGAGGATAATGGTGGACGAGCGGTCATACGTTGTATGTCATCCACAGGACAGCTGTATACACATAGGTCACGTCCACCATTCACAAGGAGCCATTGTGGGGATAACCAAGGGGCTATTGGAAGATGACATAGTAACACACTATTCCCAGAGCCCTGTACCATGGATAAACAAGTCACCCCCTCTCCTCTCTCCCCTGCCCCCTCTATGTGTGCAGGAGATCCTTCGGGTCGGGGACACTGATCAGGACGGGCAGCTGGATTTTGATGAGTTCACCCGATACCTGGTGGAGAGAGAGAAGAGACTCCTCATCATGTTCAACAGCTTGGACCGCAACAACGATGGTGTGTGTGTGTATATATTTATGTATATATATATATATATATATATATATATATATATATATATATATATATGACAATAGGGATCGGATGGCAGTGATTGTGAGTTACTCCCATATCGGTTGCACTGTGATGTCTGTAATAGACACAACTAAACTAGAAGAACAAATGTGAAAACTGCTTTTGAATAGCTTTTTTCTATCCTGTGATATCATCTTATAAAGTTACAGGTCCAAAGCCTGAGGCTGCACTACTGAGACCGATGGCATCATAATCTCTCTGTTGTCATGGAGGCATTTTATGGGTTGAGATCATCATCCATATCCATGTCTACCTCCTCCCCAGCTTATGGTGCGTTTACACAGGCAGATTTATCTGACAGATTTTGGAAGCCAAAACCAGGAATGGATTTGAAAAGAGAAGAAATCTCAGTCTTTTTTTTATGACCCTTTCCCTGTTTATAGTCTGTTCCTGGCTTTGGCTTCAAAAATCTGTCAGATAAATCTGCCTGTGTAAAAGCACCATTACACAGTGACATTTCTACAGGGATATAGATGTAGAGAGTGTTTTCAGTCCACACATGGTTACCATGACAACACTGTTACTCATAACTCAGAATCAGTCAGTAGTGCAGCCTCAGGCTTTAGGCCTGTAAATGTAAGGTTATAGGTCTGTGTATTATTATTACGCATGTCCACAGATGCACCATACAAAAAAATATGGGGAAGTGGGTGTGGCTATTGGATAGTGGGTGTGGTCACAGTGGAGAAGTGTAGTGGGTATGGTTGCTATGGAGAAAGTTTGGTCACCATGGAGAAAGTAAGGTTACTATGCAGAGGGTGCAGTCACTATAAAGAGGTGCTCACTTCAGAGAGGGTGTGATTACTATGAAGGGGGCACAGTTACTACAGAGATTGTGGTTACTATAGAGAAGGTGTGGTTACTATGGAGAGGAATTGGTCACTATAGAGATGGTGTGGTTACTATGGAGAAGAAATTTTCACTATAGAGCTGGTGTAATTACTATGGAGAGAAAATGGTCACTATAGAGATGGTGTGGTTACTATGGAGAGAAAATGGTCACTATAGAGATGGTGTGGTTACTATGGAGAGGAAAAGGTCACTATAGAGATGGTGTGGTTACTATGGAGAGGAAATGGTCACTATAGAGATGGTGTGGTTACTATGGAGAGGAAAAGGTCACTGTAGAGATGGTGTGGTTACTATGGAGAGGAAAAGGTCACTGTAGAGATGGTGTGGTTACTATGGAGAGGAAAAGGTCACTGTAGAGATGGTGTGGTTACTATGGAGAGGAAAAGGTCACTGTAGAGATGGTGTGGTTACTATGGAGAGAAAATGGTCACTATAGAGATGGTGTGGTTACTATGGAGAGGAAAAGGTCACTATAGAGATGGTGTGGTTACTATGGAGAGGAAATGGTCACTATAGAGATGGTGTGGTTACTATGGAGAGGAAAAGGTCACTGTAGAGATGGTGTGGTTACTATGGAGAGGAAAAGGTCACTGTAGAGATGGTGTGGTTACTATGGAGAGGAAAAGGTCACTGTAGAGATGGTGTGGTTACTATGGAGAGGAAAAGGTCACTGTAGAGATGGTGTGGTTACTATGGAGAGGAAAAGGTCACTATAGAGATGGTGTGGTTACTATGGAGAGAAAATGGTCACTATAGAGATGGTGTGGTTACTATGGAGAGGAAAAGGTCACTATAGAGATGGTGTGGTTACTATGGAGAGGAAAAGGTCACTATAGAGATGGTGTGGTTACTATGGAGAGGAAATGGTCACTATAGAGATGGTGTGGTTACTATGGAGAGGAAATGGTCACTATAGAGATGGTGTGGTTACTATGGAGAGGAAATGGTCACTATAGAGATGGTGTGGTTACTATGGAGAGGAAATGGTCACTATAGAGATGGTGTGGTTACTATGGAGAGGAAATGGTCACTATAGAGATGGTGTGGTTACTATGGAGAGGAAAAGGTCACTATAGAGATGGTGTGGTTACTATGGAGAGGAAATACTTACTATGGAGAAGGGTTTTTCATTGTGTAGTGTAGTCACTATGTAGATAGTGTGGCCACCTTAAAGGGTTGCAGATACTATAAAGAGGGGGTGATTACAGGGGTTATCCAGGCTTAGAAAAACATGGCCCCTTTCTTCCAGAAACAGTTGAAGCAGAGAACAGCAAAGAAGGGAAATGGAAGACGGCGAGAAAGAAAAGCGGGAGGCGGCGAAGAGGGAAGGGGAAGCATAGGACGGTGAAGAGGAAAGGGGAAGCTGGGGAAGGGGAAGCGGAGGACGGCGAAGAGGGGAAGCAGAGAACGGTGAGGAGGGGAAGCTTAGAAAGGCGCAGAGGGAAAACTAAGAATGGCGAGGAGGGGAAGCGGGGGGCGGCGAAGAGGGAAGAGGAAGCTGTGGAAGGGGAAGCAGAGGATGGTGAAGAGGAAAGGGGAAGCTGTGGAAGGGGAAGCGGGGGATGGCAAGGAGGGGAAGCGGGGGATGGCAAGGAGGGGAAGCGGGGGATGGCAAGGAGGGGAAGCGGGGGATGGCAAGGAGGGGAAGCGGAGGATGGCAAGGAGGGAAGGCGGAGGATGACAAGGAGGGGAAGCGGGGGATGGCAAGGAGGGGAAGCGGGGGATGGCAAGGAGGGGAAGTGGAGGATGGCGAGGAGGGGAAGTGGAGGATGGCCAGGAGGGGAAGTGGAGGATGACAAGGAGGGAAGTGGAGAATGGTGACAGAGCTGCAGCCTCCTCCTTATACAGTGACCTATATTGGCAGGAGGTGAGGCTGGTGTAGGGGATCCAGATCCCTTCCTTATAGCCAGGGGGTCTCCATCTGGTTACAGTGTAATAATTCTAGTCTGAAGGTCGTGAGAAGCGGGAGCGGTGCCAGCCTGTGACTGTAATATAAGGGCGGTGCACCCGGCAGGTAGCTGGCAGCGCCACCACATGTCTTATATTTTCCTGGAAATGCCGGGTTTCAGCTAATATATCTTCTCTCTCCAGGTCACATCGATGCATCTGAGATCCAGGAATGTTTTCGGAGTCTCGGGGTCCACATCACGCTCCCCCAGGCCAACAAGATCCTACAGAGGTGGGTGAGGGGCCTGGACAGAAAATAATGCTGGAGGGACAAGTGGTCTTCTCATTACATGGACTCGCCTTGCTGACAGGTTCCACCTGTTTTGTACAGTTGTCACTACCCCCAACCGTTACCTGGGGGAGGGGAGGACCAGGACATGATATAAGTCATTAACCCCTTCCTGTCAGTACATCCAGGCTACAGTGGCTGCTGACTCCCCACTGCAATGGCCATGATGACCAGAGATAACTCCGATCCCGGCCATTAGCAGTGACCCAGTCAGCTTTGCTGGATTGTCCAGTGAACAGATCAATAGAAAGTCTATGAGACCTTATAGATCTGTACATCGCACACCCAGCTATCCTAGAAAAGACAGGAACACAGGGCATACCATTCAGCTTTAAATAAAGTTGTTTTTTGTTTTAAAGAAAGGGGTGTCATGTACTTAGAGCAGGGATCCCTGGCAGCACAGAGTATTTCAGGAACGGCTGGTTACATTATACCTTGCTGTAATACTGTCACCTAGTGGAGCTCTCTGGTATTACCTCTGTCTTCTCTTCCTGGCATACAGCATGGATCGTGACGGCACGTTAACCATTGACTGGTTGGAATGGAGGGATCATTTCCTGCTGAACCCCTTGCACAATATGGAGGCCGTGGTCACCTACTGGAAGCATTCCTCTGTGAGTACATTTATTATAAGGATCACTATTTCAGGGATTGGCCACCAATTTAGGGAAATGGAAACCATCAGCAGGCAGGCTGGATGGCCCTTAATATGAAGAGCAGAACTGTGGACCTATAGACATGTGACCCAATCAAAAGATCCGTCAACAGCAGCTAGAACAGTGAAAATACTAGCGGATGGATCCGTCAGATCATAGAGGAGCTGTCAGGTATTCTGTAAGAACAGAAGTCAAGGAACAACATGGTGTAGTAAAGACTTATACAGTTACTACGGAGTACTCCACAGCAGCACAGAGTATTTTAGGAGAGTCATCATCATTTTAAGCCTTTTAGACAAAATATTGACATGTCCCTCGCTGTGACTTAATAATTCCAGATGCTCGATATAGGGGAGTCCCTGGCCGTTCCGGATGAGTTTTCCCAAAAGGAGATCCGATCGGGCATTTGGTGGAAGCAGCTTCTGGCCGGAGGAGTGGCGGGGGCAGTCTCCAGGACGGGAACGGCCCCTCTGGACAGGCTGAAAGTGCTAATGCAGGTAATGTAAAGAAGATGGGTGTATATATATATATGTGTGTGTGTGTGTATGACCCCTCTGTGCTCATGGATCTTTGTCTTCGTGTCCCCAGGTTCATGGAACAAGATCTGATGGTCTCTCCATCCTGCGAGGTCTGAAGGGGATGATTGAGGAGGGAGGGATACGCTCACTGTGGCGTGGGAACGGGATAAACGTCCTGAAGATCGCACCGGAATCTGCTATTAAGTTCATGGCATATGAGCAGGTGAGCCCACCTAAGTTAGGCACTGTCTGCAGGGGACTGGGGTGGTGGCAAACCTGCTCCTCCATGCTGTACACTGCAGCTTTCCTTTATAACATTGTGTTCTGGGGTCTTTATTTATTCCAGGATCTGGTCTGGAGACTTAATTTGGGGTCGGTCATCACTTTGGGGTCTGCGATCTGTTATTACTTTGGGGTCTGCGATCTGTTATTACTTTGGGGTCCGGGGTCTGTCATCACTTTGGGGTCTGCGATCTGTCATCACTTTGGGGTTAGGGGCCTGCCATCACGTTGGGGTTCGGAGTGGGTCATCACTTTGGGGTTAGGGTCTGTCAACACTTTGGGGTTAGGGTCTGTCAACACTTTGGGATCTGCGATCTGTCATTTCTTTGGAGTCCGGGTTCTGTCATCACTCTGGGGTTGGGGTCTGTCATCACGTTGGGGTCCAGAGTCATTCATCACGTTGGGGTCAGTGGTCTTTCAGCACTTTGGGGTCCGGAGTCGGTCATCACGCTGGGGTCCGGGGTCGGTCATCACGCTGGGGTCCGGGGTCGGTCATCACGCTGGGGTCCGGGGTCGGTCATCACGCTGGGGTCCGGGGTCGGTCATCACGCTGGGGTCCGGGGTCGGTCATCACGCTGGGGTCCGGGGTCGGTCATCACGCTGGGGTCCGGGGTCGGTCATCACGCTGGGGTCCGGGGGTCGGTCATCACGCTGGGGTCCGGGGTCGGTCATCACGCTGGGGTCCGGGGTCGGTCATCACGCTGGGGTCCGGGGTCGGTCATCACGCTGGGGTCTGCGATCTGTTATTACTTTGGGGTCTGCGATCTGTTATTACTTTGGGGTCTGCGATCTGTTATTACTTTGGGGTCTGCGATCTGTTATTACTTTGGGGTCTGCGATCTGTTATTACTTTGGGGTCTGCGATCTGTTATTACTTTGGGGTCTGCGATCTGTTATTACTTTGGGGTCTGCGATCTGTTATTACTTTGGGGTCTGCGATCTGTTATTACTTTGGGGTCTGCGATCTGTTATTACTTTGGGGTCTGCGATCTGTTATTACTTTGGGGTCTGCGATCTGTTATTACTTTGGGGTCTGCGATCTGTCATCACTTTGGGGTCTGCGATCTGTCATCACTTTGGGGTTAGGGGCCTGCCATCACGTTGGGGTTAGGGGCCTGCCATCACGTTGGGGTTCGGAGTGGGTCATCACTTTGGGGTTAGGGTCTGTCAACACTTTGGGGTTAGGGTCTGTCATCGCTTTGGGGTTAGGGTCTGTCATCACTTTAGGGTCTGCGTCTGTCATTACTTTGGGATCTGCGATCTGTCATTTCTTTGGGGTCCGGTATCTGTCATCACTCTGGGGTTGGGGTCTGTCATCACGTTGGGGTCCAGAGTCGTTCATCACGTTGGAGTCAGTGGTCTTTCAGCACTTTGGGGTCCGGAGTCGGTCATCACGCTGGGGTCCGTGATCTGCCATCACGCTGGGGTCCGGGGTCTGCCATCACGCTGGGGTCCGGGGTCTGCCATCACGCTGGGGTCCGGGGTCTGCCATCACGCTGGGGTCCGGGGTCTGCCATCACGCTGGGGTCCGGGGTCTGCCATCACGCTGGGGTCCGGGATCTGCCATCACGCTGGGGTCCGGGATCTGCCATCACGCTGGGGTCCGGGATCTGCCATCACGCTGGGGTCCGGGATCTGCCATCACGCTGGGGTCCGGGATCTGCCATCACGCTGGGGTCCGGGTGGGATGTAGGAGTCATCTGCATCAGGTAGCAGTGTTGGGGGCCATGGCCTATGTATATAGGTACATGCTATATCGCTCTGATAAATGTGGTGACTTATTCCATGTATAGCCGCCTTCCCCCCTCCCCTCTGTTTTACTATCAGAGGTGAGAACCCCACATATCTGACTTTGTTGGTCTATGCTGAGGGTAAGCCACCACTGTTATATCCCCCAGCATGCCCTTGTGTCTGGGTTAGTGAGTAGATCTGATCATTGTCACCTCCTGTTCAGTCTCTGATCAGTGTCGTCATATTTCACAGATCAAGAAGCTGATCCGCGGCCAGCAGGAGACCCTGCGGGTCAGAGAGAGGTTCATTGCGGGGTCCCTGGCCGGTGCCATAGCCCAGACTGTCATCTATCCTATGGAGGTGAGATTTAGAGGGACCATTTAGGTAAAATGGCTTAAATCCAGTATCTAACAATCCAGAAATTCTGATATTCCGGCACCTAACTATATCAGGGGAGACGGATGTGAGATCTGTGACTTGTCCCTTTAGGTCCTGAAGACACGTCTGGCTCTCCGGCGGACCGGTCAGTTCTCAGGGATGTCGGACTGTGCACGGCACATCCTCCGCACTGAAGGGGTCCGGGCGTATTTCAGGGGCTACCTCCCTAACCTGCTGGGCATTGTACCCTACGCAGGCATAGACTTGGCAATATATGAGGTGAGCTGGTGGGCACAGATCTGTCTGTATTTCCCGTTGTCCTCTTACTAACCTCCTGGTATTGTGTCCATGATACAGACACTAAAGAACACCTGGTTACAGCGGTACCAGACGGGCTCCAGCCCCAATCCAGGAGTCCTGGTCTTACTGGCCTGCGGCACAATCTCTAGCACGTGTGGGCAGATTGCCAGCTATCCTCTAGCCCTGGTTAGGACACGCATGCAGGCGCAAGGTGAGGAGGGGTTTGCAGTGTTACCCTGTCATGCCCTGTGCTGAAAGTGAACATTTGGGGGGGGTGGGGGCTTTAGCCCTTAGACGACCCAGGGCGTATAGTTATGCCATGGAAGTCTGTCCCCAGACGACCTAGGGCATAACTATACATCCTGGGTGTTTCTCCGGCTATGAAGCGTACTCCGGAGCGGAGCGCGCTTCATAGCAGGTGGGGGCAGGCTGCAATCAGCAGCCGGGACCTCACCGGTAATGACACGCTGCATATAAAAAAATTTAACAAATAAACATATAATACACCGTAGCGTGCGTAATTGTCCGATCTATTAAAATATTACGAGCGTCATTGTGAACGGAGAACGGCGTACACGAAAAGAGGGGAAAAAATTAATAAAAAGTGATCAAAACGTCCGATCTTCACAAATGTGGTATAAGTAAAAACTAGAGATCATGGCGGAAAAAATGACACCCCATACAGCCCCGTAGGTGAAAAACTAAAACCGACACAATAGGCCCATTTTATTAATAATTAATTGCCAAAAAAAAGGATTTCATTTAAAAAAATATATATATACCATTAGAGAATCTGTGTAACCTGCATATGGTTGTGTTCGGGCTGACCTATAGAATAATAGTATCATGTCGCTGTTACCATATAGTGCATTACGTAGACACAGGAACCCCCCAAACGTTACCATATTGCATTCTTTTTTACGATTTCACCAATTTATATCTTCATAAATAATATATTTGGGATTCCATCATACATGTTATGGTAAAATGAAAGACGCCATTACACAGTACAACTATTCCTGTAAAAAACAAGCCCCCACATGGCTTGTAGATAGAAAACTGAAAGTGCTGGAGCTCTTAGAAGGAGAGGAGGGAAAAACGAAAACACTAAGATCAAAATTTGCGCGGTCCACTGGGTTATTTTGGGCCTGGTCCTCAAAGGGTTAAAGGGATTATCCAGGCTTATAAAAACATGGCCGCTTTCTTTCAGAAACAGCATCTCTCCCATCCTTAGTTTGGGTGTGGTATTACAGCTCAGGTCTCTTGAAGTGAATAGAGATTAAATTGTGGCATGGAGAGAAAGGAGCTGCTGCAGCTCACACCTATGGCTGACACTAATGCCACTCGGCTACATTTAAAAA
This sequence comes from Dendropsophus ebraccatus, assembly GCF_027789765.1. Classification (NCBI taxonomy): domain Eukaryota; kingdom Metazoa; phylum Chordata; class Amphibia; order Anura; family Hylidae; genus Dendropsophus; species Dendropsophus ebraccatus. Next base: position 215,237,859 of record NC_091454.1, on the reverse strand, counting down.
CCAACGCCAGGATGTTGGTACACGGGGCAATATGGTTTGATCAAATTATATACCATGTCCCGGTCTCCTGGTTCACACGGGTCCCTACACTAACTCCACACTTTGTCGCTGTTTTTGCAAGAAAGTAGCTATGCTTTTTCTAATCCTGGATAACCCCCATTTGACTTTAGAGCACAGTACACTATACTATAGTATGAGAGAGGTTACACCAAGCAATGAACTTCTGCTGAGACTAGAAGGAAGCCTTGATTTACACATAGCACATGCTAAGCCACACCCCCTGTGTTCTGTCCTGATTTAGCTGTTACTAGAGACAGATTTCCCCTAGCAACAGGCAGTGGACAGCAGATTGCAGAAAAGGGAGCAATGCCCCCAGAGCTATTTATCTGGCATATGGAGTCACTTTTGGTTAGGAATCACCTAGACTGTCACATGGGGAGATGTTGTATGACCATTTATTATGTCCAAAGACATGTACTATAAAACATTTTAAAAAGTCAGAATTACCCGCTTAGCTGATCACTGGCTGAGGCAGGATGCTCGGTGCATAGTGTTTGGCTAAGTGGGCAGACACCAGGGGGCGCTGCAATATGTAAATAGCGGAGGAGCCTGCTTAGCCTACAGCAGATATGCAATGTGTTTAATGACAGCAGAATCATGAATGCAGCTCTGAATGTATAGATCCATGTATGTGACGTCGTCTCTCTATTCCAGCTTCTATACAGGGGTCTCCGCAGCTCTCCATGATGGCCCTGTTCCGTTACATCGTGGCTCGCGAAGGAGTCCTCGGCCTATATCGAGGAATCGCCCCCAACTTCATGAAGGTGATACCCGCCGTCAGCATCAGCTACGTCGTCTACGAAAACATGAAGCGGGTGCTGGGCGTGACCAGCCGATAAGACTACTGTGAGACCATTGAGAGACTCCCGTGGTGTCACAAGACCCCCCAGTAGCTAAGCAATGAGCGGCTCCGGGGGGGGGGGGCACTAGTAAGGTTACCCCCTCTTTTTTTAAGGGCGTCTTTTTGTAATAATAGGGGTGTTTTGATTCGAGACTTCTGGGGTGCTTAATACTGCCACATGTTACTAGTGCCCCGGATGGGGCAGGTACCACTGTCTCGCCCCGAGAAGAGCAATGGTGGTTTTCTACGGAATGTATATTTTGCATGGAATAGAATTTGTGTCCCTGGAGAGGAGTGGGCTCCCTCCCCTGAATGTACACTGAATGTAAGCTATCACTCTGCAGCCAGGGGGCGCTGCAGGAACTCTCCTAGTCATCCTGCTGTTTGGACTACAGCTCCCAGCATGCATTCTGGGAATTGTAGTTTCAAAGCAGCATAGGACCAATGGTTTAGGGCTAGGATGGGGAACCTTTGGCCCTCCAGCTGTTGCAAAACTACCATTCCCGTCATGCCTGGACAGCCGAAGGCTGTCCAGGCATGACGGGAATGGTAGTTTTGCAACAGCTGGAGGGCCAAAGGTTCCCCATCCCTGGTTTAAAGGGGTTATCCAGCGCAAATCCTCTTTCAAATCAACTGGTGTAAGAAAGTTATACAGATTTGTAAGATTTGTAATCTCCAGTCTTCCAGTACTTATTAGCTGCTGTATGTCCTGCAGGAAGCGGTGTATTCTCTCCAGTCTGACAAAGTGCTCTCTGCTGCCACCTCTGTCCATGTCAGCAAATCCCCATAGAAAACCTTTCTAGCTCAGGACAGTTCCTGACATGGATAGAGGTGGCAGCAGAGAGCACTGTGTCAGACTGGAAAGAATACACCACTTCCTGCAGGACATACATCAGCTGATAAGTACTGGAAGTCTGGAGATTTTTAAACAAAAATGACAAATCTGAAATTTAGAAAAAGATTTTCACTGGAGTACCCCTTTAAGGTAATGTTCGCTAACCTGGTGTAAGACTACAATTCCCAGCGTGCAGCTTGCAAAACCTCAACCTCCATCTGTCAGGGCATGCTGGGAGTTGTAGTTTTGTAACAGGTCGGGGGGGGGGGATGACCGATCTAAGGGAATAATTCTTCTTTTAATGAATGTTAATATATCTTTTTTAGCCAGTCAGGAATGTGAATGTATTTATTGCGTCTGAGAGAACGTATCGTCCGGTCACAGAACAAACCTATTTATTCACGGCAAACAAATCCCGTCCACAGCTCGCGTGTTCACCCATCATCAACATCATATCGACTCCTATCGAAGCCTGATACCATATATATATATATATGTCTGCAGAGCATTGCACCAGAAGCTGTTCTCTGCAGAGCATTGCATTATAAAGATATGTGTGCGCGTGTGCAGAGCATCGCATTAGAAGCTTTGTGTTCTCTGCAGAGCCTTGCATTGTATAGGCGTTGGATATGAGCAGGAACATATCGTGGTATATTGTAGAAGGACGTCTGAATCACTGCAGAGCCTTGCACTTTAAAGATGTGCCTGGCTGTGCAGAGCATTACATCATCAAGGTGTGTATGCTCCGCTCATTCCTACTGCATCTCTCTGCAGAGCGTTGCACTATTCTCTATGTTTGGACATTTGGAGAACGTGTCAAGGTTGATTGTGTAGAATAGGAGGACGTCTCTTCTATGCAGTCTAATTCATCCCTACTGAATTACTGCAGAGCATTGCACTATAAAAATGTGCCTGGCTGTGCAGAGCATTGCACCTGAAGGTGTGTATTTTTCGCACATTCTTACTGTACCTCTGCAGAGCATTGCACTACGTTGTGTGGGGTGTGTGTTTTCTGCTGTCATTTTGATGGGAATGGACATCACTACTGGATGTCTGCAGAGCATTACACTTCTGCTTGTGTGTGTGTGTGTGTGAGGATGGAAACTGCAGTGATGTTGGAAACCTGCAAAGGATTTCATTGCAATCTGTGTGTGTTCTGAACTAACTGCAGACTATCGCCCCCAAGTCAGCATACATCAGATGAAAAGATAGACAGATGTGAAGGAGCCGCAGACTATTCCTCTGCTGCCTGTGTTATAGATCTACACCAATGCCTTAAACCAGTTGCAAAGCCGCAATTCCCATCATGCCCTGGAGAGCAACAGGTTAGGAACATTGATGCAGAGCATTGCAAAATGCTCTATGTGTACTGCAACCTGTGATTTAGTGTCGGTCTGCAGAACATTTCACCCATACTTGCGTGTTAAAGGGGCATCTGTACTGTTGCTATATGTGGACGTAGCATCATACCATGGCCTGTGTAATGTGAGCAAAGATGGAGACTTATACTGTGTTTCTGCAGAGCATTGCAGAATCTGGTGACTATTCCTACCACTATTCTCTGCAGAGAAATGCTCTGCAGCCTGTGTATTTTAAAATGTTTTAAAACCCCTACTGTATATCTGCAGAGCATTTCACTACATCCCTTGTACTAAGTTATCCTATGTATTGTACATGGAGATCGGCAGAGTATTGTGCCACTGATGGAAGAGTGTGGCATGCCTGAAGAGTATTGCACCGCTGCCTTTGTCTGTGTGTGAGCATTACGGCATCTGTTACTTGCACTGTTACCTTATAGTCCTTTTACACTGACAGATAATCTGACAGATTATTGAAGCCAAAGCCAGGAATGAATCTGAGAAGAGAAGAAATCTCAGTCTTTCCTTTATGACCTGTTCTCCGTTTATAGTCTGTTCCTGACTTTGGCTTCAATGATCTGTCAGATAAATCTGTGGGTGTAAAAGGACCCTAATGGATGTGTGTACCCTGCACTACTGTCATTTCTACACTGAATAAAATCCATTTCTGATTCTTCTGCTGTTTGTGTTTTCCTGTGTAATAACCAGAGTGACCACTGGGGGCAGCAGAGAGGCTCCCCAATCTAGAGATCAGTTACATCTATTAAAGCCAAGTCACATAGTACTGATCCTGAGTTACATCCTGTATTATACCCCAGAGCTGCACTCACTATTCTGCTGGTGGGGTCACTGTGTACATACATTACATTACTGATCCTGTATTATACTCCAGAGCTGCACTCACTATTCTTCTGGTGGGGTCATTGTGTACATACATTACATTACTGATCCTGAGTTACATCCTGTATTGTACTCCAGAGCTGCACTCACTATTCTGCTGGTGGGGTCACTGTGTACATACATTACATTACTGATCCTGAGTTACATCCTGTATTGTACTCCAGAGCTGCACTTACTACTCTGCTGGTGGGGTCACTGTGTACATACATTACATTACTGATCCTGAGTTACATCCTGTATTATACTCCAGAGCTGTACTCACTACTCTGCTGGTGGGGTCACTGTGTCCATACATTACATTACTGATCCTGTACTGATCCTGAGTTACATCCTGTATTATACCCCAGAGCTGCACTCACTACTCTGCTGGTGGGGTCACTGTGTACATACATTACATTACTGATCCTGTACTGATCCTGAGTTACATCCTGTATTATACCCCAGAGCTGCACTCACTACTCTGCTGGTGGGGTCACTGTGTACATACATTACATTACTGATCCTGTATTATACTTCAGAGCTGCACTCACTACTCTGCTGGTGGGGTCACTGTGTACATACATTACATTACTGATCCTGTATTATACTTCAGAGCTGCACTCACTATTCTGCTGGTGGGGTCAGTATTACGCCCTCATTCGCATTCTAGAGGTTTTGATACTTTTGTACCTCCTCTTCCTCCAAGGGGTTCTCCAGGCCACTTTCTTCCAGAAACAGCTCCTCTCCTGTCCTGGGTATTGCAGCTCCGTGCCATTAAAGTGAATGGAGCTGAGCTGTAATACCGCACACAGCCTGAGGGCAGAGATGCCGCTGTTTCTGCAAGAAGTTAGGTGTGTGTTTTTAAATCCTGCATAATTCCTTCCAGTATGAGGTGGTCACCGGCCTGTGCTCCGGCCTCTGCCTGTGGTTACATTTGGTGGCACTTACCATGCGGTTTATCCTATGTATGTGTTTAAGGGGGGGCTGCAGCTGGTATACAGGGGTTATATAGTAATCCATAGTGTATACAGGGGCTATATAGCCATCTATAGTGTATATAGGGGGTATATACCCATCTATATACTGGTGCCTTGGATTACGAGCATAATTGGATCCAGGACCGCGCTTGTAATCCAAATCCACTCTTAAACCAAAGCAAATTTTCCCATAAGAAATCACTGATAAGCAGACAATTGGTTCCACATCCCAAAAATAATGGTTTATTATTCTGAATAACAGGTAAAACTAATGAAACAAACAATGAGAAACAGCTGAATCTGTGATATTCTAAGTTACTGTACAGTATAACAACCAGCATGTGGTATATAATGTATAGTAACTGTATAACCCTGATAACACAGCAGCTGGATATGTGATATATAAGTTACTGTACAGTATAGCAGCATGTGGTATATAATGTATAGTAACTGTATAACCCTAATAACACAGCAGCTGGATATGTGATATATAAGTTACTGTACAGTATAACAGCATGTGGTATATAATGTATAGTAACTGTATAACCCTGATAACACAGCAGCTGGATATGTGATATATAAGTTACTGTACAGTATAGCAATCAGCATGTGGTGTATAATGTATAGTAACTGTATAACCCTGATAACACAGCAGTTGGATACAGCGTCGGACTGGGCCACCGGGGAGCCGGGGAATCCCCCGGTGGGCCCCACCCCCTCCTCCCTCTTGCAGGGCCCTTCCCCTAAGCCAGAGAGGGGACTCCTGTTTGGAAGCTGCCTGGTATCGGGAGCTCAATGGGCCCCCTGCTGGCTCCCACACTGCTGGGGTGAGTTCAGCACGGCATCAGGGCCCCTCCTTTGTATAATCATGGGCCCTCCCCTCCCCCTGCTCACCTGGCTCCTTACATCAGCTCTGGGCCTCAGCGCTGCCCTCTTCCTGCCTGTCAGGAGAGCAGCAGCAGCAGCCTCCTCCATCCCCCCTCCCCTCTGCAATCACGTGACTCTCCTGTTGCTATGTGTGCAGTCGGTGCACAGGAGATGGGGGGAGGCTGCAGGCTGCGCGGCCTGGCTGGGAGAAGAGAAGATGGAGACAAGAAGACTGAAGCCTCCTGCCCTGCTGAACATGTAAGTGTGTGTGTATATACTTGTCTATCTGTCATCCGTGTGTGTCTGTACATGTGTCATGTGTTTATGCATGTGAGTGATATATATATATGTGTGTGTGTGTGTGTGTGTGTGTGTGTGTTTTCTATCATGTATATAGTGTCTATTATGTAATGTAGTTCTATAGATGGTTTATATGTGTAATCTGCATGCTTTTGTATCTGTGTATCTATGTTGGTGAGTCTGTGTGTGTATTAGTATGATTAGATGTATATATGTAAGGTGTGTTGTGTCTGCATGTTTGTGTATGTCTGCAGTATGTCTGTGTATATATGTATACAGTGTGTATGTCTGCAGTATGTCTATTTGTGTATATATGTATACAGTATGTATGTCTGCAGTATGTCTATTTGTGTATATATGTATACAGTGTGTATGTCTGCAGTCTGTCTATTTGTGTATATATGTATACAGTGTGTATGTCTGCAGTATGTCTATTTGCGTATATATGTATACTGTATGTATGTCTTCAGTATGTCTATTTGCGTATATATGTATACAGTGTGTATGTCTGCAGTATGTCTATTTGTGTATATATGTATACAGTGTGTATGGCTGCAGTAGGTCTATTTGTGTATATATGTATACAGTGTGTATGGCTGCAGTATGTCTATTTGTGTATATATGTATACAGTGTGTATGGCTGCAGTAGGTCTATTTGTGTATATATGTATACAGTGTGTATGGCTGCAGTATGTCTATTTGTGTATATATGTATACAGTGTGTATGTCTGCAGTATGTCTATTTGTGTATATATGTATACAGTGTGTATGGCTGCAGTATGTCTATTTGTGTATATATGTATACTGTATGTATGGCTGCAGTATGTCTATTTGTGTATATATGTATACTGTATGTATGGCTGCAGTAGGTCTATTTGTGTATATATGTATACAGTGTGTATGGCTGCAGTATGTCTATTTGTGTATATATGTATACAGTGTGTATGGCTGCAGTATGTCTATTTGTGTATATATGTATACTGTATGTATGTCTGCAGTATGTCTATTTGTGTATATATGTATACAGTGTGTATGGCTGCAGTTTGTCTATTTGTGTATATATGTATACAGTGTGTATGGCTGCAGTATGTCTATTTGTGTATATATGTATACTGTATGTATGTGATGAGAAGTTCACACTCTGGAGGTCCAGTTGTGCAGGAGATCCGTGAGGCTTGGGCTCTGATCAGCTGAGGATTCTCACATCACAGATGATAGGAGTTGTAGTAGATATAACAGTAATGCTTTAATCAATGGATGACGTGTTTCATCAGATGAGATCATTAGATCTATTGAGGATTCCCTTAGAAATGCCTCATCCATTGATTTGTCTTACTCCTACGTCTACTACAACTCCTATCATCTGTGATGTGAGAATTCTGAATCAGCTGATCATCGCCCAAGCCTCACAGATCTCCTGCACAACTGGGACCTCCAGAGTGTGAACTTCTTCTCAACTATTGTACAGACTCAAGAATAAAGATATAAGCAGCAGACACAAGTGGGATAATGCCCCCCTCACCAGACTGCACCCCCTCCGGAGCAGTGGTATCAGTGATAGGTAGGATTATGCACCCCTCATCTGCCTGCACCCCCTCCGGAGCAGCAGCAGTAGTATCAGTGATAGGTAGGATTATGCACCCCTCACCAGACTGCACCCCCTCCGAAGCAGCAGTATCAGTGATAGGTAGGATTATGCCCCCCTCATCTGACTGCACCCCCTCCGGAGCAGTAGTATCAGTGATAGGTAGGATTATGCCCCCTCACCAGACTGCACCCCCTCCGGAGCAGTAGTATCAGTGATAGGTAGGATTATGCACCCCTCATCTGACTGCACCCCCTCCGGAGCAGCAGCAGAGGCAGCACTAAAGTAGTAAAAATTCTTCGTTTTAGTTCTGAGTAAGGCAAAACATTGCACAAGAGGGAGTTAATAAAGTCACAAGATTTTTTATTACTTTGGTGCTGTCTTCGCTGCTGAATTATTGTACCAAGTCTCCTGGTTCCGTTGAAAGGGCTGCAAGCGGCATCAAGGTGTATAAACCACTGCTAAAGTGACTGGCGGTATTGGGCTTGTAGCATGACCGCCCAAGGTGAGCAGCAAGTTTAGCCACTTACACACATTTGTTCTGCAGTAATACGCTATGTGCGCCGCATGGTGTTCTCTCTCTTCTACTAGTAGATGTATAAAATGGCAGATTACATCTTAAAGCCATGTTCACACAACATATATTTTGCATAAATCTTAGCTGTTGTTGCAATTTGCAATAACAGCCGCGATTTATGCAAAACATACGTTGTATTGGAATGAATGGAATCCCAGACGGGGCGTATACACATAGTATACGCTCCAGACGCACGAAAAACTGACATGTCATTTTTCTGCGGCCGTACAGACATGGCAGTTCACACAATGGAGTGTGCGGCTCCGGCCACACGCTCCGTTGTGTGCAGTGGGGAATTCGGATGCGGGTGCACACTGGTGCACCTGCATCCGAATTCAGCAGAAATGAAGATCATCCGGCCAGTACTGCAGTACTATCCGGGATGATCTCCAGTAACACCGGCTGCTCTGTGACCCAGCTGCATCACGAAACGGCCGGTGTTATATGTGGTGTGAACCCAGCCTAAATCTAGGTTCACACACAGTATTTTTGCTCAGTATTTTGCAACCAAAACCAGGAGTAGATTGAAAACACAGAAAGGCTATGTTCCCACACTGTAGAAATTTAGTGGATGGCCGCCATTTAATGGCAAATAATTGGTGTTATTTTAAATTTCAACAGCGTGTGAACAGAGCCTTTCTGTGTTTCAGATCCACTCCCGGTTTTGGTTACAAAAAAAATGACCAAAATACCGTGTGAACCTAGCGGTGTGACACCATGCTTACCGCTTTCTTTCCACTGGTGCACTCCTGCTGCTTCTACTGGTCCTGACTCGCTGACAACCCGCTCAGCCAATCACTACAATGACCTGCTGCAGCCATTGATTGTGAATATTTGCAGTCTTTAAAGTGTTAACTGTTATTTGAATGAACTTTTGACATATGAGAGGTTTAGCTTGGTCGGGGTCTCTCTATGATAGTAACAGCCAGGTGAAGCATCACTCCCAGACCTTGTGCGCAGTCCGGCTGATTACAGGTCACTGTCTCCACTATATTATATGAAGTTTGTTTCCTGTAATCAGCAGAACCCCTAAGAAATACATGTTATTAAATGGCCCAGATTGCAGCCGGGCTGCATAGACTTGGGCAGCGTGCGGTTATGGACGGTGCATTTATGGAGGCATACACGGATGTGTGCAAGAGCCTGGACTGTCATTATAAAAACTTTTGACATCATGCAGACGTGTGAAATGTTTCGGTCAGTCGGGGTGTCAGTGCTGAGACCTCATCTGGGGGCTAGATCATCACTCCATCAGTCATGTTACACATGACGGGCCCATAGACTATAATGGAACCCATCTCTTATAATGAGTGCTCAGCCCCTCACTTGCATTATGATGGACTGAATGACATTCTGGCCATTGTTGGGTGTCTCACCCCTGAGACAGATTAAACTTTTAATCACGTCTGTCTGACATTTTGTATTGACCTTAAAGGGGTACTCCAGTGAAAAATATTTTTTTAAACTAACTGGTGTGAGGAAGTTATACGAATTTATTTATTACTTCTAATTAAAAATCTCCAGTCTTCCCGTACTTATCAGCTGCTGTATGTCTTGCAGGAAGTGGTGTATTGTTTCCAGTCTGACACAGTGCTCTCTGCTGCCACCTCTCTCCATGTCAGGAACTGTCCAGAGCAGGAGAGGTTTTCTATGGGGATTTGCTGCTGCTCTGGACAGTTCCTGACATGGACAGAGGTGGCAGCAGAGAGCACTGTGTCAGATTAATAAGAATACACCACTTCCTGCAGGACATACAGTAGCTGATAAGTACTGAAAGACTGAATATTTTTAATTAGAAGTAATTTACTAATCTGTAACTTCTGACATCAGATTTAAACAAATATATATATATTTTTTTTTACCAGAGTACCCCTTTAACGCTTTAATGACCACTGATGTGCTTTTCATGATGGTCCTTTAAAGTCTTATTCCAGCCCAACAGCTTGTGGTGAGGCTAGAATAAACCGTCATGGGTCTCCTCTGCTGGAGATTGTAATAGAGGAGCAGACTAGATGGTCATTTTTTCCTTCATCTTCTGAGGCTGTGTTCACACATTACATTTTTGATGTGTTTTTACAGCAATATTGTTGGAATTTCATTAAAGTTTCTACCTAAATGGTGCAGTTTTACCACAACTGCATGAATCAGTAACAACTGTATAAGTGACTGGCAGTGCACTAGCATTGCTGCTCACATACACAGCTCTATGCAAAGTCGCTGTACTAAGGTGAAAGGTTTGGCGCTGATTATGTCTTTATATGTTGGGTGGGCCCCAAGAATCAATTTCCCTGGTGGGCCAAGGTACCCCAGTCCGACACTGGTTGGATATGTGATATATACGTTACTGTACAGTATAACAGCATGTGGAGTATAATGTATAGTAACTGTATAACCCTGATAACACAGCAGCAGCTGGATATGTGATATATAAGTTACTGTACAGTATAGCAGCATGTGGTGTATAATGTATAGTAACTGTATAACCCTGATAACACAGCAGCTGGATATGTGATATATAAGTTACTGTACAGTATAGCAATCAGCATGTGGTGTATAATGTATAGTAACTGTATAACCCTGATAACACAGCAGCTGGATATGTGATATATAAGTTACTGTACAGTATAGCAGCATGTGGTGTATAATGTATAGTAACTGTATAACCCTGATAACACAGCAGCTGGATATGTGATATATATGTTACTGTACAGTATAGCAATCAGCATGTGGTGTATAATGTATAGTAACTGTATAACCCTGATAACACAGCAGCTGGATATGTGATATAGAAGTTACTGTACAGTATAGCAGCATGTGGTATATAATGTATAGTAACTGTATAACCCTGATAACACAGCAGCTGGATATGTGATATATAAGTTACTGTACAGTATAGCAGCATGTGGTATATAATGTATAGTAACTGTATAACCCTGATAACACAGCAGCTGGATATGTGATATATAAGTTACTGTACAGTATAACAATCAGCATGTGGGGTATAATGTATAGTAACTGTATAACCCTGATAACACAGCAGCTGGATATGTGATATATAAGTTACTGTACAGTACAGCAATCAGCATGTGGAGTATAATGTATAGTAACTGTATAACCCTGATAACACAGCAGCAGCTTGTAGATACAGGGTGGAACTGCAGATCCCCATAATGCTGTAGCGTAGTACAACAGGCTAGAATAGAGAAGCAGGGCTGCTGTTAGAGGTCTGTGTGGTCACATGACAGCAATGGGAAAGGGGGGGTGGTCAGCATGGACCAATCAGGAAGTGAGAATCAGAGCTGTGCAGGAGGACTGTGATTATAGCAGCACTCTCAGTCCTGTCCCCTGATGCAAGCCCCAGCCTCAAGTGGATCTGCTATGATTTGGAAGGTGAGGGAGACTTCCTGGGTCAGAGTACAGTGCTGTAGACCCCGCTATGCAGACCAGGCCCCTCCCCCACTCCCCCTCCCACCCAGTACAGGGCGCTCTTACACCAAAGCAATGCTCTTAAACCAAGTCACAATTCTGAAAAACTGTGAGCTTTTAAACCAAAACGCTCTTAATCCAAGTTACTCTTAAACCAAGGTACCAGTGTGTAGCTGTCTATAGTGTATATAGGGGGTATATAGCCAAGGGGCATGGTGTGTAGCAGTATATTCTGGAAGGACCACATATTGCAGTATTATATTCAGGAGGCACAGTGTATCGCAGTATTACATTTAGGGGGTGCATTACATTCAGAGGGCGCAGTGTGTAGCAGTATTATAGTTAGAGGGCAGAGTGTGTGTGGGTATTATGGTGGAAGAGCACAGTGTGTGGCAGTATTATGGTTAGAGGGCGCAGTTTGTGGCAGTATTATAGTTGGAGGGCACAGTGCATGGCAGTATTATAGTTAGAGGGCAGAGTGTGTGTGGGTATTATGGTGGAAGAGCACAGTGTGTGGCAGTATTATGGTTAGAGGGCGCAGTTTGTGGCAGTGTTATAGTTGGAGGGCACAGTGCATGGCAGTATTCTAGTTGGAGGGCAGAGTGCGTGGCGGTATTCTAGTTGGAGGGCAGAGTGCGTGGCGGTATTCTAGTTGGAGGGCAGAGTGCGTGGCGGTATTCTAGTTGGAGGGCAGAGTGCGTGGCGGTATTACAGTATTATGAAGAGTTTAGTCTTCATATAGAGGATGATAATATCCAGCAGAAAGTGAGAAGCCAAAGATGCCCGGACAGCTGACTCTGAGGAGGTCAGACATAGTTGGAAGAAGTCAAGGTGCTCCAGAGCAGATGGAGGAGACGTCTCCTGTGAGTCCCTGATCTCCCTGTGTACTCTTCCCGTGTCCCATCAGTGCTGGGTTATGGCTGAAACAACAACTCTCAGCATCTCCCTCCCATGGCTGGGAGGAGTAGGTGCACATGGTATAACTTGGTGATTGGTAGGTCTGATTATTAAAGCGGACCACCGCAGGGATCTGTCCTAACAAATCCTCACTCCCCACCGGACATTCTCGTGTGTCCATGTGCTCTATGGGGTGGACGGACTATTACATGCGGGCACAAAAGGGGTTCTATTACTATTACTACATGGAGGCCCCAATGGATGAACTGGGCACAATGGGTGATGGAAAGGTAGAAGGCCCAAGATGGTGGTGCAGAATTTTCTGGAAGAAGTCATGGCGGTCAGGGCTGGAAAACAGAATGATTCTAAGATGCCCCCTATATTCCCTCGGTGTCTCTGTTCTGTAGTCGCCCCTATAGTCCCTGAATTTCAGTGTGTTGTACTCACCCATATAGTCCCTGCATTTCACTGCGCTGTAGTCGCCCCCTATAGTCCCTGGATATCACTGCGCTGTAGTCACCCCCTATAGTCCCTGGATATCACTGCGCTGTAGTCGCCCCCTATCGTCGCTCAATGTCCCTGTGCTGTAGTCACCCCCTATAGTCTCTGGATGTCACTGCGCTGTAGTCGCCCCCTATAGTCTCTGGATGTCACTGCACTGTAGTCGCCCCCTATAATCTCTGGATGTCACTGCGCTGTAGTCGCCCCCTATAGTCCCTGGATATCACTGCGCTGTAGTCGCCCCCTATCGTCGCTCAATGTCCCTGTGCTGTAGTCACCCCCTATAGTCTCTGGATGTCACTGCGCTGTAGTCGCCCCCTATAGTCTCTGGATGTCACTGCGCTGTAGTCGCCCCCTATAGTCTCTGGATGTCACTGCGCTGTAGTCGCCCCCTATAATCTCTGGATGTCACTGCGCTGTAGTCGCCCCCTATAGTCTCTGGATGTCACTGCGCTGTAGTTGCCCCCTATAGTCCCTGGATATCACTGCACTGTAGTCTCCCCCTATAGTCCCTGTGCTGTAGTCGCCCCCTGTAGTCCCTGGATGTTGCTCTGTAGAAGCCCCCTACATGCCAGTGCACTGGAATCACTTATATGGTCTCCAGAGCGCCTGATTGGATGCGGTTACAGGTGTGACTGTATGAACCTGCGAACATTTTTACATGATTTACTAAACGCAGCTGTGACCGCACAGTGTGACCGCGGCTGTATATATCGTACACAGTGCTCCTCTGTAGTGTGTGTAGGGGCAGGGTGGTGCTGCCGCCTGTAATCACGGGACACCAGCATCAATGGCCTCCCTGCACCGCACCTGCTCCATACAATAGCCAGTAATAATATTATACTCAACACCGCGTCACACTGCAGCTGAGCTCTGATTGGCTCCTTACGACGTCTCTCACAGCGTATTCAACCAATTCAGTGAATAAAACCTTTGAAATCCCCGCCCCTCTATCTTAAACGCTTAGCGACTCGTTGTTTCCCCCGTCCATTACCAGCGTGTTCCCACCTCATTGGCCGAGGCGGCCTGCAATCATGTTAGTCCCTCCCGCCTGTCTTTGTCCCTATCTACGCAAGGCCCTCTAACGTCATTGGCTGTTAGCGTTTGCCAATCACAAGGTCCGTGTCCATCCCCTTCCCGTGATTGGTCGGCGGTTTCTCCAACCTGAAGTACGATTGGTCAGTGGGGACATCAGTCACCGAGCTGCTCGTCTCCCCGTTTCCCAGTGTGCCCTGCGCGTCGCGGCCTTGTTCGCGCCTTCAGCCCGCGGAGGAGCCGCTGCCGCCGCCATGTCCGACTATCCCGGAGCCCAGACCGGGAACCGCAAGGACGCGTTTGCCGATGCCGTGCAGAGGGCTAGGCAGGTGAGGAGCCGGGAGAGGAGGGGGCCGGGGCTGCGGGGAGCGCTGAGGGGCGGAGGAGGGGACACGGGCTGTGTATTGTGTATCCGGCCGGCGCTGGCTCGCTGTGCTGGCTGTACGGTGTCTCCCGGGGACACGCCGGGGTAACGGGTCTGTCACAGAGCGCTGTACGGTGGGGAGCATCACCACACAATGGGGCAGGATCACCCAGCTCCCTGTCATCAGGGTCTGTTCACACACAGCGTTAACGCAGCCGTTTACTGGATGTCCGTGCACCAGGACACGCTCATGCACAGGCTGCCCTGAGGTCTATGGGGGTTTGCTTCATATTTTCTTCATTGATTTCAATGGAGGAAGAAAAATTGTAAAAGTATAAGTGCGGCCACCTTCCACATCCTGCACCGACCAATCACAGGCCGCGCTGGTCACATGGCCCATTTAATCATATAACACTGTGCAGGACAACGGCCGTTGTCCATAGCAACCACTCCCTGTGCTGTGATTGGTTGCTGTGTGTACTTTCTTTTTTCAATCAGATAATCTATATTAGTATTTTGTAAATTAACAAAGAACCTCCCAATCACTCAACACAGGGACGAACCCACCATTTTTTCCCTCCCCTGAACTGCAGGTGGAATAATCGGTTACCGAATTTACACCAGAATTGGAAAGATTTTGGGGGAGAATTATCAAACATGGTGTAAAGTGAAACTGGCTCAGTTGCCCCTAGCAACCAATCAGATTCCACCTCTCATTTTCCAAAGAGTCTGTGAGGAATTAAAGGTGGAATCTGATTGGTTGCTAGGGGCAACTGAGCCAGTTTCACTTTACACCATGTTTGATCTCCTCCATGGTGCATTATTATCTTCTAGCGTCATGGATCTGTATTATAGTGGTGTGGTGTGGTGTGGGGGGGGGGGGGGGGGGGGGGGTCTGACCGCAGGTCTAATACTCCAAATTCATAACATCCATAACAAGTGCCTGGACAGGGATGGGACACTGCGGCCCTCCAGCTAATGCTAAACTACAATTCCCATCATACTTTGGCTGGGAATATTTAGGCATGATGGGAGTTGTAGTTTTGCAATAGCTGGAGGGCTGCAGGTTCCCCATCCCTGATTTAAAGGGGTTATCCAGCACTACATAAACATGGCCACTTTCTCCTAGAGACAGCACTGCTCTTGTCTCCAGGTCAGGTGCGGTTTGCAATTAAAGTGACTGTACCACCAGGCCCAGGCTGAAGCACTGGAGGCGGCCGACCCACCCTTAGTGGGAAGAAACCCCAGCCCCTCTATGATAGGGTTCCATTGATTCTAATGGAGTCACGTCATGGAGGGGCTGGGGTTTCTTCCCACTAAGGGTGGGTCGGCCGCCTCCAGTGCTTCAGCCTGGGCCTGGTGGTACAGTCACTTTAAGCTCCATTCACTTCAATGGAACTGAGCAGCAAAACCCCGCCCAAGCTGGAGACAAGAGTGGGGCTGTCTCTGGAGGAAAGCGGCCATGGTTTTGTAGAGCCGGATAACCCCTTTAAGGAGTGTGTAACCTTACAAGATAATGGCCCATCCTCAGTACAAGGCCTCAGTATTAGCCCGGCGGGGTCTGATCCCTGACACAGCTGTGTGAGGGGGGATCGCTGCTGATGTGAGGACCCCAGCCTCCTCCGTGCTTATAAGTGCCCTGTCCTGTGGTCCTGGGGACAAGCACACTGCTGCAGAATGTGATATCTGTGTGACTAATAGCTGTGGGGGGAACACTGAGAGGAGGGGGAGGGGACCGCTACAAAATCTCATGTCGATGACATCTCCCAAGGATGGACCGTCAGGTTCGTAAGGTTGGATAAACCCTTTAAAAGGGGTTGTTCACAAAAATGTTTTTCTTTCAAATCAACTGGTTCCAGGGATCTGTAAATTACTTCTATAAACAAATCTTATCAGCTGCTGAATGTCCTGCAGGAAGTGGTGTATTCTTTCCAGTCTGGAGAGGTTTTCTCTGAGGATTTGCTGCTGCTCTGGACAGTTGCTGACATGGACAGAGGTGGCAGCAGAGAGCACTGTGTCAGACTGGAGAAAATACACCACTTCCTGCAGGACATACAGCAGCTGATAAGTACTGGAGACTTTTAATAAAAGTAAATTACAAATATCTGGCACCGGTTGATTTAAAAGAAATATTTTTTTGCTGAACTACCCCTTTAAACTCTGTCAGGCTGGGAGCCTTCGCTGTATGATATATTTATTTTTTTGTGGTTCAAAATGACTGTCAGTCTTTTCATAGCAAACAGTTATGGGTCAGCTTAAATCAGATAATTTTTTTTATTGAACATTTTTCAATTTTACAATAAAACAATCTCCTCCTCCCTCTAGAACATTATGTCCTTAAATGGCACATCACAATAAGGAGTGTATAGAAATAAGGCAGAAGTGGGACATAGAAATAGTTTCCCAACCAGAAAAGATAAAATGAGAGCTTACCCTGACAGGCAGGCGGTCCGACCCACATACACCATTCATACAACCATTCATTCCCACAGACACTGAGACCTATACCTTAAAGGGAACCTGTCACCCCCCGTGCCGGGTTGACAGGCTCCTGACCCCCCCGCTACAGCCCCCTATACTCACCTGATCCTGCCGGGTCCCGCTTCTGGTCAGGTCACGGAGTTCTCAGCTGCTGCATCCCAGCGTGCGCTGAGAAATGAGTCTAACACTCATAGAGAATGACAGAGCGCTGGACTCCCCTGTCATTCTCTCTGAGCGTTGGACTCATCTCTCAGCGCGTGCAGCGGCTGATATCTCCGTGACCCGGCGGGATCAGGTGAGTATAGGGGGCTGTAGCGGGGGTCGGGAGCCTGTCACCCCGGCACGGGGGGTGACAGGTTCCCTTTAATAAAACATCTACCCATTTTACTGTTTTTTAAAGGGGTTATCCAGTGCTACAAAAACATGGCCACTTTCTTCCAGAGACAGCCCCATTTTGGTCTCCAGCTTGGGTGGGGTTTTGCTGCTCAGTTCCATTGAAGTAAATGGAGCTTAATTGAAAACCGCACCTGAACTGGAGACAAGAGTCGTGTTGTCTCTGAAAGAAAGTGGCCATGTTTTTGTAGCGCTGGATAACCCTTTAAGGCCTTCTTCTTGCAGCTGCCCTATTCTGATCAGCTAATAGTAGAAACGCCTCCATGGGATTACGTTTTAAGAAGTAAGATGGTGGACCTGGACTGTCCCCCCACGTACCCCATATGGCTTCCTACTTTTTCATTGCTTTCCTCTTCTTATATATCCCTTTCTCCAATCTCATTGTGGAATTTAAAGGGGTTATCCAGCGCTACAAAAACATGGCCACTTTCCCCCTACTGTTGTCTCCAGATTAGGTGGAGTTTCAAACTCAGTTCCATTGAAGTAAATGGAGCTTAATTGCAAACCGCACCTGACCTGGAGACAAGAGAGGGAGGAAAGTGGCCATGTTTTTGTAGCGCTGGATAACCCCTTTAATGTATTAGTCAGTTCCGCCATTGTGGGAGGTTCAGCTTGTAGCCAGTGCCGAGCTATCAATTTACAGCCTTGGTACAATATACATACACTTGTATGCTCGGGGAGCTAACCACCAAACCCAATATACACTGCAGTGGCTCAAGGGGACAGGGACAGCTCCAATGTGTCTCTAATTCTGCAGCTTTTATTTCTTAATAAGTTATAGTAAAATAACATCTCTGCTGTGATTGGTCACTATGGGCAGATCAGACACGTTTGCTCAGAGCCCAACACAACCCCCAGCTCCAAGAAAAGTGTATACAGAAAATCTATGGCCTATAGGTCAGGAATGGGGAACCTCCCGCCCTCTGGCTGTCAGCTGTCCGGGCATGATGGGAATTGTAGTTTCCCAACAGCTGGAGGGCTGAAGGTTCCCTATAGCTGAGATAGAAACAACACTCCTAGAAAGAATTACCTGATGGTTATCCTGTATATAGAGGACAGGGACTGGCTGACACGCAGGCAGATGCTGCCTCATTGGCTGACACGCAGGCAGATGCTGCCTCATTGGCTGACACGCAGGCAGATGCTGCCTCATTGGCTGACACGCAGGCAGATGCTGCCTCATTGGCTGACACGCAGGCAGATGCTGCCTCATTGGCTGACACGCAGGCAGATGCTGCCTCATTGGCTGACACGCAGGCAGATGCTGCCTCATTGGCTGACACGCAGGCAGATGCTGCCTCATTGGCTGACACGCAGGCAGATGCTGCCTCATTGGCTGACACGCAGGCAGATGCTGCCTCATTGGCTGACACGCAGGCAGATGCTGCCTCATTGGCTGACACGCAGGCAGATGCTGCCTCATTGGCTGACACGCAGGCAGATGCTGCCTCATTGGCTGACACGCAGGCAGATGCTGCCTCATTGGCTGACACGCAGGCAGATGCTGCCTCATTGGCTGACACGCAGGCAGATGCTGCCTCATTGGCTGACACGCAGGCAGATGCTGCCTCATTGGCTGACACGCAGGCAGATGCTGCCTCATTGGCTGACACGCAGGCAGATGCTGCCTCATTGGCTGACACGCAGGCAGATGCTGCCTCATTGGCTGACACGCAGGCAGATGCTGCCTCATTGGCTGACACGCAGGCAGATGCTGCCTCATTGGCTGACACGCAGGCAGATGCTGCCTCATTGGCTGACACGCAGGCAGATGCTGCCTCATTGGCTGACACGCAGGCAGATGCTGCCTCATTGGCTGACACGCAGGCAGATGCTGCCTCATTGGCTGACACGCAGGCAGATGCTGCCTCATTGGCTGACACGAGCCGTTGTGCAGCTTCAAAAACTGTAACCAGAGGATGTGGGGGCGATGATGATGGTGAATGATTGAACCTTTGGCTCTCCAGCTAAAGCTTTGGCTGTCCAGGCATGATGGGATTCCAAGGCTCCCCATCCCTGTTATAAAGGCTCCATAAACCTGTGGTGATGAAAGGTGTAATATGTGACTAAAAAGGTTGTCTGGGGAAAAAAATCATATGTGGGGACATGTCAGTAATAGTGATGTCACGATACCAGAATTTTGAGTTCGATACCAATACTTGATTTTTTAGTTCGATACTCAATACCAGTTCGATACCTCGAAAAAAAATACACCCCCCCCTTATAAGATCAGCACCCTCCTCTCCTGACATCCTCTGTGCTGCTGTGACCTCCCCATAGATCAGCACACTCCTCTCCTGACATCCTCTGTGCTGCTGTGACCTCCCCATAGATCAGCACACTCCTCTCCTGACATCCTCTGTGCTGCTGTGACCTCCTCTATAGATCAGCACACTCCTTTCCTGACATCCTCTGTGCTGTTGTGACGTCCCCTATAGATCAGCACACTCCTCTCCTGACATCCTCTGTGCTGCTGTGACCTCCTCTATAGATCAGCACACTCCTTTCCTGACATCCTCTGTGCTGTTGTGACGTCCCCTATAGATCAGCACACTCCTCTCCTGACATCCTCTGTGCTGCTGTGACCTCCCCATAGATCAGCACACTCCTCTCCTGACATCCTCTGTGCTGCTGTGACCTCCCCATAGATCAGCACCCTCCTCTCCTGACATCCTCTGTGCTGCTGTGACCTCCCCATAGATCAGCACACTCCTCTCCTGACATCCTCTGTGCTGCTGTGACCTCCTCTATAGATCAGCACACTCCTTTCCTGACATCCTCTGTGCTGTTGTGACGTCCCCTATAGATCAGCACACTCCTCTCCTGACATCCTCTGTGCTGCTGTGACCTCCCCATAGATCAGCACACTCCTCTCCTGACATCCTCTGTGCTGCTGTGACCTCCTCTATAGATCAGCACACTCCTTTCCTGACATCCTCTGTGCTGCTGTGACCTCTCATAAGATCAGCACACTCCTTCCTCTCCTGACATCCTCTGTGCTGCTGTGACCTCCCCTATAGATCACCACCCTCCTCTCCTGACATCCTCTGTGCTGCTGGGACGCTGGGACCTCCCCTATAAGATCAGCCCCCTCCTCTCCTGACATCCTCTGTGCTGCTGTGACCTCCTCTATCGATCAGCACACTCCTCTCCTGACATCCTCTGTGCTGCTGTGACCTCCCCTATCGATCAGCACACTCCTCTCCTGACATCCTCTGTGCTGCTGTGACCTCCCCTATAAGATCAGCACCCTCATCTCCTGACATCCTTTGTGCTGCTGTGACCTCTCCTATAAGATCAGCCCCCTCCTCTCTTGACATCCTCTGTGCTGCTGTGACCTCTTCTATAGTATCATCCCCCTCCTCTCCTGACATTCTCTGTGCAGCTGTGTCCTCCCCTATAGTATCAGCCCCCTCCTCTCCTGACATCCTCTGTGCTGCTGTGTCCTCCCCTATAGTATCAGCCCCCCCCTCCTCTCCTGACATCCTCTGTGCTGCTGTGTCCTCCCCTATAAGATCAGCCCCCTCCTCTCCTGACATCCTCTGTGCTGCTGTGTCCTCCCCTATAGATCAGCACCCTCCTCTCCTGACATCCTCTGTGCTGCTGTGTCCTCCCCTATAGATCAGCACCCTCCTCTCCTGACATCCTCTGTGCTGCTGTGACCTCCCTATAAGATCAGCCCCCTCCTCTCCTGACATTCTCTGTGCTGCTGTGACGCTGTGACCTCCCCTATAAGATCAGCCCCCTCCTCTCCTGACATTCTCTGTGCTGCTGTGACGCTGTGACCTCCCCTATAAGATCAGCCCCCTCCTCTCCTGACATCCTCTGTGCAGCAAGGGACCAAACATTGTGTTTATTGGGGACAGCATGGGGGGGGGCAGTAGTGGGCAGATTGACGGGGGGGATCCAGGTTGGGTGAACAGTCCAGGGCCCAGGGTACATTTAATCCGCCACTGGGTACAGACTACAACCCCCACACTGCAGGGAGCTGGTGAAGGCTGCCAGGTCTGGACAGACAAGAGAGGGTTACTCTGCCTGGCAGGTCAGTTCCTGTCAGAGGGCAGGGGTTTAAGGGCAGGAATGTTAGGGGCACACCAGAGGGCAGGGATGTGGGGGGGGGGGGCACACCAGAGGGCAGGGATGTGGGGGGGGGGGGGCACACCAGAGGGCAGGGATGTGGGGGGGGGGGGCACACCAGAGGGCAGGGATGTGGGGGGGGGGGGGGGCACACCAGAGGGCAGGGATGTGGGGGGGGGGGGGGCACACCAGAGGGCAGGGATGTGGGGGGGGGGGGGGCACACCAGAGGGCAGGGATGTGGGGGGGGGGGGGGGGGGCACACCAGAGGGCAGGGATGTGGGGGGGGGGGGGGGGGCACACCAGAGGGCAGGGATGTGGGGGGGGGGGGGGGGGGCACACCAGAGGGCAGGGATGTGGGGGGGGGGGGGGGGGCACACCAGAGGGCAGGGATGTGGGGGGGGGGGGGGGGGGGGGGGGCACACCAGAGGGCAGGGATGTGGGGGGGGGGGGCACACCAGAGGGCAGGGATGTTTGCAATGTCTGCACACATCCCCTGCTCTCACTTACTGCGGTACCACTTAAAGCATGAGGCTTGTCAAAGCAGAGGGGAGGGGGGATTTGTAAAGGGAGTTTAAGGTGGAACAGACAACCTGAACCTCGGCCAGCGGGAAGATTAACCTTTGCTGCTGGCCAAGATTCAGGCTGTATGTTCCACCTTAAATTAGCTCCCTTTACAAATCCCCCTCCCCTCAGCTCCGGGAAGCTCCCAGCTGTCGGACCTCCGTTCCTCCGTGCATATTCATGTGTGCACACTCAGGCCGGTCAGGAAGCGCAGCCACCGAGAGTGTGCACACATGAATATGCATAGGAACAGCGCCGCAGATGGACGGCTGCATGACAGGAGGTACAGGAGGCTGAGGTGTGACTGGCTGCGGGTCATTAGCAGCGGGGGTCTGCTACACATAGTAGCCGACCCCCACTGCTTCTGGAGAGGCTCAGGATGGGTCAGAGGCCGCTGTCAGTTGTGACAGCGGCATCTGCACAGTTATATAGCCGGCACTAGCGATCGCTGTGTGCCGGCTATAACTTCTCACTGCAGTGAGCGGAGGAAGGGGCGGGCGGAGGAGGAGGAAGTGACGCCAGGGGGCAGAGGGCAGCACACAGAGAACATGGCCGGCGCTTAGCTAGCCGCCGGCCATGTTCACTGCTCTATACTTTATATTAAGCTGCGTTATTAGGCAGCTTAATATAAAGTATCGATACCAGGAAATCCTGGTACCGAATCGTTTTTTGGCCCGAAATATCGATAGTAGTATCGATATTTCGGTGCATCGTGCATCCTTAGTCAGTAATGTGTACTTACCTGGGCCGCCTGCTCTGCCCCACAA
The DNA here is from genome assembly GCF_027789765.1 of Dendropsophus ebraccatus. Taxonomy (NCBI): domain Eukaryota; kingdom Metazoa; phylum Chordata; class Amphibia; order Anura; family Hylidae; genus Dendropsophus; species Dendropsophus ebraccatus. The sequence goes on along the minus strand of NC_091454.1, from coordinate 215,215,077 downwards.
TTAGTGTTCCTATGACCCCTGATGACAGCCCGGGTAAGTATCACATCACTGACTGTCCCCTGCAGTGTGGCGACGTGTGAATTTTTCCAAGACAACCCCTTTTAATTACAGGGGCACTTGGGCTGTTACTTGTGTACTTGTCGTGACGCCCCCTGCCGGATCAGCAACCAGTTCCTTTGTTAATCTGGGGGTTCGGGTCTCTTTGGATACCAGAACATTTTAAAACCATAACCAAATCAACTGGTGTTAGAAGTAAATTACAAATCTATATAACTTTCTATTTATAAATTTCCAATCTTCCCATACTTATCAGCTGCCGTATGTCCTACAGGTAATGTTGTTATTTTCAGTCTGACACAGTGCTCTCTGCTGCCATCTCTGTCCGTGTCAGGAACTGTCCAGAGTAGGAGAGGTTTCCTATGTGAATCCCTATAGAAAACCTCTCCTGCTCTGGACAGTTACTGACATGGACAGAGGTGGCAGCACAGAGCACTGTCAGACTGGAGAGAATATACCACTTCCTGCAGGACATACAGCAGCTGATACGTATGGGAAGACTGGAGATTTTTAAATAGAAGTAAATTACAAATCTGTATAACTTTGACACCACTTGATTTGAAAGAAAAATTTTTGCTGGAGTACCCCTTTAAGGTCTCATTGCATGTTGGTCACATGGTATAACCAGAGTGCAGGAACAGCGTTAGGAAATCAGGTGTCACCTCATTGGCAGTAAGGCAGAGAATACATAGTTTGGGGAGCCGGATGTGTATATTACCGTCTCGGGCCTCTTGTGCACATCCACATCTTTGTGTGGGATTGTGGAACCATTCTAGTCTATGGGCTGATGACTGTGGGGTTTATGCCCGGAGCACAGAGTGTATATAGGATCCTATATGATACAGTATCCTGTGCGTAATGGCGGACACATGGAGCCGGGGGCCTTCCTGTGCAGGATCTGAGCTGTAGAGGGCGCTGCTGTGTCCTCCTGAGCTCCAGGGGCCTTTGTCCTAGAGGTCAGTGAGGTGGGGGGGATGGGGGGGTATAGTTCTAGTATTGTAATAGTAGTGGAGTGGAGTATGTGGGTGGGGTGAGCTTTAGCACATCTCTCCCATTGTAGTGATCATGTGATAGGTCATGTGACTGATGATGACCCAGACGTGTATGACAATCAGGAATTGCAATGTGGCATGTAACCCGCCGCACCTCCACCCTACCATGTACCCCGCTGTATTGTGCGATGTAATATTGTGATGGTACATCGGCCTGTAATAGTTGTATATGGCTGCCGGGGTCCTGTCCATCCTCATCCATCCCCCCGGGGACTGTGTCCATACAATGAGCTCCTCTCCATCCATCCACCATCTGCAGAGGACAGGATGCTCCATGTGTCTGGGCTGGGGACGCCCTATAGGGACACTATTGAGTTTCACCACCTTCTGCCATCTGTCTCGGGGTCGTGCTGCTTCATTTGGGATGGGGGGGGGGGGGGGGGGGGGGAGGTTTTTATTTTCTTAAGTGTTGTAGATAATCGAGTGGTTAAAGATCGCGTGATAGACTGAAGTGTAGCATGTGGGGTTGGCGCTTATTCTGTGCCGGCTTTTCCCCACCCTGGGATTGTTCCTTACAGCTTCTGCTAAACTACAACTCCCAGCATGCCCGGACAGCATGCCTGGTCTGTCTTCTCATCGTATATGACACGCCCCCTGCGCTCAGTCTTCTCGCTGTTTACTACACACACACCCCAGCGCGGGCGCTCAGTCTTCTCGCCGTATATTATACGCCCGTGCTTCAGTCTTCTCCCTGTATATTACACGCCCCCCCCCCCCCCCTCCGCGCTCAGTCTTCTCGTCGTATGATACACGCCCGCGCTCAGTCTTCTCGCCCTCGCCGTATATTACACGCCCGCGCTCAGTCTTCTCGTACGATACACGCCCGCGCTCAGTCTTGTTGTACGATACACGCCCGCGCTCAGTCTTCTCGCCCTCGCCGTATATTACACGCCCGCGCTCAGTCTTCTCGTACGATACACGCCCGCGCTCAGTCTTGTTGTACGATACACGCCCGCGCTCAGTCTTCTCGCCCTCGCCGTATATTACACACCCACGCTCAGTCTTCTCGCCCTCGCTGTATATTACACACCCACGCTCAGTCTTCTCGTCGTATGATACATGCCCGCGCTCAGTCTTCTCGTCGTATGATACATGCCCGCGCTCAGTCTTCTCGTCGTATGATACATGCCCGCGCTCAGTCTTCTCGTCGTATGATACATGCCCGCGCTCAGTCTTCTCGTCGTATGATACATGCCCGCGCTCAGTCTTCTCGTCGTATGATACACGCCCGTGCTCAGTCTTCTCGCCCTCGCCGTATATTACACGCCCACGCTCAGTCTTCTCGTCGTATGATACACGCCCGCGCTCAGTCTTCTCGTCGTATGATACACGCCCGCGCTCAGTCTTCTCGTCGTATGGTACACGCCCGTGCTCAGTCTTCTCGCTGTATATTACACACTCGCGCTCAGTCTTCTCGTTATATGATACACTCCTGTGCTCAGTCTTCTCGTCCTCGCCGTATGATACACACCCACGCTCAGTCTTCTCGTTATATGATACACGCCTGTGCTCAGTCTTCTCGTCCTCGCCGTATGATACACACCCACGCTCAGTCTTCTAGTCGTATGATACACGCCTGCGCTCAGTCTTCTCGCCCTCGCTGTATATAGTACACACCCACGCTCAGTCTTCTCGCTGTATATATTACACGCCCGCGCTCAGTCTTCTCGCCCTCAGGGCGTCTTTCCCATCACCTGTAACTTAGACCTGGTTTATGGCTCCTGTGATCTCGGTGACGACACCTCAGTGTGCTAAGTCCCATAAAGTCATAACCAGCACCCGGTCTGTCTGATGGTGTCCGTCACCGCATACATATGAAATCCTTAGGGTGCCCCCTCACCCCATATTATACTTTTTGTGCCTGGCTGTGTTCTGGGCTTTACATAAAGACATGGGGACCATTCTCCTTGTCTGTCAGACACCTGACCCATCCTGTGTCCCTGTGACAACTCTTCCTGCCTGTGGGAGTCCAGGGCACCATTCACAGAGTAATGGAGGAAGTTGTCATGAAAAGTCTCTGCAGCTCCCAGTATAAAGGTAAATGTCAGGGTACAGATGGCTGTACCTTCACGAGAGGCGGCTGGCGGAATAAACCTGCAGATCCTTACAGCTATTATGAGGAATACATGAAGCACCTCACATCCAGTGACCGGACATTGTCTGTGACTCGTAGGTCTCCAAACTGCGGCCCTCCACCTTTTGCAATACTACATTACCCATCATGTCTGGACAGCCAAATCCAAAGCTTTAGCTGTCCAGGCATGATGGGGATTGGGGGTTTGCAACAGCTGGAGGGCCGCAGTTTGGAGTTGCATGATGTGACGGCTGCTCCGTATCGCCTCATATTACCTGCATGGTGACCCCGATCTATGTGTATAAGTGACTGTGACTGCATCTGTCATAGTGACATGTTCTCTCTCTCCTCTTGTATAGATTGCAGCAAAAATTGGCGGTGACGCTACGGGAGGAGTCAACAACACCCAAGAATTCAATTTTGGCGGTCAGAAAAGGCAGCTAGAAGATGGAGGTGAGGAGGAGAGATGAGCTTTGTTACAGGGGTTATGCCTAGATGATAACTGGAAGTATCTGATCAGTGGGGGTCCAACCGCTGGGACCCCGAGAGATGACAACACTTGAAGCTTCTTGTCTCCTAAGGGAATAGAGCGGCAGAGCACTCAACCACCCATTCAGCTACTCTATGGGACGGCTGCAGAAAGCGGGGGGGCAGGGCTGGTGTGTAGGGGATAAGTTATAAACTGAGCATGCAAAGATCCCTTTACTCAATATCCAGCTCAGTTAAGAGTCTGATGCTATAACCAGGGTAATACCAAAGCCAGGTATCCATCTATGATATTTCCCTGGTCATAGCATTAGACTTGATACTAACTGAAGGGGCCACCTGATATGGTGGTTTTGGTGGTCTCCGAACAGGAGCCATCCCTTTGCTGGGTCCTTCCCTGGGGGGGATGTCCTGTGTCTCATGTTGTGAGACTCATAACTGAGGCTCCACGGACCTTTTTGCATATTGATGTTAGGTAGAGATGAGCAAACCTGGAGCATGCTCGAGTCAATCCGAACCCGAACTTTCAGCATTTGATTAGCGGTGGCTGCTGAACCTGGATAAAGCCCTAAGGCTATGTGGAAATCATGGATATAGTCATTGGCTGTTTCCATGTTTTCCAGACAACCTTAGAGCTTTATCCAAGTTCAGCAGCTCCCGCTAATCAAATGCCAAAAGTTCGGGTTCGGATCGACCCGAACCCGGTTCACTCATCTGTTAGGACCTAGGATTTTACTGTATTGAGCGCTTTAACCAGCGGCTGACTGTTCTTTGACTGGTCTTCCTCAGATCAGTGATCTTTTTTGCTGTAATAATCTTGACATAACCACTTTTAAAGCGTTACCGTCATTAGAAGTGAATGATATCATCAGACGTTACTGGTGGCATGGGGTCTCACTCCTGATATACAGCCGGGGGAAGTGCAGGCCTTTCTGGCTGTCAATTAGACTCAATCATTTATAGTCTGGGTAGTGGAGCACCCTGCTGTATACTCCCCCACCCCACCCCCAAACTGTATCTTAGGATCGCAGCGCGTCTCAGGAGAGAGAGATGTCAAATGTTACTCCAAGTGACAATAACTCATTGATGTATAGTGAGGCCAGAGGTATGATATGTCTGAGCCGCTACAGCTATGCCATACACACATAACCTTGACCTGTCTTTTTTATTTTTTTTTCCCCCCTCAGACCAACCAGAGTGCAAAAAAATGGCAACACAAAGCGAACGTAAGTTTTCTTCTTCTTTTCAGAGTTTCTGTAGTAGATCACTAGCCTAATGCAGTCATGTTTTTGCATCTGTAATATGGTTACAAGTCTCATCCTGATTCGCCATCACAAGTCATGCTCCTAATGGCTTCCATAATACAGGTGAAAAATGTGTCCATGTCAGGCTAGTGTGAACCTATTATATATCACGGGTGTCCTGTCATATGGCCCAGCACATACATTCAGCTGTAGCAGCCCTCCCAAGCCAGATGAAGGCTGGTAAAGTGGGGTTGTGTAGCCCCTCTGTCTTCTGTCTGATATCAGACATGGAGAGGCGCTGCCGCACACTGGGTAGTGGTACATTTGCCAGGGCAGCACCCAATGACCAATAGGTACTGCACCTGCGTCCTGTATATTAGACACATTAGAAGTTGTCTTGGCTACTGTCCCATCCAGCATGACTCTGCAAACCTGATGTGAGATTGGATGGAAAAGAGAGCAGCACTGCCCATTCCCCTTCTTAGCCATCACCCTGTATAACCGGGGTCAAATATGTCCCTCTAGTGGTTACAAAACTACAGTTACCATCATGCCTGGACAGCCAATTTGGTTGTCCAGATATGATGGGAATTATAGTTTTGCAACAGCTGGAGGGCATCAGTTTGACATCCCTGTTCTGTATAATGGGCCTGTACAGTGTATCAGCCATTCAGACAGGAGCCGGGATCACTGTGCTGATCGGGGAAAGCCTGAGCGCTGTTACCAATTGACTTTTACCCTGTAGGAATCTAATCTGTATTTTGTTTGTTTGGTTTCAGCGATCGCCCCTCCTCTCACTCCTGTACATCAGCCTCGGTAAGTTTCCTCCTCGATTGTTATTCTTCATTATGTTTTGTTCCCTTGTTCTTTCCTGTAACAAGACTTCTCTGCATCTAGGGCAACATCCTTGACAGAAGAATATCGTGTACCTGACGGCATGGTGGGACTGAGTAAGTGCGGAAATGGCGGCAGTAATGGGAGCAGATGACGCTGTAATGGTGAAAGGAGGGAAGGAGGAGCTGGAGGAGTCGATGGTGTTAATAATATACTGTCTTTCGCTTTCAGTCATTGGCCGTGGAGGAGAACAAATAAACAAGATCCAACAAGAGTCTGGCTGTAAAGTTCAGATATCCCCAGGTGAGATGTCAGTCTCTTTACCCTCCTCTGGGAGAAGCAGGACAACATCCTTAACAAAATGGTGTCCTAGTCCTCCTGCCCCATCAGGTTTCCTGCATTATATTTTTACCATACAGCAGGTTGAGGAACCTTTTGGCTCTCAGGCTGTTGCAAAACTACGATTCCCATCATGCCTGGACAACCAAAGGCTGTCTAGGCATTATGCGACTTGTTGTTTGCAACAGCTAGGGGCAGACTGTTCCCCATCCCTGCCATACAGCATCAGTGTTTGACCTCCGGGCCCACTAACTGTGCCATACTTCAATATGAATGATGTGCTCTGGTTACATAAAGAGCGTTACTTATAAGGTCTCTTTTGTATTACAGACAGTGGCGGGCTCCCAGAGAGGGTGGTGTCACTAACTGGTTCCCAAGAAGCTGTGCAGTAAGTAAATGACCCCTATAACCGTTGTAGCCTCTGTTATTCCTGGCATGTGATAAAGCAGCTTTCTAAGTGTGGTGCTCCCCTTTTCCCTTACACATTTATCTGGCTGTGTTCACTTTGCAGTACTGTTCATGTACCACCAGGGGTCCTTTTCTAGATGATGTCCCACAGTCTAACTTTTTGTCCATCTGTTTTTCTTGTAGAAAAGCGAAGATGATGCTTGACGAAATTGTGGCTCGGGGCCGCGGAGGACCACCTGGCCAGTTTCACGATAACGCCAACGGACAAAACGGCTCCTTACAAGAAATCATGATCCCTGCTGGCAAAGCCGGCCTGGTTATCGGGAAGGGGGGAGAAACAATCAAACAGTTGCAGGTATGTGCCACCATGCAGCGCCATAGTTAGAGTCGCCTCCTAGTGGCACCAGCCTATACCCCAATGACATGAGCAAGAAAAGGCGGGGTACAGTTATTTTTACGTAAACTTATATTCCAGGAGCGTGCCGGAGTCAAGATGATACTCATACAAGACGGCTCCCAGGGCAGCAATGTGGATAAGCCTCTACGCATTGTAGGGGAACCCTTCAAAGTGCAGGTACGTCTCCGGATGATGAAGCGGTCGCTGTTCACTCGCGCAAAATTACTTTATATGTAGGGCAGCGGTCTGATTCCGTTAATAGGTCATTGACATTACCCGATCTTCTGTATATAAGGTTATATGTGGGCACAGTTCTGCGCTGGGATTCTTTTATTAATACCTTTTTGGTGTAAACTTTTTAGTCTGCAAGGGGGAATTGCTCATGCAAGACCACAATCTAGTGCGGAGAGGATCGACCCTATTAGGACACATGTGTCAAACTTGCGGCCCTCCCGCAGTTGCAAAACTATAATTCCTATCATACCTGGACAGCCAAAGGCTTTGGAACAGCTGGAGAGCAGCCACTTTGACACCTGTGTCCTAAGGGGTCGATCCTCTCCGCACTAGATTGCGGTTGTCTATATATTCAGTAACCAGAATCCTTACGTCCCCCGTATATTCTCCTGCAGCAAGCCTGTGAGATGGTTATGGATCTGTTACGAGAACGAGATCAAGCAAACTTTGGTGATCGGAACGAGTATGGCTCCCGGGGGGGAGGAGGAGGAGGAGGAGGAGGTGGAGGAGGAGGAGGAGGAGGCGGCGGCGGCATAGATGTAAGTAGCAGCTACAGCTGACTGTGGTTGTGGACTACATAAAGCGGGGGTTGTTTCAGGCATTGACGTCTTCTTCCGTGCAGGTACCAGTTCCTCGGCACTCAGTCGGAGTAGTAATAGGACGCAATGGAGAAATGATCAAGAAAATACAGAATGACGCTGGTGTCAGGATACAGTTTAAACAAGGTGGGACCCCCATCTGCTTCCTCTATATATCCTGTGTACAGGACCCTATACAACAAAGATTGACTAACTTGCCTATGACATCCATATAGATGATGGATCCGGTCCGGATAAGATCGCACACATCATGGGCCCACCCGATCGCTGTGATCACGCTGCCAGGATAATAAGTGACCTGCTGCAGAGTTTAAGAGTAAGAAGTTGTTGTAGTATTGAGAGTAACTTATCTCATACAGAGTCCATATTACATGAGCTTACTGTGGCCTTGCTTTTCTTCTATAGAGCGGTCCACCAGGACCTCCGGGCCCTGGTATGCCACCTGGCGGCAGAGGAAGGGGCAGGGGGCAAGGGCCATGGGGACCTCCTGGAGGAGAAATGACCTTCTCCATACCCACACATAAATGTGGCTTAGTCATCGGTAGAGGTGAGTGGACGCTCGGTGCTGGGAGTCTGTTGAGTTCACATAACTTCCTTCGGACACCTTACATCTCGTTTCCTCCTTTCTGCAGGTGGAGAAAATGTGAAGGCCATTAACCAACAGACTGGAGCTTTTGTGGAGATCTCACGGCAGCCGCCACCCAACGGAGACCCCAACTTCAAAATGTTCATCATCCGCGGCTCACCACAACAGATCGACCATGCCAAACAGCTGATCGAAGAGAAGATTGAGGTGAGTCCTGGGGCCCATGCATTGTTCCTCAGCCATGTGGACGTCCGCAGAGCAGGCCTGTGTGCAGACTGTACCATACCCCCGCCATAGACAGGCCTATTACTTTGTGACAGCTGGAAAACTTGAACTGTTTGTACTGAGAGTAGTAGATGCTTGTAACAAACTTCTAGCAGATGTGGTTGGTAAATCTACAATAACAGAATGTAAACCTACCTGCTATAAACATATATCTCTACTAAGATAATAGGAAGGAAAATACTAAAAGATGGACCCAGTGGTGTTTTTCTGCCAACAATCTTCTATGGTTTATCTAACCTAAAGGTCCCCATACACCTTATACTTCAGTTGGCTAAAAAAAAAAAAAAAAATCACCTCTTGACCTCTTTGTTCTATAAGAGATAAGCTGCAGTGTGGTTGTGGCTTACCCCTCCATGTACAGAACACAGGATGGCTCGGCTGCACTGACCCTCCCTGTGTATGGGGGAGGATGGGAGAGATGAGGGACGGACCATGGTTCTGCTGTCGGCTATTGAAGGTGTATGGGGACCGTTACTGTTCAGGGTTTATGACCTTTCTGAATGATGGAATATAAATCTTCATTTGCTGAAGTTTCCATCAATTTCTCTTCTGGTTCCGAGACCAAAATAAATCGAATCTTTAACTATTGTTTTTACTGATAAAATGTAACATTGCGTTTTCTTTTCCCAGGGTCCTTTGTGCCCGATTGGCCCCGGCCCTCCTGGTCCTGGTCCAGCTGGCCCCATGGGTCCGTTTAATCCAGGCCCTTACCCTCCTGGACCTCCCGGAGCTCCGCCACAGTACGTATCTGACTTACCGTCTCTTAATAACCTGAAATGTTAGATTCAGTTTACACAGTGCAGGATTGTGCAGCTAAAATATGTGGATAAAGTTTTCTTAAAGGGGAAACTTTGTCAACTGGTGTCAAAAAGTCGTAAATTACTTTTATTTAAAATTCTCCAGTCTTCCAGTACTTATCAGCTGCTGTATGTTCTGCAGGAAGTGGTTTCTTCTGTCTAGTCCGCCACAGTGCTCTCTGCCACCACCCCTGTCCATGACAGGGACTGTCCAGAGCCGGAGAGGTTTTGCTACTACTCTGGACAATTCCTGCAGAGAGTACTATTTCATAAAGAATACGCCACTTTCTGCAGGACATACAACAGCTGATTAGTACTGGAAGACTGGAGATTTTTAAAGAGAAGCAATTTACAAATCTATATAATTTTCTGACACCATTTGATTTGAACCCCCCCACCCCCCCCCCCCCCCCCCCCCCCCCCCCCCCCCCCCCCCCCCACCGCCCCTTACTCTTACTCATATACTCATAAATCAACCTTTATGTTTAGATCTGCAGCATGTCCATGAGATTAACAGGTTTTGTGGATTTTGCATTAGTGATCTGTCTTGTAGCCTGGATGTATTTGTTAAAGGGGTTCTCCAGCGCTACAAAAACATGGCCATTTTTCTCCAGAGACAGCACCGCTCTTGTCTCCTGATTGGGCGGGGTTTTGCTGCTCCGTTCCATTGAAGTGAATGGAGCTTAATTGCAAACCGCACCTCCTGAACTGGAGACAAGAGTCGTGCCGTCTCTGAAAGAAAGTGGCCATGTTTTTGTAGCACTGGATAACCCCATTTAATGCTGTAATCTTCTGTGGGTGTAAAATATATATATATTAAACATGGGGGGGTGATAGCACTTAGTGATGAGCTCTGTCTGTATTTGTCTGACTGTTGTTTTTGATCTCTCGCTGTATGCAGGTCTGATCTGATTTCCGATTTCTATTGCAGTCCGGGGCCACCGCCACCTCCACCCCCTCACCAATACCCCCCACAAGGCTGGGGCGGCACATATCCCCAGTGGGGGCAGCCGCCAGCCCCTCACGACCCAAGTAAGTGTCAGCAGCAAATAGCAAAGTCTAAGGGTTAGTGGGACAATGGTTTCATGTATGAACTTCATTATTCATATTGGTTTCTCTATTTCTTCATAGCAAAACCCCCAGCCCCCACAGACCCCAATGCTGCCTGGGCCGCTTACTACTCACACTACTACCAACAGCCCCCTGCTCCTGTGCCCGGGCAGCCCCCTGCTGTCCCCGTCCCTCCACCTCAGGGGGAGCCCCCCCAGCAGCCCCCACCTGCCAGCCAGCCGGACTACACAAAGGCTTGGGAGGAGTATTACAAGAAGATGGGTGAGTAACGTCCACAGGGTTATCTGTCTTATAGGCCAGACCCGCGGCCCTCCAGCTATTGCATAACTACAATTCCCATCATCCTTGGACAGCCAAAGCTTAAAGCATGATGGGGAATGTAGTTCTGAAACAGCTGGAGGGCCACGGGTCTTTATAGGTGGCTGTGTTCTGTATAGACCTTCTATTGACCATCATGGCCTCCACCTTACAGGTCAACAGACGACTCAGCCCACAGGACAGCCGGATTACACAAAGGCCTGGGAAGAATATTATAAGAAACAAGGTACCGTCTCCCCCGTACCCAACGTCTCTATATCTCCACCTTCTTGTGCGTCTTCCTAACACCTCTTCTGTGTTTCTGTTACAGCTCAAGCAGCAGCTGCTGCAGCTCCCGGCGCCCCAGCTGCAGCCACAGCGGCGGCCGCCACAGCAGCAGTGGCATCGAGCGCTCCCCCGACAGCACAACCAGACTACAGTGCGGCGTGGGCAGAATATTACAGGCAGCAGGCAGCATACTATGGACAGGCACCAGGAGCGCCCCCCACACAGCCTCCTCCGGCACAGCCGGGGCCACAGGTCAGCCCCCAGTACCTAGACCTGATGCGTGACCTGCCCGCCATGGATGGGATGTAGCTGACGTCTCTGTTCTCTTCCAGGCCCAGTGAATGTCACCTTGTGTCGTCACTCATTACCAGTCTGGAGATGGGAGCCTCTGTTGCTGACCTCAGTGAGGGGAGAAGCTGTTTGACAAAGTCCCCTAGTTGTATTTTTTATTTTATTATTTTTATTTTTTTAGGACATTTATTTTTGTTTTGTTTTTTTTCTGTTTTTTGTCCTTCATCCTTTCCTGGTTCTTTTTCATCTCGGCCCCCGTGGAAGTCGATTCAGTGAAGGGCAGGTTCTAGACATTAGGACTAATCTGAGCGCCTCCCGTCCACTCACCTCCCAACAAATATAATAAAAAAAACTACAAAAAAAACACGGTTTTATTCACTGGAGCTGCCTGTGAGTAATGAATTATTATATATATAATTTTTTTTTTTTCTTTTTAACGTAAAGAGAATTATTTCCCCTCCCCCCCACCTCCTACGTCCCTGTGCTTTTAGTTGGTTGAACATTCCCTGGTGACGCCCCCATGCTGTCTGCCGGTCCCACCCCTGCAGCTGGGGCCTTGTGAAGTGCGCCGGTCCCTCCCGCCAGTGGGGGGGTCGTGATGTGTTTTGTCTGTTCAGAGACATGGAAACTGTACGCTGAGTTTTTACTTTTTATTGCCTGTTTTTAACTTCACAATAAACTATGACAAAACTCTCCCGACTTCGCTCTCTGCTCTGTTCTTCCCTCCTCTGTTTTGTAGTCTGTCATTCAGGTGGATTTTTTTTTTTTATGTAAATGTTCCTCGTGATGAATTCTATGCTGTTTTTTTTTTGTTTTTGTTTTTTGGAACGGCTGAGGGAACCGCAATAAATTTGTGAAAGAAAATGGTCTTAGTCGTGTCTACATGGTTCACTATTATACACTTGTGGAGGTGCGGCCTATGTATATACACTCTGCATTGTTGTCATAACTGCTTTTTCTTTCAAATCAACTGGTCCCAGCAAGTGCCAAAGATTTGTAATTTATTTCCATTTAAAAATCTCCAGTCTTCCAGTACTTATCAGCTGCTGTATGTCTTGCAGGAAGTGATGAATTCTTTCCAGTGTGACACAGGGCTCTCTGCTGCCACCTCGGTCCATGTCAGGAACTGTCCAGAGCAGTAAACCCCCATAGAAAACCTCTCCTGCTCTCCAGACTGAAAAATACCCCTACCTGCAGGGCATACAGCAGCTGATAAATACTAGAAGACTTGAAATTTTATGATAGAAGTAAATTACAAATCTCTGGCACCATTTGTTTTAAAAGAAAAAAAAAAACTTTGAACTACCCATTTCTGCTCAGTCTTTAGATCTCCAGCCTTGGTCTGCATGTCACATCTGTACCACCAGGCCCAGGCTGAAGCACTGGAGGAGGCCGACCCACCCTTAGTGGGAGGAAACCCCAGCCCCTCCATGACGTGACTCCATTAGAATCAATGGAACCCTATCATAGAGGGGCTAGGGTTTCCTCCAACTAAGGGTGGGTCGGCCGCCTCCAGTGCTTCTGCCTGGGCCTGGTGGTACAGTCACTTTAAGGAGGAAGCCTGCTATTGTAACAAACCCTACAAGGTTTCTGGATTTGTCTAGAAGCATTAGCATATGGCGTGTTTCTTATGTACTGATACCTATACAGAACTGAGTCTGTCTATAGAACCACTATTTGGCCATATCTGGGCCTCCGGCAGAGCCTGTCATGTGGGTGCCCACTTAAGTAAAAAGACTGCTCATCCTGGCCTGGCCTATACAGTAAAGCTGAAAGATGAGCTACAGAGAAGAGCAAGTGACAAACTTTAGCCTCATCTGTGTATAGTTTTAGTATTCTGCCATCTCTAAGCCTTCAGCACTGCTAGTTATCTGCTATTAATATGGCCACTTTCTAATCATACTGATGAAATGGCTCTGCTAATCTTGTCCTAGTATATACAGCAGAGCTGACAGGTTTCACCATATTTTGGAAGCTGCAATACATTTGGGATACCTTCTGTTTTGATCTGTGATAAATTTCTTAAAATAGCGTGGCGCAAAGTAACACAAAATGAAGATGGACAATTACAGCATCAGCATATAGCATTATATAAATTGCTTTTTAACATGAAACTTTTGGGTACCAGTACAGACTTTAAATTCATTCCTTAAAATAATAATCTCTGGATTAGTGTATATAATGCTTCTGTGTATATATATTCTGCAATCACTATAAAAACCTGTACAGACCTTATATCTGTTTGGTTTGTTGCAGTTATATCCATGATTTACCTATTCTGTACTGATCCTGAGTTACATCCAGTATTATACTCCAGAGCTGCACTCACTATTCTGCTGGTGGGGTCACTGTGTACATACGTTACTGATCCTGAGTTACATCCTCTATTATACTCCAGAGCTGCACTCACTATTCTGCTCCAACATCGGCATTACCTATTGGTACAGTGTTTGCTTGAGCACTAACTACTGGAATAGTGAGTGCAGCTCTGGAGTATAATACAGGATGTAACTCAGGATCAGTAATGTGCACAGTAACCCCACCAGCAGAATAGTGAGTGCAGCTCTGGAGTATAATACAGGATCAGTAATGTAATGTATGTACACAGTGACCCCACCAGCAGAATAGTGAGTGCAGCTCTGGAGTATAATACAGGATGTAACTCAGGATCAGTAATGTAATGTATATACACAGTGACCCCACCAGCAGAATAGTGAGTGCAGCTCTGGAGTATAATACAGGATATAACCCAGGATCAGTAATGTAATGTATGTACACAATGACCCCACCAGCAGAATAGTGAGTGCAGCTCTGGAGTATAATACAGGATGTTTGTTTGTAAGGTGGATCTTGTAGACATGACTAAATTTACAGTAAAACCAAGTGCTTTATCACCTCTGCAATCCTCTCATCAGCCGGCTTCCATTTCACTGACTGCCGCTCCTCCCCGTGTGCTGGGAAAAGCTGGATCCAGTCCTGGGAAACATCATTCCAATTTTCCAGCACCCGGGGTGGAGCTGCAGTCAGTGAAATGGTGGAAGAAGGCTGATGAGCGGATTGAAGGGATAACACTAAATTCAGTCATGTCTAGCAGATACTAGGGCTGGGTGATATTGGCCTAAATCAATATCGCAGTTTATCGCACATGTAGCCGCACTAACGATAATTCAACGATAATTATGACACACCCCTTTTAGCAAACCACACCCACTTGCCGTGCCAAACTGGCGATATTTTGATTAGAAAAAGTAAAAAAAGAACTGAACAGCAACCCATGGTTAGTCTATTATCATTATTACTATTTGTCATTATTAGGGGTCTCAGCAGAGACCTGGATGTGTATATACAGGTATACAGCCTCTACAGGATGTGTATACACAGGGGGTCATATAGGAATACATGTGTATAACTATATGGGGGGTGGATAGGTGTATATGACTATATGGGGGGATGGATTGGGGTGCATTACTATACAGGAGGTACATAGGGATGGGGGTACAGAACTATACATGGGAGTACATAGGGATAGAAGTGTATGACTATATGGGGGTGGATTGGGGTGTATGACTATACAGGGGGCACATAGGGATAGGGGTGTATGACTATACAGGGGGCACATAGGGATAGGGGTGTATGATTATACAGGGGGCGGGGCAGGTAGGGGTGTATGACTATACAGGGGGCGGGGCAGGTAGGGGTGTATGACTATACAGGGGGGCAGACAGGGTTGTATGACTGTACCGGGGGGGGGGGGGGCGGACAGGGGTGTATGACTGTACCGGGAGGGGGGGTTATGGCGCGGACAGCGGTGTATGACTGTACCGGGGGGTGAGGTTGGCGCGGACAGCGGTGTATGACTGTACCGGGGAGGGGGGGTTTATGGCGGGGACAGCGGTGTATGACTGTACCGGGGAGGGGGGGTTTATGGCGCGGACAGCGGTGTATGACTGTACCGGGAGGGGGGGGGGGGGGTTATGGCGCGGACAGCTGTGTATGACTGTACCGGGGGGGGGGTTATGGCGCGGACAGCTGTGTATGACCGTACCGGGGGGGGGGGTTATGGCGCGGACAGCTGTGTATGACCGTACCGGGGGGGGAGGGGGGTTTTATGGCGCGGACAGCGGTGTATGACTGTACCGGGGGGGGGGGTTATGGCGCAGACAGCTGTGTATGACCGTACCGGGGGGGAGGGGGGGTTTATGGCGCGGACAGCGGTGTATGACTGTACTGGGAGGGGGGGGGTCGGCGCGGACAGCGGTGTATGACTGTACCGGGGGGGAGGGGGAGGGGGAGGGGGGGGGGGTCGGCGCGGACAGCGGTGTATGACTGTACCGGGGGGGTGAGGTTGGCGCGGACAGCGGTGTATGACTGTACCAGGGGGGTGAGGTTGGCGCAGACAGCGGTGTATGACTGTACCGGGGGGGTGAGGTTGGCGCGGACAGCGGTGTATGACAGGACTGTAACATAGGAGGAATGGATGTGCTGCAGCAGGTAGGATACCACACACAGCTATAACTTATCCTGCCTGCTGCAGCACATTATTCCTCCTATCCTGTTCTGTTACTGAGGGGATGAGATGACAGGTCAGCTGCTCCCAAGTGCTGCTCCTCCACCTTCAGCTCTGACACAGCCGCGTCCCTGCACACACAGAACAACGTGTGCAGCGCTCACCGGCCGGGTGTAGGCGGGGGGCGCTCGGACAGGACTGGTCCGGGATGAGGGACCAGCACAGTCCCGTCCGAGTGCCCCCCCCCCCCCCCGGCCGGCGAGCGCTGCACACGTTGTTCTGTGTGTGCAGGGACGCGGCCGTGTCAGAGCTGGAGGGCGGCT
Organism: Dendropsophus ebraccatus; assembly: GCF_027789765.1. Lineage (NCBI taxonomy): Eukaryota > Metazoa > Chordata > Amphibia > Anura > Hylidae > Dendropsophus > Dendropsophus ebraccatus. Next base: position 215,198,908 of record NC_091454.1, on the reverse strand, counting down.
GTCCTGTACTCCCCTCAGTGAGCAGGGACGCCGGACCGGACAGGTGGTGGGCGCATGGACGGTGCAGCAGGACAGGGCCTCAGAGAGGGCGGACAGGTGCGCGCACGGGGGGGTGGGGGGAAGGTCGCTTGGACCAGACGGGGGCGGTGCGGGCGATACCGGCGTCCCTGCACATGACGTGCAGCGCTCGTGCCGGGCCGCTTGTGTGTGTGTGTGTGCGCGTGGGGCTCTGACAGGACGGGCGCGGGGACATAAAAATACAAAAATACCGCAATTACCGTCCTGGCTGAGTTGAAGTCGGTTAACCGACGCCAGTGACGGTATCGGTATTTTTGCGGTATACCGCCCAGCCCTAGCAGATACCATGACCTATTTAAAGGGGTACTCTGGGCACTTATTTTTTTGTTGCCATAGTGCTGGGGTGGTATGGAAAACATAACCCTTCTTACCCCCGGGCTCCTCCTGTCACATCTTCAGGTCTCCTTAGGACGCTGCTGCTGTCGATGCTGAGATGGACGGTGATATTGTGGTGGCAGTGATGGGGGCCCGATAATGATTGTAAATGAGCGCCTATCTGGTAGATCGGCGCTTGTTTACTGGACCTACACGGCCCGATAATCGTTAAACAAGGGCTGCACCGACATCGGTACTGATGTCCATGCTGCAGGGCTCCCCTTGCGGTGCTCTTCTCACTAGGTCCCGCGCTTCAGCTTCAGAGCGCTACTACACCGCTATTACACGTAGCGATGAGCGGTCGGTGCCGACAATTCTAGGTCGACGATCAGCTTGATGACAACTATCACCGGCTGATCGTTGTTAATTACACAGAACGATAATCGGCCGGATAGGGACGATTATCGATCCGTGTAATAGTACCCTTATACTGGCAGTCTATGGGAGGTTCGCGCGCCTCCTCTCTCCGCTCGCAAGATTTGTGCGGGAGCCTCCCATAGACTGCCAGTATGACACAGAGGCTGGTGGGATTCCGCCAGTCTCAGGGCCCTATTCCACCGGACGATTATCGTTCAGATTATCGTTAAATCGTTCAAATCTAAACGATAATCGTTTGGTTGAAATGCAGTTAACGATTAACGACCGAACGAGAAATCATTGATCGCTTTATAAGACCTGGACCTATTTTTATCGTTGCTCGTTCGCAGAACGTTCGCATTGAATACATCGTTCGCACTAGATACGGACGCAATAGCGAAGAAAAAACTATCGCAAATACGATCATAAGTAACAATTATCTTTCCATGGAAATGAGTGAAAGTTTTCAGGTCTTTCGCAATAGCGGTCGTTAGAGATCGTTAATCGTTAACGATTATGCGAGCGATAATCGTCCGGTGGAATAGGGCCCTTAGGGTCATGCTACACTGAGCGATTTTTAACGATAAACGATCGCAAACGAGATTGTTTATCGTTAACCTAAAATCGTTCATCATATTACACAGAACGATAATCGTTATTGCGATCATTCCAATGATCGTTTACTCTGATCCCAGAAAAACAATGAACAATGTGCAATTACACTGAACGAATAGTGAAAAAACGCGCAACATGAGCGAACGAACGTGGAATGACAGCGAACGATTAACGATAATTTTAGGTTCAGATCTAAAACAACGATCAACGTCATACGAACGATTTTTCGATCGTTGCCTGCAATTACACAGAACGATTATTGTTTAAATTAACGATTTTTCGCACGATAATCGTCCCGTGTAATAGGGCCCTTACTCCCATGTGACCTGGTCCTAAGTATTTCCCTCCTTATTATCATAGGATAGATATATGTGTATTCCTGACAGGTTTACATTCTGTTATTGTAGATTATAGCTACCACATCTGCTGGAAGATTGTTCCAAGTATCGACTACTCTTTCAGAATAGTAATATTTTCTTTACTGAGAGAGTAGTAGATGTCTGATGGATGTGGCAGGGTCAGGATGCTGAGTGTGGGATATATGGAGAGATGAATAATAATACTTCAGGTTGGCTTTCCTGTATGGGAAGGTAACGTGTGAAGCTCCATTGTCTTGTATGGGAGCGGCTCATCTCCTCTATCAGATATCCGATATACATATACATTGGTTACCAGATAGGATAAAACAGGGATGAGGAATCTCCAGCTCTCAGGCTGTTGCAAAACTACAATTCCCATCATGCCTGGACAGCCAAAGCGAAGCTTTGGCTGTCCAGGCATGATGGGAATTGTAGTTTTTCTATAGGGGGTAGAAAATGTCGGCGTTTAGGCAGCAATAAAGCTGTTACAAAATTAACACCGTAGTGACGCGTTACGAAGCCACGCCCCATACTGAAGCCACGTGGTTATTACAACCACGCCCCCGGAAGCAAAGTGTTCGCCATGTCGCTGGAGTCTGTGCGGTACAGCCGGGGCTCCCTCCTGGTGCTGAACCAGCTGCTGCTGCCGCAGATCAGTCAGTATGATCCGGTGACCGGGGTGCGGGAGGGAGCAGACGCTATCCGGACCATGAAGGTGAGCGGGGATGTGGTAAGGGGGCGGAGCCCGGTGACACGTGACAGGCGCTCTTAAAGGCGATTGGCTGAATTACTTCAGTGGGGTTCGAATAACCAATCAGATCATTGATTTCATTTTAGAGAGCTTGTAAGTCATTGGTTGCCATGAGCAACGCCTAAATTTTATGCGTGTCTGCCTTATACTTTCTGAACACTCTGAAAGCATGTGAAACCCATTAAAGGGGGTTGTTCACTAATTTTTTTTTATTATTTTAAATCATTTGGTGTCTGAAAGTGACAGAGATTTCTAATTTACTTCTATAAAAAAAAAAAAAAAAAAAAAAAAAAAAATCTGTCTTCCCATACTTATCAGCTGCTTTATGTACTGCAGGTGGTGTATTCTCTCCAGTCTGACACAGTGCTCTCTGCTGCCACCTCTGTCCACGTCAGGAACTGTCCAGAGTAGCAGCAAATCCCCATAGAAAACCTCTCCTGCTTTCTAGACTGGAAAGAATACACCACTTCCTGCAGGACATACAGTAGCTGATAAGTACTGGAATATTTGATATTTTTAATAGAAGTAAATTATAAATCACTTTCTGGCTCCAGTTGATTTGGAAGAAAAAAAAACTGGTGAACAACCCCTTTAATAGCGTTGAAAAAAGCTTGGCCTGAGAAGTTACGTGCTGTCCGTCCCCAGCCCAGCTGACCACTCAGGGCCCCCGTGCTCTATTGGCAATCCATATGGTCACCCTGTATACATTGTCACTAAACTAGGGTTGTTACACTCTGTCCGGTCCAGACAATGCTCTGTGAGCTGCCCTGTACTGACACATTGTAACAAACCAGAGAGATCTGCTCCTGACCTCAGGATTGTTTAGACTACATGCGACTGTAACGAACCCTCAGCTCTGCGGCTATATACTGATGCAGTGACTACATGCAGAGAACTGGAGCATTCTGTATATCAGGAAGCTGCTGAACTGATTATTATAGAGAGAATAAAGGTTATCTGTAATATTGGAGTTCCCCTTTAAGATAGCAAAATGGCGTCCATACAGCTTAGAGTAGGGATGGCTTTGATGGGAATTGTTCGCCATCTCAGAAGCCAACCTTCGAGTATAATCATGGCCGTTTCCTTCCTCCAGGTGCGGGGTGCTCCGGCGATCGCCATCGTGGGCTCCCTCAGCCTGGCCGTAGAGCTGACCTCCAGCCCACCCCGGCAGACGTCCGACCTTCTGACATTTGTCCGGGAATCCATGGATCATTTGGTGGGCGCCAGGCCGACTGCTGTCAATGTGAAGAAGGCGGCGGACGAGCTGAAGACGTTCCTGGCACAGGAGGCAGAGAAGCCGGGGGTCAGTGCCCAGGAGCTGACTGACAGGTAGGCATAGTGCCAGCCATACCTGTGCCCAGCCTCCGCCACCTCCTCTCACCCCAGTCCTATCATTGTCAGGGTGATCCAGTGGGCGGAATCCCTCCTGGAGAAAGACGTCAAGGACAATCGCATGATCGGGGACCTGGGGGCACAGCACATCCTACAGACCACTAATGCCCCCGATGGGGTGATTGTAATGACCCACTGCAACACTGGCTCATTGGCCACGGCTGGCTATGGCACTGCCCTGGGTAAGACAAGAACTTATCATAGTCACGGGTACCATTATACTGACATGCTTACTAGAGTAAGGACTGACACTACTATAGGTAGAGTGATGGGAGCGGAGGGTGTATGCAGGCATACATGGGGGCATTCAGGATCTTAGGAAAGTTGGGTGAGAATCCCTAATGCAGCTGTAACTCCCATCATACACCATGTAATAGTAAACTATAGAAGCAGATCACTATATGATGTATAAAACTAGAGATTGGGTAGTTAAAGTGTCACTGTTGTTTAAATTTTTATTTTTTGCAGAAATCAAGTGCATGGCGATTTTAAGAAACTTTGTAATTGGGTTTATTAACCAAAAAATGCATTTTTATCATGAAAAAGCAGTTTGAAGCTCTCCCCTCCCCCCTGTCTTCATCGTTCTCTATGGAGAGGGGAGGGGTGGAGGGAGATGAGGCACCAAAACAGGACAACAAAGAGTTAATTTACAGCTACATCACCAGCTATCTCCTCTGAGGTCAGCACTGACCTCTCTGACCTCTGAATACCAGCTTTCAAACAAGTCCCGCTGTGTAATCCTTTGTTCTCTGCTCCCTGCTGGCGACTAATCTTCCTCCTCCCCCTCCCCTCTCCATAGTTTACACAGGGCACGACTGATGTAAAAGAGTTGAGATTTCCTGATAATGAGCAGTGAATGAGAGAGGATGGAGGGGGGGGGGGGGGCTGGGGAAAGTCTTTTTGAATGCAGACAATGGCAGATTTGACTAATAAACCCAATTGAAAAGTTTCTTAATCACCTGTAATAAAAAAAAAAAAAAAGAAACACGGCTGTGACACTTTAAGTATTGGACCCTCCTGTGACCACCACCCATTATGATAATGGGGCTCCCTTGTCCCCTGTGTGATTGGAGCCATGGTCGGGCATGTACTCTGCTTGCTATGGGGCAGAGTACAGTGCTTGGTCCTATAGTGACATGTACAGGGGGTCACACTCATGGTCAGTGGGGGTCCCAATAATCAGATACTCAGGACTACCATAGATAACTTGTGGACCCTTCCAGGGTGGTGAATATTATACAGCCTCCTCCTGTCCCATTATAGCATCAGAGTCCCGTTCTCTCCCTCCTCCATGCTTTATACTGCAGTTCTGATTAGCTACTGTGTATAAGCTTGAGTTCAGTGGTCCTCCATCTTGTGTGGAGCTCAGACTGCCTTCATGGCTTCCTCTGCAGCCATCTTATGAGGGTCCGATCCTTGTATTCTGTTAATGAACAAAAGATCTGGTGTCCCCTTTACCAGGCGTGGTGCGCTCCCTTCAGGCCATGGGCCGTCTGTCCCACGTTTTCTGCACAGAGACCAGACCCTATAACCAGGGCTCCAGGCTGACGGCGTATGAGCTGGTGTACGAGAAGATCCCGGCCACCCTCATCACAGACAGCATGGCGGCGGTGGCCATGAGGAAGCGCCAGGTCAGCGGTAAGTACTGTCCTACTGATCACCCACAGGGGGCAGTCATAGAGCTACCAGCAACCACTACTAGGGCTCTCCAGGTATGATGGGAATTGTAGTTCTGCAACAGCTGGAGGGACACAGGTTCCCTAAGTAAATGGTTTTCAATGTCTGTGTACATTAATTGGTTAAAGGGGTTGTCCAGGGAACAGAAGGCTTTGGCCGATCCCCCCTTTACCAGCATTGGGGTGGTCTGCTCTCTTTCTGAGACATAGGAGGGGGAGATTTATCAAATATGGTGTAAAGTGAAACTGGCTCAGTTGCCCCTAGCAACCAATCAGATTCCACCTTTCATTTTCCAAAGAGTCTGTGAGGAATGAAAGGTGGAATCTGATTGGTTGCTAGGGGCAACTAAGACAATTCTACTTTGCACCAGTTTGATAAATCCCCCCCTAGCGTGTGCCCCCTGAAGCCAGTAGATGGGTTAACACCCCTAGACCACCAGGGATATTCGCTGGGATACAGCCATCAGCCTTCACGTCCTCATCCTTCCCTCATCCTGTATTCCCCCTCTCCCCTCAGTTGTCGTAGTCGGAGCCGACCGTGTGGTTGCCAACGGTGATACTGCAAACAAGGTTGGCACTTACCAGTTGGCCGTCCTAGCCAAGCACCATGGGATCCCCTTCTATGTGGCGGCCCCCAGCACTTCCTGTGACCTCAGCCTGCCCACAGGGGACAGTATTGAGATAGAGGAGAGACCCAGCCAAGAGCTGACCGACATTAATGGGGTCCGTGTGGCGGCTTCAGGTGAGTGACGGTAACCATGACTGATGGGGGGGGGGGGCAGTGTATAATAGTGTTTGATGACGCTTCTCCCCCTGACAGGTATTGGGGTGTGGAACCCTGCATTTGACGTAACCCCACACGACCTGATTACGGCCATAATCACCGAGCGCGGAGTGTTCAGGCCGGAGGAGCTGAAGGATGGACTGAGCCGCAGCCTCTGATACTGAGTGACTGGTTAACCTCTGCATGACCGCTCCCCTGCCGCTTCACTGTGAGACACAACTCCCATCCCGCAGCTCATCATCTCCAATAATAAAAGCCAATGTTTATAATAAAATTATTTCATCTTATCCCCTCCTTTATTTATTTATTTATGTGTATATATATATATATATATATATATATATATATATATATATATATATATATATATATATTTTATATCTCTGGTATCATACAGTGCAGGAGGGGATATATCCTATATAACAGGGATGGGGAACCTTGGCCCTCCAGCTGTTGCAAAACTACAATTCCCATCATGCCTGGACAGCTAAAGCATGATGGGAGTTGTAGTTTTGCCACAGCTGGAGAGCCAAGGTTCCCTACCCCTGCTAAATGAGATTACACCTGGTGTTACTGTGTAGTAATTGCTGTATACATAGAGCATGACGTACCCTGCAGTACACTCTTCCTGCCTCTAGGCGGTGTCAATACTAACTTTGTGAGAGAGATGCTCTGTAAGGATGGGAACAACCAGTCGTGGGCAGTCCTAGTAAAGGGATATCCCTATCTATCTCAGCAAATATACTTGTAGATCTTGTCAGGTTGTATATTTTTGCTCTTTCCCTTCCATTGTTGACAACTTGTGTTGTTTAAATTACCAACCACCACTCTGCTCTAAAAGCAGTGGTCTGGCTGGTATATATAACTATAGTATACAATATAGATACTTCTATACGTCTGTATTGTAGCTATATATAGTCTCCAGCCAAGACCACTGCTTTTAGAGCAGAGTGGTGGTCGGTAACCTAGACAACCAGTCACTAGGAAGTCCGACTATTACAAGCACTGGGGTCCTACACCTGAATGGAACAGTGGTCCCACATGTACTGCTACTATATTCACTTTCTATGGTATTCAGATGCTACATTATAGCTCTGCTAGTTTTGTACTACACACACAGCTCTGCTACTTATATACCTTCAAGTATATAACACAGCTCTGCTAATCAAAGACTACATACATAACTCTGCTACATCCATGTCACATACAACTCTGCTGGTTATATACAGTATTGTACACATCTTCCCATCCTATACTGCACACACAGCTCTGCTACATGTATAGAACACGGCTCTGCTAAGCATGCACTGCACACACAGCTCTACGCTCCTCGCTCTGCTACATGTATAGAACACAGCTGTTAAGTGGATATCATACACAGCTCTGCTAAGCATATACTGCACACACAGCTCTGCTACATGTATATAACACAGCTCTGCTTCGTGGATATCATACACGGCTAAGCATGCACTGCGCACACAGCTCTACGCTCCTCGCTCTGCTACATGTATAGAACATAGCTCTGCTACATGTATAGAACACGGCTGTTACGTGGATAGAATACACAGCTCTGCTAAGCATACACTGCACACACAGCTCTGCTACATGTATATAACAGCTGTTATGTGGATATCATACACGGCTCTGCTAAGCATACACTGCACACACAGCTCTGCTACATGTATACAACACTGCTCTGCTACATGTATATAACACAGCTGTTACGTGCATAGCACACACAGCTCTGCTAAGCATACACTGCACACACAGCTCTGCTACATGTATATAACACAGCTGTTATGTGCATAGCACACACAACTCTGCTAAGCATACACTGCACACACAGCTCTGCTAAGCATACACTGCACACACAGCTCTGCTAAGCATACACTGCACACAGAGCTCTGCTAAGCGTACACTGCACACACAGCTCTGCTAAGCATACACTGCACACAGAGCTCTGCTAAGCATACACTGCACACAGAGCTCTGCTAAGCATACACTGCACACACAGCTCTGCTACATGTATATAACACAGCTGTTACGTGCATAGCACACACAGCTCTGCTAAGCATACACTGCACACACAGCTCTGCTAAGCATACACTGCACACACAGCTCTGCTAAGCATACACTGCACACAGAGCTCTGCTAAGCATACACTGCACACACAGCTCTGCTACATGTATATAACACAGCTGTTACGTGCATAGCACACACAGCTCTGCTAAGCATACACTGCACACACAGCTCTGCTAAGCATACACTGCACACACAGCTCTGCTAAGCATACACTGCACACAGAGCTCTGCTAAGCATACACTGCACACAGAGCTCTGCTAAGCATACACTGCACACAGAGCTCTGCTAAGCATACACTGCACACACAGCTCTGCTAAGCATACACTGCACACAGAGCTCTGCTAAGCATACACTGCACACACAGCTCTGCTAAGCATACACTACACGCACAGCTCTGCGCTCCTCGCTCTGCTACATCAGTCCTATCCAGTACACTGCAGGACTGTGCCTAACCTGCCTGGCTCCTCCCACCCACGTGACTGAGCACATGGCGGTGACGTCACCTCGGTTCCTGGTCGGTGTGTGAGAGTGGAGGCCGGGCCTGTATCCGCTGTGTTGTCTCAGGGATCCGGTCATGGCTCAGGGGGCGCTGAAGCTGAAGGCAAAACCCAAGAAGAGCGGAGCCAAGAAACCTGCGGGGCTGAAGAAGGGCGGTGAGTACGGGACTACATGTACCAGCATGCCCCGCTGCCGCACTGCACGCTGATTGGTTACTTAGTGTTCCGGCCTAGTCCTGTGTACATGGGCCGTGTTACAGTGTGTATAGGACAGTGGTCACCAAGCTGTACAAGACTACGACCCCCAACGGGGCATGCTGGGAGTTGTAGTCTATGTGAAGCAGCATAGCTTGGGGATCAGTGATGTGGAATTACCTGGATATAACTGCAGTAACATGTCTTCCATCACTGACAGCAAGCATACATGTATTAACCTCGTCACATGACCCATATGCCCTAGTGTGCCCCATTACTACAGGTCACATGACCCATATACCCTAGTGTGCCCCATTACTACAGGTCACATGACCCATATACCCTAGTGTGCCCCATTACTACAGGTCACATGACCCATATACCCTAGTGTGCCCCATTACTACAGGTCACATGACCCATATACCCTAGTGTGCTACAGGTCACATGACCCATATACCCTAGTGTGCCCCATTACTACAGGTCACATGACCCAAAGATGTACGCATATACCCTAGTGTGCCCCGTTACTACAGGTCACATGACCCATATACCCTAGTGTGCCCCGTTACTACAGGTCACATGACCCATATACCCTAGTGTGCCCCATTACTATAGGTCCCATGACCTATATAACCTATTGTGCCCCATTACTACAGGTCACATGACGCATATACCCTAGTGTGCCCCATTACTACAGGTCACATGACCCACATACCCTAGTGTGCCCCATTACTACAGGTCACATGACCCATATACCCTAGTGTGCCCCATTACTACAGGTCACATGACGCATATACCCTAGTGTGCCCCATTACTACAGGTCACATGACCCACATACCCTAGTGTGCCCCATTACTACAGGTCACATGACCCATATACCCTAGTGTGCCCCATTACTACAGGTCACATGACCCATATACCTTAGTGTGCCCCATTACTACAGGTCACATGACCCATATACCTTAGTGTGCCCCATTACTATAGGTCACATGACCCATATACCCTAGTGTGCCCCATTACTACAGGTCACATGACCTATATACCCTAGTGTGCCCCATTACTACAGGTCACATGACCCATATACCCTAGTGTGCTACAGGTCACATGACCTATATAACCTAGTGTGCCACATTGCTACAGGTCACATGACCCATATACCCTAGTGTGCCCCGTTACTACAGGTCACATGACCCATATATCCTAGTGTGCCCCGTTACTACAGGTCACATGACCCATATACCCTAGTGTGCCCCATTACTATAGGTCCCATGACCTATATAACCTATTGTGCCCCATTACTACAGGTCACATGACGCATATACCCTAGTGTGCCCCGTTACTACAGGTCACATGACCCACATACCCTAGTGTGCCCCGTTACTACAGGTCACATGACCCATATATCCTAGTGTGCCCCGTTACTACAGGTCACATGACCCATATATCCTAGTGTGCCCCGTTACTACAGGTCACATGACCCATATACCCTAGTGTGCCCCATTACTATAGGTCCCATGACCTATATAACCTATTGTGCCCCATTACTACAGGTCACATGACGCATATACCCTAGTGTGCCCCATTACTACAGGTCACATGACCCACATACCCTAGTGTGCCCCATTACTACAGGTCACATGACCCATATACCCTAGTGTGCCCCATTACTACAGGTCACATGACGCATATACCCTAGTGTGCCCCATTACTACAGGTCACATGACCCACATACCCTAGTGTGCCCCATTACTACAGGTCACATGACCCATATACCCTAGTGTGCCCCATTACTACAGGTCACATGACCCATACACCCTAGTGTGCCCCATTACTATAGGTCACATGACCCATATACCCTAGTGTGCCCCATTACTACAGGTCACATGACCCATATACCCTAGTGTGCCCCATTACTACAGGTCACATGACCCATATACCTTAGTGTGCCCCATTACTATAGGTCACATGACCCATATACCCTAGTGTGCCCCATTACTACAGGTCACATGACCTATATACCCTAGTGTGCCCCATTACTACAGGTCACATCACCCATATACCCTAGTGTGCTACAGGTCACATGACCTATATAACCTAGTGTGCCACATTGCTACAGGTCACATCACCTATATACCCTAGTGTGCCCCATTACTACAGGTCACATGACCCAAGGCCAGGCAAGTATATCCTAGTGTGCTCCATTACTACAGGTCACATGACCCACATACCCTAGTGTGCCCCATTACTACAGGTCACATGACCCATATACCCTAGTGTGCCCCATTACTACAGGTCACATGACCCATATACCCTAGTGTGCCCCATTACTACAGGTCACATGACCCATATACCCTAGTGTGCCCCATTACTACAGGTCACATGACCTATATAACCTAGTGTGACCCATTACTACAGGTCACATGACCTATATACCCTAGTGTGCCCCATTACTACAGGTCACATGACCCAAGGCCAGGTAAATATGTCCTAGTGTGCTCTATTACAACAGGTCACATGACCCACATACCCTAGTGTGCCCCATTACTACAGGTCATATCACCTATATACCCTAGTGTGCCCCATTACTACAGGTCACATGACCCAAGGCCAGGCACATATATCCTAGTGTGCTCCATTACTACAGGTCACATGACCCAAGGCTGTGCACATATACCCTAGTGCGTTCCATTACTACAGGTCACATGACCCAACTGTCATGGCGTTACCTACTGACTCTTATTCTATATTCACAGCCCGAGTCATCGCTCCCAAGAAATCCCGAATCATCCACCAGCAAAAGCTGAAGAAGGTGAGTGACCTGCTGGGAGTTGTAGTCCTATAACAGCTGGAGGACCTCCCACCCCCCTCCCTTGTACAAGCAATTGCAGTCACGTATCCAGCACACTGCAATACTCGCACATGTATTGCAGTGTACTTTCAGTTTCATTATATTTTATTATGCTCTGCGTATGGCAGACTGTAATGAGATTCCTTACATGGCAGCCAGGGGGCAGTCCTGACATTGATAACATTATACCATCTGCTGATCCTCCAGAACCTAGAAGTACAGATCCGGAGTAAGATTGAGCATGAAGTCACCATGAGAGCCGCTGCCAACATGCCTAAGAAACTCGCCGTGCTGAAAGCCCCACAACCGGACAAAGCCGAGAAGAGCGCCTCCGCTGGAGGGAGCAAGTCATGACGCCCTGACGTCTCCACCCATTCTCTCCGCTTCTGTATATATTATGTGTGTGTCGGCGTTTCAGAAATAAATCTATATGGCCCTTTTATTGTGTCTGACTCCACAAGTCACGCTGATCTCCGTCTGCTCCGCTCTCAATGGAGTGCAAGCTCTTAGGAACAAAAAGCCTTTGTGAACATCACCGGGGGAGAAACTCAACCAGAATAATGGCAGCGTTGTGTAGGGAGCGGCACAGCATTCCCGGTGTCACCCTGTGACCAGACACACACATCCCTTTTATCTCATGTATAATGTAAGGTTCTTATTCAGGGAAAACATGGCTGACTGCATGAGGGACAAGGAGCTCTGCAGCGGCCGTGACTAGATGTATTTACATAGCGGCTGGCGGCCATTTTGTCTGTTGGAATCTATAGGCCTGGGTCAGTGTGGCACTTTGTTGCCCATAGCAACCAGTCAGTGGGTTATAAAATGAAAGCTGCCTTCTGATTGGTTGCTGCATTTAGGATACACAAGAGCTTTATGAGACCTCATTGACACCACAACATTTTGTTTCCCATGTGACACCACATTGGTACTCCTATTGGTTGCTGCCCATAGCTGTCAAGAGAAGGTGACCTATGAGGCAGTTACTGTCATGAAGTACGCTGGATCTGGTGCAGCTTGTGTTTCATTTACCACATGGGGTCACGCGTTACAGACCCGGCATGGTCTACGTGGATACCCGAACATCTGGTGGCATGCTGCGCTAGGCCCAGTGTACCTTTATGACAGGTAGCATTTAAAGGGATTATTTAGGGATTAAAAAAAACATTGAGGAAGACTTATCAAACATGGTGTAAAGTGAAACTGGCTCTATTGTCCCTAGCAACCAATCAGATTCCACCTTTCATTCCTCACAGACTCTTTGGAAAATGAGTTTGCTAGTGGCAACTGAGCCAGTTTCACTTTACACCATGTTTGATAAATCTCCCCCATTGTTTTCTTCACAAAACAGCACCACTCTTGTCTTCAGGTTGCTTTTGGTATTGCAGTTCAGTTCCATTGAAGTGATGACAGCTGTGACGCTGTGTTTGAAAGAAAGCAGCCATGTTTTTTTTTGGTTTGTTTTTTTTAGAATCATGGACAACCCCATTGGAGAAAATCTGTACCGGACACCACCTGTACTGTCCTTTAGTTGTCACCATGCCATGCCCAGTCCTGGAATCGTCCTTTCTCCTGGGGCCGGTAGTATGGTTGAAAACAAGTTTTATTCTGGCGGTGCAGCAAGACAGGGAGTCAAAGGGCATCCGCGCCCTAGGCCTGCAGCGCCTCTCCCCGCCTCCATCCATCCCTGGGGCCTGCCCATAAATAAGAGAGGAGGGGGGTGAAGCGCTGCACACCTAGGGGCACGAATGCTGTAGGCCCCGCCCCATTGACTCCTCACCAGAATAAAACTTGTTTTCAACCATAATACCGACCCCAGAAGAGACGCTTACCCCGGCACCGGACATGGTATGGTGATGACTAGAGAACGGTATCGGCAGGTTGGGGGTAGGTGGCAGTCGGTACAGAATCACTTTCAGGAGATCACATCTGCAATTGGGTATATAAACCTTGACAACTGATCCTCAGTGCATCACCCATTGCTCTATGATGGTTGTGCACCCCACCCAGCTTTCCCAGGAAGGGATAAATAGGAAAGGTGACAGAAGAGGAGGCCGTCCTGAGAACACACTGATCAGCCAGAACATTATAATCTTATATTGTGGAGGCCCATAGACCTGTGTAAGGGTAGCAGCAGATCCTGTTGGATTCCTAATCCAGTAGTCTAGATCCCATAGTGCCAGTCCTCCTCCTGCCCCGGACGTCAATGATATTGTAACCCACTGACAATGATGTTTCTGGCTGGAGGGGGGAACACGGCCTGCAATCTGCAGCCCCCATGTTCCTCCCCTACACACCATGTCAGTCTATTGTCATAAAGATTAATGGTACGTTCTCCATATCCTCCTCTCTGTATTGTCTCCAGCCGAGCCTGACATATGGTAAATCAGTGCACGGGGGGGAAACATGACAGGCCCCACATCCCAAATTACAAAAATTATAATCCTCCTAAATTTATTCAGCATCTGAAATAATTTCACGGCCTCTTGTGAATACAACTCCATTGACTGAGCGTATCAGGGATACAGGCTCAGGCCTGCAAAATGTCCGCCGCTGCTTATGAGGAGCCTGGTGAAACACCTGCTCACATATGATATCACATTCATACACCATATAATAGGCTTAGATACACTAGATGAGCAAATAGTATCACACATGGCGGGCTTTGATACGTTGGAACAGCAGACACCATCACACTTGGCACACTTACACAGAAAGAATATCTGCCAAAGATTTGAAGCCAAAGCCAGAAACAGACTATAAACTGATGTGTGAATGTAGCCTTAGCTTTATGGCTCAGCAGTCAGTATAACACTATAGGCTTAGCTGACACTATCACACATTATAGGCTTAGATACACAGGCTTAGCAGATACTATCACACATGATAGGCTTAGATACACCAGCCCAGTAGGCAGTATCACAAGATATCCATATATACATAGACGCAGCTGACAGTATCACACAATAGGCTTATATACACAGGCTCGGCATACGCTATCACACATGATAGGCTTAGATACACCAGCCCAGTAGACCGTATCACATAATAGGCTTACACTACAGCAGACAGTCGGCTGACACTATCCCACATGATAGGTTTAGATACACTGGTTCAGCAGACTCTATCACACATGGTAGGCTTAGATACACAGGCTCAGCATACACCATCACACAAGACTTAGATATACCAGCTCTGCAGACAGTATCATACCAAAGGCTTACACTAGCTCAGCAGAAACTATAATACAAAAGTTTAGAGTGGCTCATCAGTGTGTATCCCACAGGGTAGCTTTAGATATACAGTTCGTCAGACAGTATCATGATAGGGTTAGATACAGAGGGTCAAAGGACATATGATAGGCTTAGATACACTGGCTCAGTGGGCACTATGACACATGATAGGCTTAGATACACTGGCTCAGTGGACACTATGACACATGATAGGCTTAGATACACTGGCTTAGCAGGCACTATAACACATGACAGGCTTGGATACAGCTTATTTGGTTCCTTTTGCCCAGTTCACCCTGCAGTGGCAGTGAATAAGCCCCCGGAGCCCCCCATGGCTCCATACATCCCAATGTGATGGGCGGAGAGGCCTGTTCCTGAGATAATTTAATCTTTTACCTCCATTAAGTTCTTAGCAGCCTCCAGGCTGGGCCGCACACACAATAGACTTTGTATAGCGTCATCTGCCCGGCTTAGTTGTCATCGGCCTTATTGTCTCCCGGGAACAATACAGATCTCCTGTGTTTCATGTGAATGGGGGCAGATACCGTAGCTTTACACCCCACCCCCTATGTCCGCAGCCTGTGGCAATACCCAGAGCACCGGGACCTCATGTGCTTTATTCCTCTTACATAACACCACAAACACCCCTGTATTACAGCGGATAATGTGGATACTATGTGCGGCCGCTGAACGTTTCATTCCTAGCTGTAGGCCGCCGTTCTCCACGGGTCTTCGCACTGATAACCTTTGACATAACAGATGGTGAAATCACTGTAAAGCCATTATAAGCCATGTCTGGGGGGCATGGTGGGTACAAGAAGCGGCATCTGTGTATATGAAGTCCCAACAAACCATCATATGTTCTTCCGAAAAGTCACTAAGATCCACCCATAGAGCGAATAGAGTTTGGCGCCAATAATGACAAATTTTACATATGTATAGATTATAATATTTGGTCACCCATAGCAACCGACCATATTCCATTTATTTTATGGCTACAGTGACTTTGGCCACAATGCCACATCACCATGCGCAAATCTGTCTTGTATCCAAAGTCGCCATGTAGCGCTAGTTTAGCACAACAATGGTGCGGTATACATTGAGGTATTTCACAACTTAAAACACACAAATTAAAAAGTTTTAAAAATGAATCACCTAAAAAGTTACATAAAACATGTAACTTTCATAACTTTAGCACTGGCGGCCATGTTGCCGGTTTCCTTTGTGCTGCAGGAAGTAGTAACGTCCCCCCATCTTTGTGGCATCCTCACAGCTGACTTGCTCTTTCTCAGTGTCTGTCTGCGCTTTTTGTGTATCCGGGTCCCCATGTGTTTGTGTATTGTGTGTCATGTCTCCTCTCAGATAAAGTGATTCATTAGGCCTCACAAAGGGAAGGTGCTCACAATGAGTTTGGATGTGAATTCTCCATTGACCCTTGGGGGCTTCTCATGTAAATGAGGCCTTAGCTCCTTTTATTTTCCTAATGGAGCCCACCCATATCCTGTGTAGTGGCCACTCAGATAAGTTGAATCCCCTCCATGTTGAATCCCTTCCATAGAAATCCCTCATTTACATTAGACACTCATGTGTTGTTTTCAGCATCCTCTCCTCATGTTATTCACCACTCTTACCACTTACTGGGGGCGGCCATCTTGTGGATCACACAGAATGATCCAATTCTACAGTTCTGTGCAAAATGGAAATTCACAATATGATTTTATTTTACATTTCGGGGACTATTGACTTGCATTAAAGACAATGCTGGAGACTTGCAACCAAAAATTCATTTGCAACGTGACATCATTAACTAACATTACGTGCACTGTGCATTTTTTCTCTCAGGGTACGTGCACACTGTGGAATGGCGGCGGATAACCCGTTGCGCATTCCGCAGCTCGTGCCTGCCAGCAGACTGAGGCGGGTGCGCCCGTCTCCTCCCGTGTCATAGACTCCATTCTATGCACGGACGGATTCCGTCGTCCGTCCAACGAATGAACACGTACATTCTTTATACGGAGGGCGGAATCCGCCCATGCATAGCATGGAGTCTATGACACGGGCAGAGACGCGCGTGTCCACCTCAGTCCGCCAGTGGGTGCGAGCAACAGGTTATCCGTCACCATTCCGCATTAAGGTACTTAAGACCTTTAGACTGGATTCACAGGTTAAGTAATTTTTGGGCGGATGGTGGGAGGTTTTCTATGGGGATTTACTGCCGCTCTGGACAGTTCCTGACATGGACAGAGGTGGCAGCAGAGAGCACTGTGAAAGACTGGAGAGAATAAACCACCTCCTGCAGGACATACAGCAGCTGATAAGTACTGGAAGACAAGATTTTTTTAAAAGAAGTAAATGACAAATCTCTGACACTTTCTGGCACCGGTTGATTTGAAAGTTGTTGTTTTTTTTGTAAACTAACCCTTTAAATAAGTGGGAATGGTTTAAAATGTATTTTTTATGTATTTGTGGATGTTACAGACTTTTTTTGCATTAAAATTCAGAACTCTCCCATAGATGTCTATGGGACAATCAGTGCTGCAATTATGGTCCGTATTAGAGCTTGTCAGTAGTTTTTCCAGATGCAATGCAAAAGAAATTATTGGGCCCTAAATTTGCCTGTAATTGCTGATCCGCAATTATGGAAAAATTTACAGAACGTGTGAATAAGGCCTTAGACTTGGCCAAAAACGCCAATATGTAACCCTTTTTTTCTGGTTATTATTCCCTATAGAAGTCTATGGGGGAAAAATGCTGATTGCATGCGATTTCCAAAAAATGCAAACGCAGTCCACAGCGTTTGTTAACCCCCCCAAAAAACGCAATCTGTGTGTAAGAACATGACCTTACTGTTATGTGCAAGTATACGTAGGCGGACATTTTTAGTTCGATTCAGTTAGTTAGTTCCCACAATTAATCAATCATGTGATCGGTTGTTTTGCGCTGCATACCAGGCTTTGGCAGTTTTTGCGCTGCCTACCAGGCTTTGGCAGTTTTTGCGCTGCCTACCAGGCTGTAGCAGTTTTTGCGCTGCTTACCAGGCTTTGGCAGTCTATGGCCGTATCACTACACTACAGAATACAGCTGATTACCGAAAGGTTTGTCATAGTGATGGAGTTTGTGAGACCATCACTGTATGTGTTAGATTAAAAATGCATAATCAGGGCTAAAGATAAGCAAATCCTTTTAGTTGTAGAAATGCGCATAGAATCCCAGAGGGCGAAGGATTGTGATGTAAAGGGCCCCCCTTTATAAAAGGGGGACACACGGGATTGCGCCCCCACCCCCCTTTTTAGTACAAGTTTGGTTTTACATGTATGTGGTAGTTGTTCTCTCCCCCCCCCCCTTCTTTCTATTCCTACAGGTACCACAAGCCTTGGAGATTCTGCTTAGCAACAGCCAGCGTTGTGATTGGTGATTACAGCTGTGTGGGAATACAGTGAGCTAAAAATAGAAAGGTGCCCTCTGTTTGGATTGGTCAGCTGGCTGAGAGCGGGAGATTTGGAATGGTATTTATAGGGGAGCCGGCTCTCAGCTGTGTCAGTCAGAGTAGCTATACAGAAGAAGCTGCTCCCACCCGCCCTCCCTTATGTTCAAGGACTTTGTCGTGGCACTTTGATAGAGGGGGTATTGTCGCCCTGCTCTCAGGGCGGGCATGTCCTTCTGTTAAGCTATGGCTCGGTTATTTATTTATTGATTTATTTATTGATTAAATTATTTGATTATTTATGATATTGGTGCTTAACAGTGTATTTGCTTACCCTTATTAAAGTGCCACGGCCTTTATATTCCAAATGCTTGTTAGTCTTATTTCAGGGGGGGTATTGGGGGCTGCATTTCCGTGTAAAGGGGTTTGTGGTCGCCACATGATGGCGGCGTTTAACACATGACATTAGGCCATGTTCCCATGCGTGTTTTTCATGGCTTTTTCACGATGGAATACCAGAAAAAAATCATTCAATGTTCAACATGTTCAATGTCAAGGTGTCACTCATTTGCGGAAGCCAGAACATGCATTGACCCCACTGACCGAGACTACTTTACATGCAATATGGCGGCTAAATACACACCAGAAATCTCACACGCTGTGGTACAGTAATAGCATTCCCAAACTTGTGGCTTTCCAGCTGTTGCAAAACTACAACTCCCAGCATGCCCTGACATTGCACATCTTGAAAAACTACAACTCCCAGCATGCCATGATAGAAACCATCTGAAGTAAAAACTCTTTGTTGCCCATAGCAACCAATCACAGTTTTGCTTTCACTTTGTGCTCTTGAACAATAAATCTGGTTGCTATGGGCAACATTAGGAAGTCTGCTGTGCGCAGGAAAATATCTTCCCCGATACAATATTTTGGCTCTGTATAATAGAGAATATGAAGATGACTATTCCGTGTAGTGGTGATGAATTTGTCGCTGGCGATCTCTAGAAACCCATCCAGCTCAACCTGTTTTTGACTGTGGGGAAAAAAAACTTTATTTACATAAAAACATATCAGGCATCCGACACAACCTGTGCTTAATGCGTTATTGTCTGCTCAGCTGTTGTGGGACTACAAGTCTCAGCAGGCACTGAGAATTCTTTTCATGTTATACGCCATGTTTGCTCATGAATACCCCCCAGAGTGTGTACTCACCCAGCTAATACACAACTCCTGCTGGGACCTATGAGTGAAGGCTGCAATACACACTTACCTCTGCTATGTCTAAGTATATGGTATTTAAGGACACTGTGACACACAGTATTTACTCCTGACGAAGTCACCGGAGGGTGACGATACGCGTGGGGTTCTTTGCCGGGGGTAGCAGCTCCATGACCCTGTATCCATCCAGGCACCGAAATATATACATTTTCTGCCTGTGTAGCGCTGGGTGACATATATTTTACAAAATTTCTTAGCCTCATACATCTATATATCTTTTATGGTTTGGCATTTTGGTTTGTTGCTTTGCCGATATCTTTGATTTATTTTTTGGGTCGTGTTGACAATATTATTTGTTTGCTACCCCCCGTAGGTCTGATACCCTTTATTGATTGTGTGGGTAGACCGTAGACTTGCATGTTCCTTATTGGAATTTTTAAATGTTTTTAAGTGTATTGTGTAGTGGTGTTTTTTGTGAGTGTTTTATATGAGTACTTTCAACTAATAAAAATTACATATATATTTTTCTGGACATATATCTTTATGTACTTATTATATGGTGGAGTGCACTTAATATTTGTCTAGCTCTTTGTCTCTTTGTGGGTTAACATTATTGCTATCTAGACATTGAGTGGCACCCCCGTTATTTCACACAGTATTTGGTTGAGCCACCTGTTGTTTCTTATGCTTATCTGCTATGTCTAAGGGCCTGCACCTACACGTCCCTGTGTCCTGCCCTGCCATTACATTGCTAATTACAAGCCTATTTGTCTCTATAAGACGGCCATTACCACAGGATGCCTTGAGCCGGGTCTGAATGCTCTATATGACCATGTCCATGAACCAGAAGAAATCACTCCTTACTAATAGACAATCCTTTTTAACTATATCAGTCATTTCGTAGGAATATTGGTTTTTGGGAAAGCCGATTGACAATCAATATGTCCACCATTTTCTTTAGTCTCTTGAAGATCCAGTGCTCTTAGTTATATAGGGAAATAAGAAAACTGGTGCTGTATATTAAAGACCTGTAAGTTATAGTTCTGTAGATGATAGCCATGTACATTACAGACCTGTAGATTATACACATGTATATTATAGTCCTATATATTATAGAAATGTAGATTGCAGACAGATAGTTTATAGACATGTATATTATAGTCACATAGATTACAAACATGTATACTATAGCCACCATAGACATGTAGGTTACGGTCACATCCATTATAGACCTGTGGATTCTAGTCATGCACATTACGTTCATGCACTTTATATATAGTGTAGATTATAAACATGTACAGTGGCGTAACTACCATGGAGGCAGACCACGCAGCTGCTATGGGGCCCGGTCAGCACAGGGGCCCAGATGAACCCATGGCACAGTGTGGCCTGCTTCCATGATTGTAGGGCACTCGCAGCTGGGGGGACAGCCACATACGCAGGGGGACAGTGTCTCAGGGTCCTTCCCTCTTGTTGGCAGCACAGTGTGTCAGAGCAACCTCAGTGCCTCTCTGATGCCCTGCCCCGGCAGCCTTCAGCCACAGCAGCCAACCCCCACAGCGTGTCACATCAGCCCCACCACCCTTCTGCCACAGCCACCCCTTAGCCCACGGTACGCAAGGTGGTGGCACGGTACAGGAGGGGGAGCCGGTGGCATGGTACTGGAGGAAAACCCAGCACCACAGCTCACAGTGTCTCACAACTCCCCCAATTTATACACACTTTGCCTGGCGCATCGCTCCTTTGTTTGCCCCAGCTCCCAGGAGACCGCGCCAGACCAGGTGAGTATGCTGGGGACCTATAGAGTTTTTTTTGCTATGGGGTCCCATCCTAGTTATGGGGCCCCTGAGCATGTATATTATGGACATCTAAATTACAGCCATGTACTTTATGGTCATGTAGATTACAGTCTTGTATGTTATATTTAGTCATGTAGATTACAGATATGTATGTTATATATATAGTCATGTAGATGATAGATATGTATGTTATATATATATATATATATATATATATATATATATATATATATATATAGACATGTAGATGATTGATATATGTTATATATAGTCATGTAGATGATAGATATGTATGTTATATATAGTCATGTAGATGATAGATATGTATGTTATATATAGTCATGTAGATTACAGATATGTATGTTATATATAGTCATGTAGATGATAGAGATGTATGTTATATATAGAGAGACATGTAGATGATAGATATGTTATATATAGTCATGTAGATCAGTGATTTTCAACCTTTTTTGAGCCGCGGCACACTTTTTATACTTAAAAAATCCCGGGGCACACCACCAACCAAAATGGCACAAAATGACACTAAAACAGTACATATTATACATATAGTTAATAATATACTCTAAATGCATTTATACTCACTCAGTGTGAAACTTGGCCCTGTTTTCTTCTCCCCCCTGTGCTTCTCTCCTGTGCTTCTCTCCACCATACTTCTCCCCCCCCCCCCGCTTCTCTCCTGTGCTTCTCTCCACCATACTTCTCCCCCCTGCTTCTCTCCTGTGCTTCTCTCCCCCATGCTTCTCTCCACCATACTTCTCCCCCCTGCTTCTCTCCACCATACTTCTCCCCCTGCTTCTCTCCTGTGCTTCTCTCCCCCATGCTTTTCTCCACCATACTTCTCCCCCCTGCTTCTCTCCTGTGCTTCTCTCCACCATGCTTCTCTCCCGTGCTTCTCTCCACCATACTTCTCCCCCCCTGCTTCTCTCCTGTGCTTCTCTCCACCATACTTCTCCCCCTGCTTCTCTCCACCATACTTCTCCCCCCTGCTTCTCTCCTGTGCTTCTCTCCCCCATGCTTCTCTCCACCATACTTCTCCCCCTGCTTCTCTCCTGTGCTTCTCTCCCCCATGCTTCTCTCCTGTGCTTCTCTCCACCATACTTCTCCCCCCTGCTTCTCTCCTGTGCTTCTCTCCCATGCTTCTCTCCCCCATGCTTCTCTCCTGTGCTTCTCTCCACCATACTTCTCCCCCTGCTTCTCTCCTCCATGCTTCTCTTCTGTGCTTTTCTCCCCCCCCATGCTTCTCTCCTGTGCTTCTCTCCACCATACTTCTCCCCCCTGCTTCTCTCCTGTGCTTCTCTCCCCCATGCTTCTCTCCACCATACTTCTCCCCCCCTGCTTCTCTCCTGTGCTTCTCTCCACCATACTTCTCCCCCCTGCTTCTCTCCTGTGCTTCTCTCCACCATACTTCTCCCCCCTGCTTCTCTCCTGTGCTTCTCTCCCCCATGCTTCTCTCCACCATACTTCTCCCCCCTGCTTCTCTCCACCATACTTCTCCCCCTGCTTCTCTCCTGTGCTTCTCTCCCCCATGCTTCTCTCCACCATACTTCTCCCCCCTGCTTCTCTCCTGTGCTTCTCTCCCATGCTTCTCTCCCCCATGCTTCTCTCCACCATACTTCTCCCCCCTGCTTCTCTCCTCCATGCTTCTCTCCTGTGCTTTTCCCCCCTGCTTCTCTTCTGTGCTTTTCTCCCCCCCCCCCATGCTTCTCTCCTGTGCTTCTCTCCACCATACTTCTCCCCCCTGCTTCTCTCCTGTGCTTCTCTCCCCTATGCTTCTCTCCTGTGCTTCTCTCCCCCATGCTTCTCTCCTGTGCTTCTCTCCACCAAACTTCTCTCCCCCCTGCTTCTCTCCACTGTTTCTCTCACCCATCCCCAGATTTCTCTCCCCCCCCCCTTCCTCCTCACCTCCTCCGAGAGGGTTGCCGCTGCTGTCCGCCTCACCTACTGGCCGCCCGTAGGGCCCGGACATGCTCCTCCAATCAGCGGAGACCGGGAGCGTGGTGCGCTGCGGCAGGCCGTAGCGCACACGTTGATTGGATGCGTGCATCAGGGCCCGCCGCAGCGCACCCCGCAACCGCCCACTTTATAATCTGCCACTGATCGATGCGCATTGCCGGGGAACAAAACAAAGGGACACCATAGTTTGGGGAACTTTCCCCGCGGCACACCCGACCATGTGTCGCGGCACACTGCTTGAAAATCACTGATGTAGATGATAGATATGTATGTTATATATAGTCATGTAGATGATAAATATGTATGATATATATATATATATATATATAGACATGTAGATGATAGATATGTATGTTATATATATATATAGTCATGTAGGTGATAGATATGTATGTTATATATAGTCATGTAGATGATAGATATGTATGTTATATATAGTCATGTAGATGATAGATATGTATGTTATATATATAGTCATGTAGATGATAGATATGTATGTTATATATATAGTCATGTAGATGATAGATATGTATGATATATATATATATATATATAGACATGTAGATGATAGATATGTATGTTATATATATATAGTCATGTAGGTGATAGATATGTATGTTATATATATAGTCATGTAGATGATAGATATGTTATATATATATATATATATATATATATATATATATATATATATATATACATGTAGATGATAGATATGTATGTTATATATATAGTCATGTAGGTGATAGATATGTATGTTATATATAGTCATGTAGATGATAGATATGTATGTTATATATATAGTCATGTAGATGATAGATATGTATGTTATATATAGTCATGTAGATGATAGATATGTATGTTATATATATAGTCATGTAGATGATAGATATGTATGTTATATATATATATATATATATATATATATATATAGACATGTAGATGATAGATATGTATGTTATATATATATAGTCATGTAGGTGATAGATATGTATGTTATATATATAGTCATGTAGATGATAGATATGTTATATATATATATATATATATATATAGACATGTAGATGATAGATATGTATGTTATATATATAGTCATGTAGGTGATAGATATGTATGTTATATATAGTCATGTAGATGATAGATATGTATGTTATATATATAGTCATGTAGATGATAGATATGTATGTTATATATATATAGTCATGTAGGTGATGTAGACTGTAGTGACGTATCAGCTCACTATATCTAGTGTATTATAGATACCTGAATATTCCGGGTTCTCTGGGTTTAGTACAGACACATGTGACTGTTTGACCTCAGGCAAACACATGAATGAACTGATTCCCAGACGTTTTCCCCGCCCACTTTTTCCTTGTAAGGAACATCCGTTCAGTTAAAGAGCCTCAACTCGCTCTTCGATTGGCCGCGGCTCCCGGTGATTGACATGTTCAGAACTTCCTCGTCTCGTAGAGCTATAGTGAAAGGGGCGGGGACATATGTTAACGACCTGGCGCCGCCATCCAATAGCTGGCCGGGATTCCTGAAGAGGGGGCGTGTCCACAGGGCCGAGGATAAAGATCGCGATCCCCATTGTTAAGGAGATTTAAAGGGGCCGCTGGACAGGGGTAGGCGGAAGCGAGAGGCCGGGCCGAGGGATCTACAGCCGGCCGCGCCCCGTGGGAAAGTCCGGGGATCGCACAGAGGACAGGCCTGGAGTGTGCTGGATATCAGGGGGGGAGACGCTGTGGAGGACAGAGAGGGAGGCAGTGAGCCCGGGGGGACGCGGAGAGTGCAGCATGGAGCCCCCAGCCTCCAAGAGGAGGTGCCCCGGCCTCACACCCCGATACAAGCCGGACTCCTTACTGGACCTCAGTGCCAAGAGGGTGGCCGAGAGCTGGGCCTTCGAGCAGGTAATGGGGAGGCACGGGTTAATATGTGTATATACCATGTATACAGTGTATCCGTATACCGGGAGCAGAGCGTATACAGGCTGTATATACACCATATGCTCATCAACATGTGTATATATATACACTGTATACATCCACCACTATATGTAGTGTCATCATAGTGTATACAATGTGTATATACAGGGATTGTGTGTGTGTGTGTGTGTGTGTATATACCATGTATACTGGGAGCAGAGCCTATACAGGCTGTATATACACCATATACTCATCAACATATGTAGTGTCATCATAGTGTATACAATGTGTATATACAGGGATTGTGTGTGTGTGTGTATATACCATGTATACAGGGAGCAGAGCGTATACAGGCTGTATATACACCATATGCTCATCAACATATATATATATACACTGTATACATCCACCACTATATGTAGTGTCATCATAGTGTATACAATGTATATACAGGGATTGTGTGTGTGTATATACACCATGTATACAGTGTATCTGTATACCGGGAGCAGAGCGTATACAGGCTGTATATACACCATATGCTCATCAACATATATATACACTGTATACATCCACCACTATATGTAGTGTCATCATAGTGTATACAATGTATATACAGGGATTGTGTGTGTATATACCATGTATACCGGGAGCAGAGTGTATACAGGCTGTATATACACCATATACTCATCAACATATATATACACTGTATACATCCACCACTATATGTAGTGTCATCATAGTGTATATACAGGGATTGTGTGTGTATATACCATGTATACAGTGTATCTGTATACAGGCTGTATATACACCATATGCTCATTAACATTATATATATATATATGTATATATATATATATCCACCACTATATGTAGTGTCATCATAGTGTATACAATGTATATACAGGGATTGTGTGTGTGTATATACCATGTATACCGGGAGCAGAGCGTATACAGGCTGTATATACACCATATACTCATCAACATATATATACACTGTATACATCCACCACTATATGTAGTGTCATCATAGTGTATATACAGGGATTGTGTGTGTGTATATACCATGTATACAATGTATCCGTATACAGGGAGCAGAGCGTATACAGGCTGTATATACACCATATGCTCATCAACATATATATATACTGTATACATCCACCACTATATGTAGTGTCATCATAGTGTATATACAGGGATTGTGTGTGTATATACCATGTATACAGTGTATCTGTATACAGGCTGTATATACACCATATGCTCATTAACATTATATATCCACCACTATATGTAGTGTCATCATAGTGTATACAATGTATATACAGGGATTGTGTGTGTGTATATACACCATGTATACAGTGTATCTGTATACCGGGAGCAGAGCGTATACAGGCTGTATATACACCATATGCTCATCAACATATATATACACTGTATACATCCACCACTATATGTAGTGTCATCATAGTGTATACAATGTATATACAGGGATTGTGTGTGTATATACCATGTATACCGGGAGCAGAGTGTATACAGGCTGTATATACACCATATACTCATCAACATATATATACACTGTATACATCCACCACTATATGTAGTGTCATCATAGTGTATATACAGGGATTGTGTGTGTGTATATACCATGTATACAGGGAGCAGAGCGTATACAGGCTGTATATACACCATATGCTCATCAACATATATATATACTGTATACATCCACCACTATATGTAGTCATCATAGTGTATATAATGTGTATATACGGGGATTGTGTGTATATACCATGTATACAATGTATCCGTATACAGGGAGCAGAGCGTATACAGGCTGTATATACACCATATGCTCATCAACATATATATATACTGTATACATCCACCACTATATGTAGTCATCATAGTGTATATAATGTGTATATACGGGGATTGTGTGTATATACCATGTATACAGTGTATCCGTATACCAGGAGCAGAGCGTATACAGGCTGTATATACACCATATGCTCATCAACACACACACACACACACACACACATAGTACTTGGTCAGTAAATGCTGTATACACCCACCACTATAGATACTGTCATCATAGAATATAGTGTATACCATATGTATGTGCTCACTATAGACTGTATACAGTGTTAGTGTGTGTGTGTGTGTGTATATATATAATCACACTAGCAATACAGTGATCGTAATGTGTGTGTGTGTGTGTGTGTGTGTGTGTGTGTGTGTGTGTATATATATATATATGTAATGTATAGTAACCTCCAAATGTATATTATTAAATTAGACTGTTTGTGTATATACTAGAATCATAATATGTATCATATAGCATATAAATAATCAGTATAGATGGTACTCGGTCATCTGGAAAAAGGTAAATTTAAAATAAATAACAAAATAAAAAAAATAGTTATATATATATATATATATATATATATATATATATATATATATATATATATATATATATATATATATATATATATATTAATTATAATATAAACACAAATACAATGTAGCCTTCTGCCCGGGGCAGGTGTGTGTCTATATTTTGCTGTGGTGCATCATAGTATCAGCGTGACCTCATCACTTCCTCATACTACATCCACCCTCTCCCTAAATACCGCACGAGATGCCATCACTGCGGGGAGTGTCACCTGTCACTTGACACACCGGCTCATAAACGTGTACAGCTCCTCTAATGGATTCTTCTATGGCTTATATCCTATGCAGGGGCCTCTCCTATAGGCTTCTGTCATTCCTGGCTAAGGGGGGGGGGGGGGGTGTAAGCTGGGATCCACAATGTCGCAATCAATAAGACTATGGGACACTGGGCACTAATAAGCAGCGCTTAATAAATGTCCACCCCTCGTCCGTCTCTTTTACTGACTTATTGCTCATGTGTTATAAAGACAAGTCAATGCTTTGTATATTGGGATTGATTTTTTTTTGCGCTCATCGGCCTCTTTTCATTGACTGTACTCCCCTGTGTACATCACAGCACCCTCTACGATCAATAGGAGTGTGAAAAATTACGTCTTGTTTGAGAAGTTAAATCTAACGCTCTATAACTTTGATCATTTCCCCATATAGCTCAATAACCTCTATGTAGTATATATAGCTGTATGTAACTGCGCCCTCTAGAGTCTATAATTATAAAATCTAATTATAAAATCTATAGAATATTATAATGTCATTTATATCTAGTTATACACGGATTTATTTTTTTCTTGCAGGTAGAAGAACGATTTTCCCGGGTACCAGAGCCGGTTCAGAAGCGTATAGTGTTCTGGTCCTTCCCGCGGAGTGAGAAGGAGATCTGTATGTATTCCTCTCTGGGTTATCACCCTCCGGAAGGCGAGCGAGACTCCAGGGTCCCCTTTAACAGGGGGCTTCAGCTGCTGCAGTCGGGGGCCGTACAGAGAGTACTACAAGTCGGTGAGTGTGCTGCGGGCCGTGCCGGGCATTGTGGGGCACTGCTTTTATGCGGTGTACAATGAGCACAGGGTGTCGGCATTGTGCTGCCTGCGGCGCCCCGGGGGATGGGGGGGGTTCTTGCAAATCAGGTTTAACTGAATTATTGTGACTACAAACAGGATTGCTATTGAAGCAGGTGCCAGTGTGTACTCTGTGAATGGGCTGCATTGTGCGCCCCGGGGTGCAGCTCCTGGAGCCCCAGAAGTGACGTGCAGTGAAGGAGGACAGCACGGTCCACACCTGAGGCGGCAGCGGCAGGCAGCGACATGTAATATAGGTGACAGCTGGTGACACGGCTTTTGTCCCTGTGTGAGTCAGTGGCCTGAGAGCGGCAGCTTGTCCGGACTTGTGGCTGAGAGCGGGCACTTCCTAGCACGCCCGTACATGTGCCAGGGCTGCGTCTCTCATCCGTTTCTGTGTGATGCCCTCCATCCATCCGTCCGTCCCCTCCCTGCTTTATTAGGATATCAGACTCCAATGGCTAATCCCTGTTTTTTGTCTTCCCTCTGAAACCCCCAGGGACCCCCCCCCCCCTTCCCTTTCTTCTCATCTCTCTGGGTGATTGTATTTTGTACACAGTAGATAAAAGTGCCATTGACAGAGAGGGGCCTGAGGCGTGTGACGGGGACAATGTGGGGCTGATACTGGCCCGGCGTCATGCGTCACAGATCCCACACATGTCCTGACCGCCGGGACCTGCCGCCTGTCAATGGGGCCTATTCAGGGCTTGTGTTTCCAGCTATCGTACACTGGGGGGGGGGAATTCTGTATTTTATAAGTCATGTAATATAGCTGGAGATCTATATGTAATTGTCCGTCCATAATGATTCCTCTATGTGCCCATTCAGGATAACCCATGCATGTAGGAGTCCTTGTTGTCTGGCCCCACCCCATTGTAGAACTGGGTTAAGGGGGGGGGGGGGTGAACAGATGGGAAGCGTAGTCCTACCCCCACTACTCCTGAGAGTCTCGTATAAGGGGCTGGCTTACATCAGTGATGGGCAACCATGGTGCTCTCGGGAGTTGCATGGTATATAATTTGTGTATAAACCAGGGAAGCCTCAGGACCACTAAGGCTGGGCTCACATGGCTCTTTCTCCAATAAGAGTCAATGAGGGGGTTGGGCAACCACATTCACATTTCTCAGAAATTTGATGACAATGGGGCAGATATCTGGAGTCGGCCAGTGTTTTGAGAGTTATTTTTCTGCACGTCATAGGCAGAGATGCCCTGCTGTGAATTATAGCTGTGCATGGCGTAAGCTGTCTGTATGCTGAGAGTTGTAGTTTTGCAAGAAGATGATTGTCAGGGCATGTCAGGAATTGTTGTTTTGTGAGCTGAGAAGCCCTCCTGTGAGTTGGATTATTGTGTACTGTCAGGGCATGCTGGGAGTTGTAGTTCTTGAAGTTGAATATTGGTGCATTCTAGGAGTTGTAATTTTGCATGGCTAAGAGTTGTTCTGCAAGCTGTAGGCCGAGAAGCCCTGCTGGGAGTTGTAGTTTTGCATACTGTAGTACATTAAAACCTATAGAGACTCTCATTTGAATATATTACACTTGCCTTTAGGATCCTGGATAAGCTGGGTGGCAGCCTCTGTGCCCAGAACATGCCCTTTACAGCCCCGATGTGTCATACAGCCCATCTTGTCTATGGTACACCATCTATTTATCATTAACTCTGCATTCTCCTTCTTTCAGGCTTTCACCTCAGCGGATCAGTCACAGAATCAGGGGAACCAGAAAGAACCTACCAAGTATCCATCAGCTTCGACCGATGCAAGATCACGTCCGTCAGCTGCGGCTGCGAGAACAGAGACATATTCTACTGCGCCCATGTGGTGGCGCTCTCCCTGCATCGTATCCGGCGGGCGCGGACGGTGGAGCTGCGGCTGCCCATCTCCGAGACACTCTCCCAAATGAACCGGGATCAGCTGCAGAAATTCGTTCAGTATCTGATCAGCGAACATCACACAGAAGTTCTCCCTACGGCCCAGAGATTGGCGGATGAGATCCTACAGCTGGGGTCCGAGATCAACAGAGTGCATGGTAAGCCGGAGGAGTGTCTACTTCGGCTGGGGTACTACAACTCCCAGTATGGCTTTCCATGGCTCATATGTACTTTCTCTTTCAGGAGCCCCAGATCCCACGGCGGGGGCTGGGCGTGAGGATGACAACTGCTGGCATCTGGATGAGGAGCAGATTCAGGAGCAAGTGAAGCAGCTCTTGTCTAATGGCGGTTACTACGGAGCCAGCAAACAGCTGCAGTCCATGTTCAGCAAGGTGACTGATGTGTTTTAGCACTGTGATGTATCCTGTAGCATCAGGACTACATTCTCTTACCCATCTGGGTCCTGTCCCTCCAGGTGCGGGAGATGCTGAGGATGCGAGACTCCAATGGTGCCCGGATGCTGATCCTGATGACCGAGCAGTTCCTGGAGGACCCGCGGTTAGCTCTATGGCGGCAGCAGGGAGCTGGAATGACCGATAAATGTCGGCAGCTGTGGGATGAATTGGGTAAGAGTTGTTCTTGTACAAGAAAACTATGGGCTGAGGCATGATGTAGACCTGAATGTGACCACCTTTGTATCCTCTCTCCTTGACAGGTGCCCTTTGGGTGTGTGTGGTGCTCAGCCCTCACTGCCGTCCGGAGGAGAGGGAGTCCTGGCTGGACCTGCTGCGGAGGTGGAACGCCATGGACATCTGTCCTCTGGAGGAAGGAAACTATTCTTTGGATGGTCCGGGGGCACAAAGTACATCTCAGAGCTCTGTTGGAGGCCAAGGTATGACAATAGAGAGTGCTATAGGTCATGTGACTTGTTGTTACCCTATAGATGGGACATAGTCCTACTTGCCATAAGCCAGGGATGGGGGAACCTTCAGCCTTCCAGCTGTTGCAAAACTAAAATTCCCTCTATGATTGGACAGCCAAAGCTTCGCTTTGGCTGTCCAGGCATGAGGGGAATTGTAGTTTTGCAACAGCTAGAGGGCCGAAGGTTCCCCATCCCTGGTATAAGCTGTTCAGGCATCTTCTGCTATTAAGAGTTATAGATTCTCTCTCTATACTCATAGCAGTTCTTTAACCCTACACTTTGTCTTTATTTCCAGTCATCACTCCCCGTCAGACTGTTTTCGCCCGGGCTCTAAAGGCGGGGGAACTGCGCTGGAATGACCCCCACTTACAACGGGTGCTAAACGGCGACACCTGCACTTCAGGAACGAGCGTGAAGTGCAGCACAGACAAGCTGTCCTATGACCCCCAAGGCCGCCCACTCTGGCTTGGAGACCACTTTCCAGTAGCATGTGCCCGTGTTGACGCCCTAAGATCTCATGGGTATCCGACCCAAGCTTTAAGACTGGCGGTCTCTGTGGTGAACACCATGAGGCTACAACGTCAACACCAGATGGAGGGACTGAAACAGCAGAGGAAAGGTGAGGCGAGAAAGTGGTCCGATGGTGGGAACTGGGCGGGGGAGCGTCTTTGGGTTTGTTGTCAACTCATTCTCTTTCTCTTCCTGATAGAGCTTCAGATGAAAGGCAGCACAACCCTCACTAATCTGGAGGGATGGATCGGCCACCCACTTGATCCCATTGGGTGTCTGTGTAGGACATTCCTGGAGGCTAGTCTACCGGAGGATGAAGGACCAGCTCCCTATCCAGGTATGTCCAATGTGGACTGACTATGGACTATGTAGTCAAAGGTGGACTGACTACTGACCCATACATGACCTCTTACGAACAGTTTGTCCCCA
Source organism: Dendropsophus ebraccatus (assembly GCF_027789765.1). Classification (NCBI taxonomy): domain Eukaryota; kingdom Metazoa; phylum Chordata; class Amphibia; order Anura; family Hylidae; genus Dendropsophus; species Dendropsophus ebraccatus. The sequence goes on along the minus strand of NC_091454.1, from coordinate 215,166,098 downwards.
GCCATTCTGACTTTGTTTCTCTATTTGCAGAGCTTGGTGGAGAGCAGAGGAAAGTGATGTACCAGCACGTCCCTGTACCTGGAGGTTCCCCCTCAGGAGAGTCCCTTCTCTGCCTGGCTTTAGAAGTGGCCCTTATGGGCTTGGGACAGCAACGAGCAATGCCTGAAGGCCTCTATGCACAAGACAAGCTAGTGAGAAGTGAGGAGCAGATTATTGGCCTTCTGGGAACATTGGACATGGGGGAGAGGCTGGTGCAGGTGCTGAGAAAGCAAGCCATATTACTCTTAGAAGGTTAGTAGTGTGTTACGTCAGGGGTTGCACATCGATAGATCGTTGTTGCTGCTCTGTGGACCGATATACTGATGCTGTTTCTTTTTCTTCTAGGTGGTCCGTTCAGTGGATTCGGAGAAGTGATCTACCGGGAGAGTGTTCCCATGCACACATTTGCACGCTTCCTCTTCACGGCTTTGCTCCCACATGATTCTGACCTGGCATATCGCGTCGCTCTAAGAGCCATGCGGTAAGTGCGCTGAGCTATAAATGGCCTCCGGTGAGCCTTATATTGGTGGTTCTAGCATCTAAACTTGGTTCTGTTTATTTCCAGGCTTCCGGTCCTTGAGTCAGTCATTCCTCCTCATGGATCTGACATCATGCCGCTGGACTCCATGCTGACCAGTCGCTTTCCCCGCTGGTTTATTCTGGGGCACCTAGAGACTCGACAGTGTGAACTGGCATCTGCCATGTTGACGACAGCTAAAGGTATAGATCCTGGAGGGGTTTAGTGGTTGCTGTGGTCATGGGAAGTTTATAGAACCTTTCTATAGCAGATTTCTTGTACTAACTGGGAAAATAATAAATTCAATCTAATGCTTCCTATTCTTTCATCACAGGAGACCCAAAATGGTTGCACACTGTCTTGGCCTCCATTCAGCAACATATCCACTCCCCAGCTCTGCTGTTCAAGCTGGCTCAGGATGCCTGCAAGACTGCGACTCCCCCCAACTCTCCCCCTGACACCACGCTGCTAAACATCTCTCTGGAGCTAGGATTGCAGGTAAGACTTTTTAGGTTTCTCCGTGTTCTTAAAAGGGGTTGTCCAGGATTCAAAAATAGCACAGCCACTCTCTTGCAAAAACAGTGCCACCTGGTCCACAGGTATTGTAGTGCAATTGTGCTTCATTATCTTCATTAGAACTGAGCTGCACTACCACACCCAAACTGAGGACAGGAGAGGCACTACCACACCCAAACTGAGGACAGGAGAGGCGTAGGCAGTAAACTGCCTTGTTTTTCTAAGCCTGGACAAATACTTTTAAGGCTATGTTCACACTATGTAAGAGACCGGCCGTTCCGTGACCCCAGCCAGATCATCTCTGCCGGTACTTAAGTACCGGACGGATGATCTTTCCGGCCGCAGAGCTCTGATGCAGGCGCATTAGAGCTTCCCATAGCACACAGTGAAGCAAGCGGCCGGAGCCGCTCGCTTCACTGTGTGAACTGACAGGGCTTTCTGCGGCCGGAATTCACTGAATTACGGCCGCAGAAAACTGACATGTCAGTTGTTTGCGGCCCCGTATGGGATCCTGGCCGGAGCATATACGATGTGTATACGCTACGGCCGGGATTCCATAAAGAAACAGGCATTGTTCCACCACGCTAAAAGTACGGCCGTTGTTGCCATCGGCAACAACAGCCGTACTTTTACGTAGTGTGAACATGGCCTAAAGCTGTCACTATTGTGGCACCGGGAATATTTTTATCCACTGTGTTGCTCATCTCTAACCCTTCCATCCTGCAGGTGATGAGAATGACACTGACCACTCTGACATGGAGACGGCGGGAGATGGTTCGCTGGCTGGTATCATGTGCCACAGAGATTGGTAAGTATCATGGCTGGGATTTGGCTTTCTCTTTAGTCTCTTCTTTCTATAGGCATCTACATTTAACCCATTATTCTCCCTGTCTCTCCAGGTGCCCAAGCCCTCATCAGTGTCATGCAGAACTGGTACACCCTCTTCACCCCCATTGAAGCGACCAGTATCGTTGCAGTGTCTTGCACCTCTCCTGCCACCCTCCTGCGTTTCAGTCAGGACCCCAGACAACGAGAAGAGCTTTGTTCCTGCGCGCGGGCCTTGGCCTTACAATGTGCTATGAAGGACCCTCAAAGCTGTGCCCTCCCCGCCCTGACTTTATGTGAGAAGGACCACACCTCTTTTGAAGCTGCTTACCAGATAGTTCTGGACAGTGCCAGCTCCGGCCCTGGCGCACATTCCCACCTCTTCACAGTCGCCCGCTACATGGAGCACCGTGGCCTACCAATGAGAGCCTTTACCTTAGCCACATTAGCCCTATCCAACCTGACAATAGGTTTTAGCCAAGACTCTCACCCTGCTGTCAGTGATGTCCTGTGGGCATGCTCTCTAGCACACTCATTGGGCAAAGTTGAGCTGAGCACTGTGGTACCCCTAGTTATTAAAAGCGTGCAGTGTGCCCCTGTCCTATCCGATATTATACGCCGCTGTAGCCTTGCACCCCCTGGCCTGGCACAGGCCCTCTCCGCTGCTAATAACCCAAGAGGCCGGGGAACGGTGCCACGAGCTGACAAACCTCCGATCTGCCAACTACTGGAAGCCGCAGTTGGTGCCTATATCAGCACCACCCACTCCCGCCTCACTCACATCAGTCCCCGACATTATGGCGAGTTCATAGAATTTCTTGCAAAAGCTCGAGACACTTTCCTGCTGGCACCGGATGGCCATCGCCAATTTGCCCAATTTTTGGATAACCTGAAACAAACTTACAAAGGGAAAAAGAAACTAATGCTGCTGGTGCGGGAACGATTTGGCTGAATTAGACTATAGGCGATAACCCTAAAAGACTTTACTCTCCCTTATTTAGGGACCCCCAACCCCCGGTAGAGGGGATGGAGCGTATGACCCTCCACACTACGGATATATCGTAATGCTGGCGGAGGAACGCTGTAGTGAAGGATATATTTTTATTTTTCCCATTTTATTTTTGAAGAATCGCCACGGAATCCCCAGTGGAATTGAGAATTTTTTTGTTATAATAACTTATATTTATTTATATTCTGCCCGCCACAAGGACTGTACCATTACCCCCATACACAGAGGGTTCACGGTATACAATGATGGACTATGAGATGCCCCTTGGACTTGACTGCAAGCCACAGAAGGATCTGGTTTTGCCAAGCGAGGGTTATAATGGCGGGAAGACCTATCTGCAAAAAGCAGAATTTATATATTTATTTCTGAAGGATTTTCTGTATTAACTTATTTAATAATTTTTTTGTATCTTTTTTTTTTTTTTTTTTTTTTTTTTTAAAGAAAAAAAGTCTGAGAATATATTGTAACTGAGCACCCATCTTATTGCATATTGGCCTGTTGTCAGGTGAATGTATTATGGCTGCAAGTCCCGGCTTATGACCAGTGATTGGGCCAGGCTTCGCATTTTTAAAAAAGGCAGCCATATTCTGCTCATCTGATGCCGGTCTAAGATGTGAAGCGACTCTTCCCCACCCTTCAACCCAGTAACCATCTTTTCTGTAGCAAAGCTTTGTAACAGGCCCTAAGCAGTATTACTCCAGCCTGTGCTGATGGCGGCCATATTGAAAATATGGATCCATTTTTAATTATAGACCAAATTGTGTTTAATTGGAACTATAGTGATTTGAACCTATAGTGAAGGCAGACTTTTTTTTTTTTTTTTTTTTTTTGACCAGTCTTATGTTAGTAATGGTATCAGTGGTTGGCTCTCTTACTTGACACCTTACATACTGTGGCAGCCATTTGCAATTTTGATGGCTGCAATTCCTGTATAGATATCAAACAGTGATACAATGGCACAAAGTGGCTGCCTCCATCATTGTTTGGTGAAGCCAAGTTGTAACTCTTGGTATTTGATCTCAAAAAAAAAAAAAAGTCTGCCTTCACTCTCTTTAGGCTGTGTCTGTGCACTTCATTTTCTGTATTCATTCCATAAACTTTATATTTTACATAACTGGGGCCATTAATGTAAACCCTAGGTGACCAAAACTTGCTGTGAAGGTATCGTATGGCGGCCGGCTTGCTTTGTATAGTGTACACGACTGTATATGTACTTACCAATTCCATTAGGAGACGGTAGGCTTCAGGGGAGCACAGGCCTCGTTGCCCATGGCAACCAATCAAAATGCAGTTTTTCTTTCTGAAGTACAGTTTAGTAAATGAAAGCTGAACTCTGGTTGCTGTGTGCGCTGAGGCCTACCTGGGAGAGGGAGTCCTATTGCGTTACACCTCACGCCTCCCCAAAATACAATGAAGCAGTAATAAATTGTACACTGAATCTATATCTCAGGAAGATGTTACACGCTGTTCACCTGGCACGTGGACCCGCAATGCTCCCCCCTTCCCCATTTCCTGTACTTATACGGGGCTTGCTCCATGTATATCACACACCCCCCTCCCCCATATAGCGCTATATGTGCGTCATAAATGAAGGTCTGAACTTGTAAAATATCATAGACGCTCGCTCACTCGTAAATATATTTTGCTGAGAATATAGAGTCGGGCTGTAAAAAGTTTAAAAAGACGTTAAATATTATAAATATAAATATATATATATATGGATTTATCTGTCTGTTTTATTTATTGATGCATCTGTCACACTTGATTCTAAGATATAAAATACATTTTAAAGAAACCTTTTGTAGTTCTGGTTTACTTGGGGTGAAGGGGATAGTGGGCATACATGGTATATGGAAAGGGCGCACGGATGCTATGGATATCGGTGAGGGCTAGAGATTAGCGAACCTTGAGCACGATCGGGTTCACCTGAATGCTTGCCATTCAATTATCGGTGGCTGAAGTTGGATGCAGCCTTGGGGAGTCCTGGAAAACATGGATATAGTCTATGGCCTATGACTGTAGCCATGGTGTGAGACCACCATATGAAAAGAAGATCAGAGTGAACGCCCTAAGATGGTTTAGTACTAGAGGAAGCACGGGGAAGGGACAAAAATGAGTTTAAAAACAAAAGGAAACTTTTGGGATTTTCCTGTTAGATTCTCAGCAACCGCAGGGTCTGAATGAGGCCTGCAGTTTCCGACCATTCGTGTAAGTGTGGAGACATATGGAATCTAAGGCCATCTAGTGGCTAGTTTAAGGTAATGCACTTTATAAAACATGCAAAGTAACCAAGTAATATGTACAGGGCTGTATTAACAGCTGCTGCTGCCCTAGGCACTAAACCTGAAGACGCCCCATCTACACTCACCTATTGGCGATACCAGACCTGACCAATACCACCATACCCCCCACCCCCCTGGAAAAGACACCAGATTTACTGGCAAGTCTGAACGGGAGGAGGGAAACAAAAATTTGTTTTTCTGTCCCCCTGCTCCCTGGTGCTGCCCTAGGCACCGGACCACGGGTGCCTAGTGGTAAATACGGCCCTGAATATTTATAAAAGATGCTGGATGTGTAACACTATGTGCAATATAATGAAAAGTATTTTTTGTATTGTGATGTAGTCTTTGATGATCCTGATGACGTTAGACCAAGCACTATTTAATGGTGGGGGGTTGTAGCGTGACCACGCTAGCTACTGGCCTCCTGGATGGAACAGAGGTCTCTGTCTTGATGGACACACAGACTTAAAAGTTATAAAGGTTTAGAAGTTACTTCTATTTAAAAAAAATCTCCGTCTTCCCATACTTATCAGCTGCTGTATGTCCTGCAGGAAGTGCTCTTTGCTGCCACCTCTGTCCATGACAGTAACTGTCCAGATCAGTAGCAAAACCCCATAGAAAACCTTTCCTGCTCTGGACAGTTCCTGACATGTACAGAGGTGTCAGACTGGAAAGAATACACACTTCCTGCATCACATACAGCAGCTGATAAGTACTGGAAGACAATTTTTTTTTTTTCTTTAAACAAGCTTCTGCAGTGCTCTAGTAAGGGCCGTATTAAATGGGCTAATATTTAGGAGCAAGTGAATGTCGGCCTGTCAGGTCAGCGTTAGCAATGTTGGCAAGCAAGAAACGAGGAGCAAGCTATTACATGCACCAACATCGAGCGGGGCACTGTGGGGAGTAGCAGGAGGGGCTGCCCGAACAATCTTTAGATTCAATGACACATATTGATGCACAGCAGACCGTCGCTATCGTGATCCCTTTTTTAAAACCTGCTTTAAGACAACGATTAGATGACCTATTACCCTAAACTATTATCGGCCATAACTGACAATAATCGGCCAAGTACGTCCGATAATTGTTTGGTGTAATAGTACCCCAAGTGTCATGGCCCTTCATTGTGACCTACTTTAACTAAAGATCGGAGCTGTTCAGTCCCATTTACTTTAATAAAACTGAGCTGCAATACCAGACCCTGCCACTACCAAACACATGGCACTGTGAACAAAGGTCTGAGTCTAACCAGTGATAAGCTGATCCACCTATCTGATATTGAGCAGCTATGAATAATGCTGAACCAGAGAACTCCCTGAAAACTCATATACAACATGGAGCAAATTCTGTCAAACTATTGCCTTCTGTTTACAGAGTCTTTCAGAGGAATTATCCAAGATAAGAGAAACATAGCTGCTTTGATCCAAAAATAGCGCCACCCCTGTTATTAGGTTGTAGCTGGTATTACATCTCTGTGCCATTTACTTTATAGGAACTGAACGGCAATCCCATACCACCACCTGTGGACAAAGGCGGTGCTGTTTCTGGGAGAAAGCAGCCATGTTTTTGTAATCCTGGATGACCCCTTTAAAACCTATTTTTTCTTTTCAGGCCTAAAGCTAAGTTCAGGATTGTGTTAGAGCCACAGGACTGTATGGGACTAAACTGTGTGTCTTTTCTATAGCAACCAGCAGAATCAGCTTTGGGTGTGAATGGAAACAATAATCTGTGCTACAGATGTATTACCAAAGTTGTCCAGTAGATGGCAAACAAGTCCACATTCTAAATAAGCTCACTGTAAAACAGACATGTAGTGGAGCTGAACTTGTTGAACACGTTTAGTGCAACAATCCTTGGCATAGTGTGATTGCACATTGACCATCGCTGTCACCTGTAGAACAATGAATTATATATTTGGCAGGATTTTGAAGATTACTTTTAGCTGTGACTGATTTATTACTATTACACATTGTGATGGGTGCAGCAGAGCTGAGTTTGATATGTAACACAACATCTATGGTTCAAGATATATTGGGAGTATCTGGCTCTCTGTTATGTAGTTTACACAAAAGCAGTTACATTTTGTCTATTGTTCCCTATTGTTCCAGTACCGAGGAGTCTCCTATATAAGGCGCCCCCTCTTATAACGCTCCTGTCCTGTTATAAGCTATATATGATGTATATATAATAAGTCCTGAGCTTTGGCCCATCTGATACAAGAAGACGCCGAATCAGCCGTTTACAGATGACATTTTATTCTTCAAACGTTTTACATTTGACACATGAAAATATACATGATACAAATAAAGCAAGACGCTATAAGACGAAAGGCCTCTGAAATACTCTGTGCTGCTGCTCCGGTTTCTATCATTGGCTAATTGTCTCTACTCCCCATCTCCTATCATGTCACTGCCCATCACATATACACCTGTCTGGCTAACACGATCACATAGACATTGGACAGTTCATTACCCACACACTCCTCTCCTGAAATACTCTGTGCTGCTGAGAACATTGCTCCTGTTTCTATCATTGCCCACTAGTCTCTACTCCCCATCTCCTATCATATCACTGCCCATCCCATATACACCTGTCCGGCTAATACAATGACATGACTGGACAGTTTATTACCCACACACTCCTCTCCTGAAATACTCTGTGCTGCTTTTCTTCATCCCCCCCTACTACCTGTTATATTTGGTCACAGTTCATTGTCCTCTCCTGAAATACTCTGCGCTGCTGACGCTGCTCCTACCCCTGTCCACTTTTCTCCATGCCCCACTTCTCATCATCACACTGCCCCTCACATGTAACCCTATCCGGCTAACACAATCACACAGATAATGAACAGTTCATTGCCAGCACACTCCTCTCCTGAAATACTCTGTGCTGCTCCAAACAGGTCAAAGATCATAGCTGAAGAGTCTTGGCCCCAACTCCTGTCCTGCTGAACTGAGCCAGGTGAAGGGTTAACCACCATTTATCAGCTCAGTAGGCACGGGAGTCAGCACCAGGAAGAGGCGACCAATGAGACGGATCCGCGCGGGGCGGGCATCCCAGACGCGGAACTTAGCCACTGTGAACACGCGGGATGAGACAGTGATCACAGGCCAGCTAAGCCCTGCGCCTCAGCTGCCGATCTTCAGGTCACGGACATGTCATGATGATGTCATTACTATTTAGTGATGTCACAAGTATGACGTCATATATGGCATCTTCTGTGGAACATCCTGCGGCGCCATCCTTGGAGTGACGATCTGCAGAAGGTGAAGCTTACGGTTGGAAATCCCTGGCAATGTGATTTATCTCCTCAGTAATAAAAATCCCATGTCCAGGAATCCCCGGCCGTCAGCTACATGGGGGGGGGATCCAAGATGGCGTCAGCATGAGGTGGGAGATGAAGCGGAGGACCTGCAAGAGAAGGAGAGAGCGAAGAGTTAGGCACACTCATCTGCAGGATAAGATAACCCTCTAAATCAAGGGGCGGCCATTGCTGGGCAGAAGTCAGGTAAATGTCTCATAGACCAAGGGGCAGTGAAGATTGTGAGGAAAACTGGAAAAAGATAAGATGATGATTGGTGGGTTAAAGGGATTATCCAGCGCCACCCCTGTCCTCAGGTTGTGGGTAGTATTGCAGCAAGTTAGTTGTAATACCACACAGGACCTGAGGGGAGGGGGTGGCGCTGTTTCTTTTATTATGGATAACCCCCTATAGGCTATGTGTGTAGACAATATCATCACAAGGTCATCAGAAATGGGGTCACTTAGGGGAAGGATACGACTATAGCCCAGCTATGAGATGTGTGGCGGCCAAGGCTTAGATACATTGGCTCAGCATACAGTATTACACATTACAGGCTTAGATACATTGGCTCAGCATACAGTATTACACATTACAGGCTTAGATACATTGGCTTAGCATACAGTATTACACATTACAGGCTTAGATACATTCACTCAGCATACAGTATCACACATTACAGGCTTAGATACATTGGCTCAGCGAACAGTATCACACATGATAGTCTTAGAAGGTTTCTCCCAAGGGCCTGTCCTTAGGATAGACCTGTGAGGGTCTGACAGCATCAACTTTGTTTTTTAACGAGCACAATTCTACTTGGCTCCCCACGTATCTGACATGGATGTGCTTAGATACACTCAGTAAACGGCACACTGTGTAGGACATTATCTCATAATATAGTCACCGTACATGATGGAGTTGTGTAGCCTATATGGCACCCATGGGCGTCCCTATATATTCATAGTACTGAGCTGTAGACTTTGTGCCGCTTTCACCTCTATATCACAATTATAGGGACAATACAGTTAGCGGAACGTGCTAACCCCATCCTCTGGTACCCCCATCAGTGCCTCATCCTCAGGTACCCTCTTCAGTGCCTCATCCTCAGGTACCCTATCAGTGCCTCATCCTCAGGTACCCCCATCAGTGCCTCATCCTCAGGTACCCTATCAGTGCCTCATCCTCAGGTACCCTCTTCAGTGCCTCATCCTCAGGTACAACCATCAGTGCCTCATGCTCAGGTACCCTCATCAGTGCCTCATCCTCAGGTACCCTCTTCAGTGCCTCATCCTCAGGTACCCTCTTCAGTGCCTCATCCTCAGGTACCCTATCAGTGCCTCATCCTCAGGTACCCTCATCAGTACCTCATCCTCAGGTACCCTCTTCAGTGCCTCATCCTCAGGTACCCTATCAGTGCCTCATCCTCAGGTACCCTCATCAGTACCTCATCCTCAGGTACCCCCATCAGTGTCTCATCCTCAGGTACCCCCATCAGTGCCTCATCCTCAGGTACCCTCTTCAGTGCCTCATCCTCAGGTACCCTCTTCAGTGCCTCATCCTCAGGTACCCTATCAGTGCCTCATCCTCAGGTACCCTCATCAGTACCTCATCCTCAGGTACCCTCTTCAGTGCCTCATCCTCAGGTACCCTATCAGTGCCTCATCCTCAGGTACCCCCATCAGTGCCTCATCCTCAGGCACCTCATCAGTGCCTCATCCTCAGGTACCCCATCAGTGCCTCATCCTCAGGTACAACCATCAGTGCCTCATGCTCAGGTACCCTCATCAGTGCCTCATCCTCAGGTACCCTCATCAATTCCTCATCCTCAGGTATACCCATCAGTGCCTCATCCTCAGGCACCTCATCAGTGCCTCATCCTCAGGTACCCTCTTCAGTGCCTCATCCTCAGGTACCCTCATCATTGCCTCATCCTCAGGTAGCCTCATCAGTGCCTCATCCTCAGGTACCCTCATCAATGCCTCAACCTCAGGTACCCTCATCAGTGTCTCATCCTCAGGTACCCCCATCAGTGCCTCATCCTCAGGTACCCTCATCAGTGCCTCAACCTCAGGTACCCTCATCAGTGCCTCAACCTCAGGTACCCTCATCAGTGCCTCATCCTCAGGTACCCCATCAGTGCCTCATCCTCAGGTACCCCATCAGTACCTCATCCTCAGGTACCCCATCAGTGCCTCATCCTCAGGTACCCTCTTCAGTGCCTTATCCTCAGGTACCCCATCAGTGTCTCATCCTCAGGTACCCCATCAGTGCCTCATGCTCAGGTACCCCCATCAGTGCCTCACCCTCAGGTACCCTCATCAATTCCTCATCCTCAGGTATACCCATCAGTGCCTCATCCTCAGGTACCCTCATCAGTGCCTCAACCTCAGGTACAACCATCAGTGCCTCATACTCAGGTACCCTCATCAGTGCCTCTTCCTCAGGTAGCCTCATCAGTGCCTCATCCTCAGGTACCCCCATCAGTGCCTCATCCTCAGGTACCCTCATCAGTGCCTCAACCTCAGGTACCCTCATCGGTGCCTCATCCTCAGGTACCCCCATCAGTGCCTCATCCTCAGGTACCCTCATCAGTGCCTCATCCTCAGGTACCCCCATCAGTGCCTCATCCTCAGGTACCCTCATCAGTGCCTCATCCTCAGGTATCTTATCAGTAGTTCAGCCTTAGGTACCCTTATCAGTGCCTCATTCTCAGGTACCCTATCAGTAGTTCAGCCTTAGGTACCCCATCAGTAGTTCACGCTTTATTCCACCAGCTCGGTCACCCAGGTATGAGATATACCCAACCCATACATGCCCATGGTGCGGACTTCAATACAATGATCATCAAAGAAAGATCAACTAAAGAAAAAAGATGCCACACCACCACAGTATCACACGTGATAAGCTTAGATACATGGGCTCAGTGTACAGCAATGCACACAATAACACAATTAGATACACTGGCTCAATATACCCTATCACACATGATAGCATTGGGTACACCAGTTTAGTATACAGTATCATACAAGGCAGGCTTAGATACCTCCGATTAGTATACAGTATCATACAAGGCAGGTTTAGATACCGCCGATCAGTACACAGTATCATACAAGACAGGCTTAGATACCTCCGATCACTATACAGTATCATACAAGACAGGTTTAGATACCTCCGATCAGTATACAGTATTATACAAGGCAGCTTTAGATACCTCCGATCAGTACACAGTATCATACAAGACAGGATTAGATACCTCCGATCAGTATAAAGTATTGTACAAGACAGGTTTGGATACCGCCGATCAGTATACAGTATCATACAAGACAGGCTTAGATACCTCCGATCAGTACACAGTATCATACAAGACAGGCTTAGATACCTTCGATCAGTATACAGTATCATACAAGACAGGCTTAGATACCTCTGATCAGTATAAAGCATCGTACAAGACAGGTTTAGATACCTCCGATCAGTATACAGTATCATACAAAGCAGGTTCAGATACCTCTTATCAGTATACAGTATTATACAAGACAGGCTTAGATACCTCCGATCAGTATACAATATCATACAAAGCAGGTTTAGATAACTCATAGATAGACTGTTTAGATGATCTCATAATATAGTTATCTTACATGATGGAGGAGGTAGTACTATATAGTCCTCTGACTTTTTATCCCCACACGAATCTGCTTAGTAATAGAGGAGAGGCAGGGCCGTATTTACCACTAGGCACCCGTGGTCCGGTGCCTAGGGCAGCACCTTGCAGGGGGGCAGCACCAGGGAGCAGGGGACAGAAAAAACAATTTTTTTTTGCTTTTATTTTTTTAGTTTCCCTCCTCCCGTTCAGACTTGCCAGTAAATCTGGTGTTTTTTTTCCAGGGGAGTGGGGGGTATGGTGGTATTGGTCAGGTCTGGTATCGCCAATAGATGCGTGAAGATGGGGCATCTTCAGGTTTAGTGCCTAGGGCAGCATCAGCTGTTAATACAGTCCTGAGGAGAGGGGGAGTCTCTATGCAGAATAACTGATCAATCCTGTGAGTGCTGTACCACAATCCATACTGGTTGTCACCCACCATATTGGTAGTCACCCCTCATCTCTAGAAGAGACTGTAGCGTCACAATATTATTAAGGGTTTATGTACATGGTGGAGCCTATATGGCACCCATGGGCGTCCCTATATATTCATAGTACTGAGCTGTAGACTTTGTGCCGCTGTAACCTCCATATCACAATATATAATACAGGGACAATACAGTAAGCAGAACATGTTATCATTTTTCTATATGAATAGGAGAACATAGGTACAGTATGCACCCATAGGGGGGATTTATCAAACATGGTGTAAAGTGAAACTGGCTCAGTTGCCCCTAGCAACCAATCGGATTCCACCTTCCATTTTCCAAAGTCTGTGAGGAATGAAAGGTGGAATCTGATTGGTTGCTAGGGGCAACTGAGCCAGTCTCACTTTACACCATGTTTGATAAATCCCCCCCATAGACTTATACTAAAGATGGAGAAAACATGGCTGCACCGTCCAGGCCTCAGGCCTACAATGGAGTCATGAATGAAGGGTGAATGCACATATACTACCCCATACAATATAGTATTTAACTAGTGTGTTTCTATAAACCCTGCAAATGCTGGAGTCCCCACTATGAGATCTATCACACTATGGGGCCTCCGGGAGACGTCATATTCTCCACCAAATAATAAAAATCCCTCATAAGAACAGACTGTAATCCAAGCTCAAATATCATCAAAAGAAAAGCCGGAAAATATTATTCACGGTGGCGTCTGCCCGGAACAGAAATAACCCAGACACATACGTAACTCAAGGCAGTACAGTAACAAAAGCATAAAACAATAGAACAAGAAACAATGGCGGCAGCTGGATGAATGAGTGTGGGACGTCCCCGAGGAGTTATGTGACCACGCTGAGGCCTCGTATGAGGAGAAACATGGCACCCATAGAAACCTAGAGGGCAACACTGTATCTAAGCACAGAACCGGATGGACTATGTGAGAAATATCCATCGTAGTACGTAGATACTCAACTATGATCAGTACCAGAAATGGCCAAGATCTCAGATGGGCCGACGTCTCAATAGATTCTGATCACCTTCCCATGAAAGCATTTCCCTTAAAGAAATTTTTTTTATGAATTTTACGTTGTTTGTTTTTTTTATTACTTTTTTTTATCCACTTTTTACTTTTTTACTGGTTTTATCCACCATTGACACAAAACATAACATTTTTACCTCCCCGTATATATAAATCTAAAATGCCAAAAACTTTTTTTCTTTTTAAGGCAGCATTTTCTAGGTGTTTTTATGAACCTGGTATTTTTCGCTCATAGAATTGGAATTTCATTGGTTTTTCCCTGTAAAAAAAAATTGCACGTGTTGCATTTTTGTCCCTTTTTTTTCTCCACTTTTCTCGAATCACCTGATTCATGAATTGGATAGTTTGTACAAAGAAAAAGACCACAGAAAAAAATAATATATGTGTGCGAAAAAAAAGCATGTACTATAAATTGCATTAAAAAAATTAAAAGAAAACAACTAAATGCACAAGCCCAAAAAAACAAAAAAAAACAAAATGGAAATGGAAAAATTACTAAAAAAAATAAAAATAACTATAAATATAAAAAAGCAATTAACCTTAAAATTTATATGAGATTTTCAGCATTTTTATAGTTTTGTACATATAAAACCTAATACTATACAATGGAAAAAAAATAAAATAAAAAATGGTGCTAATACTTTTTTTTCAGTTTTACTATTTTTTTTTTTTTGTTTTATGATCAAATTTCAAATTTGAAAAAAAAAAGAAGGAAAGAATTAAAGTCAGAATTAACGAGAGTGAGTCCAACGTACGGGCGCCAAAAAGTGAGACAGGGAAAGCATTGTGGCTTGGAGAACCTCGCTCTGCCAGACACAACAGTGTGGGATTAGTTACAGGAGGACACACGTCATCTCTATTAAAGTTATAATCGTTCAAATGTGGCGCCCAAACCCCCGGAGCCGAGGAAAGAGCCAACAAATAAACCCAGATGCCGCTGTGGGGCCCGGCCAGCCTGCCGTACAGTAGGCCCCGCGCACCATCACGCGCCCCACACACACACACGCACACACACTGACCACTCAATTCTCATCTGGATTAAAATAAAATAAAAATCCTAATTTTCTAATTTTTTCTTATATTTTATATAAAACAAATGAAGTCATTGCAGTTTCCATTATATATATATATATATATATCTATATATATATATATATATATATCCACATCATGGCGGTGTGGTACTTGTAGTTTCACAAGGTATTGCATAATACAGCTCGAAATGATAAAATAAAATTTTTTGAATTTCAATGTAAAATTTTTCACATTTAAACCAGTAAATGCAACAGTTATAATCCGCAACCCGTGCGTCCATGGCGAATTATCACTGGCGACAAACAGGCGTATGATCCATAATGGTTGATGCAGACTTACCAAACGCTTAGTGCTATAACCAGGACACAGGCTCCATGGCTCATATCCCAGTTATAGCAGCATGCAATGAAATATTGATCATACTCACCCTATACGTAGCCATCGCCTATGTCCACATAGGTCCTCGCCTACCCATATACACAGGGATCCCATGCTGCCGCCAGCACCGTGCTTTTCACTCTGCCTCCCAGACATAGGGAAATCCCTTTATAACCAACACTTGCGTCATCTCATCACTACTCCCGTGATTGCAGCATAGAAGGGCGGACTTTACCGTATTGACAGGAATATACGCCCCCATGTTCTGTACTTGCCTTACTACGCTGTGTTATGTATACCATTGTATTCTATAGATTTATTGGATGACAGGCGGCGTTGGGACCTGTCGTAAATCGTGTCTTTAAAGATGGTGACTGTGCAGAAAATCAGATTGAGATTTTTACTTTGCGACGTTTGTATAAATTATGGAACGTTTCTCATTTGATAAATTTATTAATTTATATAGATTTATTTCCAATTGTTATTAAAGGGACCTGTCACATTGAAAGTGCAGTCAGATTTGAAGGCGTCATGTTATAGAGCAGGAGGAGCTGAGCGGTTTGATATATAATATTATGGGAAAAGATTCAGTATAACTTTTTATTTATGTAACTCTCTGCTCATTCATAAGTAGTCAAGTGGGCGGTCCTAATCAGTGACTGATAGCTTTCTCCAAATGCACTTATACTTAGAGAGCTGTCAATCACTGCATAGGACTGCCCACTTAATCAGTGATTAGCAGCTCAATGTGCACTTATACACAGGTAGCTGTCAATCACTAAGTAGGCCCGCCCACTTGACAGTGACACTGTCACCTCTTTTTTGCATTCTGACATCTCTACACAGGTGTAATGGGTAAATTTAGCAGTTTTCATACCTTATTTTATATCATAGGTCATGGTGCTTGTTCAAGTAAAAAAACTGCAGATTGTGTTAAGTGGGCGGGGCCTCGCGACAATAGCGCCACGTAGCCCCGCCCACAAAACACGGTTGGCCACGCCCCCTCGCCAGCCATTGGAACAGGCTGGCCGAAAGGTCTAGACCCCACCCCCTTTACGTTGGCCAACCAATGGGCGTCAAGGGGGCGGTGCCAACTTTTCTCTCCCCGTTGTGGGCGGGGCTAAGTGACGCTAATGCCGCGAGGCCACGCCCACTTAATACAATCTGCAGTTGCACCATGCACCAAGCACCATGACGTATGATATGAAATAAGGTATGAAAAACGCTAAATTTAACTTTTACACCTGTGTAGAGAAGTCAGAATGCACAAAGGGGGTGACAGTGTCACTTTAAGCAGAGATATACAGTAATAAATGGTGACTCTTATTCCATCAAATTATTTATCAATCTGCTCAGCTCCTCCTGCTCTATTTAGATCGGACCGCACTGTCACTGTGATCGATTCCGTTCAAAGGTTCTAGAATTTTAGACTTTATGGATTCCTTTATTTGATACATTTTGAAACTTTTTAAAATTTCAGATAATTATATTAAAAATTGTGTTAGTTTCCTATTGTTATTCAGCTATCATATTTTTTTCTTATGAAACTTTTTAATTTTTTTTTTTACATTTTGTCACTTTTTGTTTCTGTGTTGATACCATAAATCCCCCCATGTCTCTCTGTCATAGTTCCCGGGGCTCCTTGTTGGGTGGATTTACACGGAGGAGAATCCGAAGCGTATATTACAGTAATTACGGCACTGTAGTCACTGTATACAGACAACGCTCCAAACAGTAGCTCAGGAGAATACCGGTTCCACGCCCCAGTGACGTCATCCACTACGCTTCTCCATGGCGACACCAAAACAAAGCTCAGACAGTACAGATGGGGGGAGGGAGGACAGGACGGGACGCGGGAATCCCTCATATCCGGAGTCCTCATTAACCCTTTCCCGTACCCCTGGAGGATTGGCATTCCCATCCTGCAGTACCTGTAATAATACGGACGCAATACAGTCTCCAGATGGTGGGGAACTATAAGCGCCAGCATGCCCGTATAGTGCTGAGACTTGTAGTTCCACACCAACCGGCTCATACTTCCATGTTTCATCAAGTTCCTGGACCCCAATGCAAAATCTGTAACAGGACCCCCACTTACCATATGCCAGTATCACGAGGGCACAAGCGGAACTGAGAACATCATAGGGATCTAGGTTTTCCCTACTGTATATAGCAGGGATGGGGAACCTTTAGCCCTCCAGCTGTTGTAAAACTACAATTCCCATCATGCCTGGACAGCTTGGCTGCAGGGAAAACAGTGAGTCATGTGACACGGTTATAATGTATTCTCCAACAATGTCTGATGACATCACCAAGTATATGATGACATCACCAAGTCCTCTCTTATAGCCATCTAGGTGCTGTTGCAAAACTACAACTCCCATCATGCCATGACAGCCTTCCCCTCAGCTAATCTAGTAGAGAGATTGGTGATGTCATCATATACAGTACATATGCATTAGTGATGTCATCACACAGCTTTGGAGAATAGTGATAAATTATAACTGTGTCACGTGACTCACTGTTTTCCCTGCAGGATCTATACATCATAGCTGACAGCTTCCATGTGGCTTCCATATAAGTAGTAGGGATGGCGAGACACCAGGGTCAGATCATCTCCAGAGCGGACGGTCCCAGTATGTGGTGGTCAATCTGCTCAGCTCCTCCTGCTCTATAACATGACGTCTGCAGGTTGGACTGCATTGTCATCGTGATCGATTCCTTTTGAAGATTCTAGAATTGTAGACTTGTTGGATTCCTTTATTTGAAACATTTTGAAACTTTTTAAAATTTTTCATAATTATATCACGGCGCCCAAGGCTCATTGATGTGTGTAGCCGTCCACTCCGATCCCACAGGAGAGCTGCTGGAGAGCAAACTGCAGTCTATGACATCACAGCTCCACAGGCCGGTCCCATGCTGACTGTTGTCCACTGAGGAAAGCGTCTACAATGTAGCCACATGAACAGAACGGGCCATGGAGGAATGGGAAGAAGGAGGCCTGGGCTGAGAAATCCAGGGTTGCATGTGTGTCACTTAACTGGAAAAGCGATGGCGCTAGGATGCACAATGGGAAGAAGACAAGATGGCGGGTGGGGGGGGGGGGCAGTGCGTGCAATCACTTACCAGGATGCACTATGGGAAGAAGGCAAGATGGCAGGGGTGAATGCGCTTCACGTACCTAGAGAAGCAATGGCACCAGGATGCACTATGGGAAGAAGACAAAATGGTGGGGGTGCGTGTAAGTCACTTACTTAGAGAAGCGATGGAACCAGGATGCACTATGGGAAGAAGACAAGATGGTGGGGGTGGGTGTAAGTCACTTACCTGGAGAAGAGATGGCACCAGGATGCACTATGGGAAGAATACAAGATGGTGGGGGTGCATGTAAGTCACTTACCTGGAGAAGAGATGGCACCAGGATGCACTATGGGAAGAAGACAAAATGGTGGGGGTGCGTGTAAGTCACTTACTTAGAGAAGCGATGGAACCAGGATGCACTATGGGAAGAAGACAAGATGGTGGGGGTGGGTGTAAGTCACTTACCTGGAGAAGCGATGGCACCAGGATGCACTATGGGAAGAATACAAGATGGTGGGGGTGCGTGTAAGTCACTTACCTGGAGAAGAGATGGCACCAGGATGCACTATGGGAAGAAGGCAAGATGGCGGGGGGTACATGTACTCCACTTACCTAGAGAAGCAATGGCACCAGGATACACTATGGGAAGAAGACAAGACAGTGTGCGTGTGTGTGTGTGTGTGTGTGAAGGGGGTATGTCACTTACCTGAAGAAGCAATGGCAACAGTATGTACTATGGGAGGAAGACAAAATAGCGGGGGTGCATGTGTTTCACCTACCTGGAGAAGCGATGGCACCAGGATGCAATATGGGAAGAAGAAAAGATGGTGGAGAGGCGTCAATTATCTGGAGAGGAGATGGCACCCGGATGCACTATGGGAAGAAGACAAGATGGTGGGAGGTGCGTGTACATCACTTACCTGGAGAAGCAATGGCACCAGGATACACTATGGGAAGAAGACAAGATGATGTGTGTGGGTGAGGTGTGGGGGGGGGGGGGGGGGGGAGGGTGTACATCGCTTACTTGGAGAAGTGTTAGCACCAGGATGCTCTATGGCAAGAAAACAAGATGGCAGGGGCGGAGTAATGGGCAATGTTCTGCTGGAGACCGTGTGTCCTGGCATCATGTCGATGTTACTGTGGCCACCTACCTGACCACTGTACACACCAAGTCCCCCCCTAATAACAGCGGACCCCCTAATGCCTTGGTCATACTGCAGACATTAAAACATGACAATGATTTTCCAGGTCTTAATCCGATTGATCATCTGTGGTCTGAAGTCTGATCCGCTGCTAACATCTTGGTGCCATAGGCTTAGAGGAGTCCAGGCAGTGGTTTTATTGATATGGCTGATGGGTCTATAAAAATATATGTATCCATGATTATATATGCCTCCCTCTGTGTGTGTGTATGTATATATATATATATATATATATATATATATATATATATATATACTCAGACATGGCGGTATAGACAGACCGCATAATGACAATCAGTTATTTTTACCCGCGAACACTACTTCTATTTTTTTTCATTCGACATTCCCAAATAAAGCGTGTTACACACACGGGACACCGCCCGCTCTCACACTGGCAGGCGGAGCGCGCAGACAGTCGCCCTGTTTGTTGTGACTTCAGTGTTTGGTCTCCCGGCAACAGGAAGATTGTGAGAAAGTGAAACGGAAGTTGGGAGCAGCAGACGCCTTCTAAGACTCCGCTCCCCCCCTCCGCCATAACTAATAATAGAGCGCACAGACACTCCCGCCCCACAGTGCTCCCCCCTAATACTAACACAGGCCTCACCCAGGGAGGGGGCACTTATATCATGTCAAGTAGTATAGTGCAGGGATGTACACAGCACACGTCATATATACACAGCACACGTCATATATACATCTTACAAAACGCTGATGATATCATTCGGATCATGTGATACAGACCGCCTAGCCACGCCCCTTTTCTTTGTATCAGACTCTGGATATTCGCCAGTGTACATAGACCGTGCACTTTTGCGCCATTTTCCAGGCTACACTTCCACCAATTCACTTATAAATGGCCGTCATTGTTTGTCCTGGTTAACCCGTTCTGTCCCTCAAAGCCACACGGGTTAAAACCATGTTTAAAAAATAATGCAAATGGTTTTTCTTGTAGGAACCAAACATCGTTACAGAAACATCTGTCAGACTGGTTGCTATGGGTTACAAGACTGCAGACGCAGGAGAAATGTTTGTCACATTGGTTGCTATGGGCTGCAAGAGAGCAGACCTTAGAGAAGTGCCTGACAGAATGGTCGCTATGGATTATGACAATGCAAACACTAGATAGCTGTCACACTGGTTGCTATGGGCTACAACAATACAGACATTAAAGAAATGTTTGTCACATTGGTTGCTATGGGCTAAAGTGCTGCAGACATTACAGAAATGTTTGTCACATTGGTTGCTATGGGTTACAACACTGCAGACAATAGAAAAATGTTTGTCAGATCGGTTACCATGGGCTACAAGACTGTAGGCAATACATAAATGTTTGTCAGATAGGTTACCATGGGCTACAACACTGCAGACAATAGAGAAATGTTTGTCACATTGGTTGCCATGGGCTAAAGTGCTGCAGACATTACCGAAATGTTTGCCACATTGGTTGCTATGGGTTACAACACTGCATACAATAGAGAAATGTTTGTCACATTGGTTTCTATAGACTATATCACTGCAGACAAAAGAAAAATGTTTGTCACATTGGTTGCTATGGGCTACATGACTGCAGACAAAAGATGTTTGTCACATTGGTTGCTATGGGCTACATGACTGCAGACAAAAGATAAATGTTTGTCACATTGGTTGCTATGGGCTAAAACACTGCAGGCAATAGAGAAATGTTTGTTAGATTGGTTACCATGGGCTACAACATTGCAGACACTAAGAAAATGTTTGTCATGTTGGTTGCTATGGGTTGCAACATTATAGACATTAGGAAAATGATTGTCAAATAAGTTGCTATGGGCTACAACACTGGAGACGGTAGACAAATGCTTGTCACATTGGTTGCTGTGCTTCTACAGCACTGCAGACATTAGGGAAATAGGTGTCAGGTTGGTTACTATGGTTACAACACTGCAGACACTAGGGAAATGCCTGCCAGATTGGTTGCTATGGGTGACAACACTGCAGGCACGAAAGAAATTTCTGTCAGCTTGGTTGCTAAGGGCAACAACACCGCAGACACTAGGAAATGGTTAGTATGGGCTATAACATTGTATGCACCATTAGAGAAATGTTTGTCAGATTGGTTGCTATGGGTGACAAAGCTGCAGACATTAGAGCCACGCCCCACCAATAACAGTGCCTGGCAGAGTGCCCCTATTAGTAGTGCCACCCAGAGTGCCAACATAGAGGGGTTTTCCCATAGGTGTATACCATAGGTGGGGCCTATCATTACGTGATCAGTGGTTGCCCCACTGATCAGATGAATTCGGGGGTGTCCTGCTGCTGCAGCTCCGAAGGGACACTGGCCCAGCGGGCACAGGGCAGCAATGGCATTAGCCCCTACACAAAGTAATAGAAGATAACAATATGGCCATGTTGGTTGATGCTTCAGATGTCACTAGGTGGCAGTGATGCCACCCCGGTAATACCTCCACCACATAGTAATAGTCAGTACATCACCCTCTGCCATGCCCGGCAGCGGATTCCATCTTTTTCCTGTGTGAAGCCGCTGACACTGGATCTGGGCAGACGACCAATGGAATTTTCAGGAGACATTTTTTCTGTAATACTTAATTTTGGTTGGAGTGAAGGCCGGGAATGTTATATGTCCCTGGCGAGGATATAACGCACTGGTGATAATCCAGGCTGGAATCACAGAGCTGGGGCAGCGGCTCTTATAAAGAGGGGAGCGCCATTCTGTATCACAAAGATTTACCCCCCGACCGGCGGACGGATATCCATTCTTCACGGCTTCTATACATCTACAGATAGGAAATGATGGGACGAAACTATCATCTCTGTTCCAACAATGGACGTTCTCCTGTAATTTTCTAGTCATCTTAATAGAGCCCCTGGCAGCAGCCTCCTAGGCAGTGCCATCTTGCCTCTGTAATAAGAAGAATGCCTTTGTAATGCTGATCTGGCAGAGAAGGATCGGCCATGTTGGATTTTGGCTGCCTCATCTTTTTGTCCTTGGGGAGACCGGATGCCATCAGAGGTGTCTGGCAGCGGATTCCTAATTCAGAACACATGGACGCTCAGCTACGGACCAACAAAGTCTGGGCTACTGGAAGAGTGCACAGTAAAGGCCGACATATACATTATACATACTGTATAATAACCAAACCTGCCAATATTTGGTGGGACTGGGTGACCATCTAATATATATGGTGGCCTCGCAACCCCCCTCTACAGATGTTGTTGTGGAACATACTACCCAATCCCTTAGTTCCCGTGGAGGCGTCTAGCAGTGGCTTATACCTCCTCTCGCCACTCTGAATACAAGGATACTTGGCTATGCATGCCCCCCCCATGCATAGCCAAGTATTCATGTATTCAGAGTGGCAAGAGAAGGTATAAGCCACTGCCAGACGCCTTTATGGGAACTAAGGGAAGGATACTGAAGAGATGGCTGCTTGGCTGACTATTATGTTATATGTATAGGTTTTTCCAGGGAAATCTGATACGTAATTCCTTTAAAGCTGATATTCTTACCTCCCCCCACTTCCCCACAGCTGTCATGTTTTCTGGTCCCCACTATGGCCCTGTTTTTCCTCTCCTCAATGACATTTCAATCACAGAAATCAGTGGCCACAGAAGCAAAATGTGATCAGAAGGAAAAACAGGACAATGGAGGGAATCGGGAGATGTAACTGCAGCAGTGGTGTGGGAGCAGGGAAGGTGAGTATGCTGGCTGTTACCCCCAGTGGTGGATTATAATAGGTCCTTTCCGGTCGGTAGCCCGGGGCCCTGAGCTCCTGGGGGCCCATGGTCACTCAAACAGACTTATTCTTTCAGTGGAGTATTGTCCCTGGCCACAGTTCTGCCATGATTTGCAAAAAAATTGATGCTTTTTACCGCAATTTTGCACAGATCAGTGCTACCATGTGTACAGTAGAGGCACCAAAGCAAAAGTAATGCCTTGATGGGGTAGGCTGAGCCAGTGGCTAATCTCCCAGAAACCCAAAGTGACACTTTTTTTTTTATTTAATCAGACCAACAAATGTGTTGTGGTCATGGTATGAGAACTATTCATTCACATCTATAGGGGAGTTTTGTGGGCATACTGTGAGTGCATGAAATATTCAACAACTTCTATGTGAGAGTGTAGTGAGCATGCTCTGAGGCTGAGTGCAATGTATGTGGACATAAGGTTTTCCTATAATTATACTATGGAACATGGGAAGACTTTGTTGCTGTGGCCGCTATCTGTTTCCTTATACAGCAGCAGCAGCCGCCAGCGGTTCATTGCTGAATACAAGGATCTCATTGCCTCTGAGCGGCAGGTGTAACAATACATACAGCCAGGGTGATAAAGATGGGAGATAGTTCGGGGAGATAGTGGGCATGAATGGCGGTGGTAATACATTAACAGGCGGAGGCGCCGAGTGCAGCCTGACACTAGTATCAGTATCATCGACCTCAATCATGACTGTGGCGTCCTATGGTTGCATCACAAGCACTGGAGAGCTCATAGACTATTCATTGTGTGAGATTAACAGGTGTGGCCAGGTGTGAGAGTATATATAGTAGTATAGTATCACAGGGACAGTGCCTCACATACCGACCAATGCTAATAAGATAGCGGGAAAAGGTTGCCTCAAAGGGTTTTTCTAGCTTCGAATTCAAATCAACTGATTTTAGAAAGTTATAAAGATTTGTAAATTACTTGTATTTAAAAATCTCCAGTCTTCTAGTACTTATCAGCTGCTGTATGTCCTGCAGGAAGTGGTGTATTCTTTCCAGTCTGACACAGTGCTCTCTGCTGCCACCTCTGTCCATGTTAGGAACTGCCCAGAGCAGCAGCAAATCCCCATAGAAAACCTCTCCTGCTCTGGACAGTTCCTGACATGGACAGAGGTGGCAGCAGAGAGCACTGTGTCAGGCTCCATTCACTGGTGGAATTTCGCTGTTGAATTCTCCACCGTGGAATTCTCCGTCGCGCAATCCCGCCAGCCTCCGTGTCATAATGACAGTCTATGGGAGGCTTGCGCGTCTCCTCTCTCCGCGCTGTAGAATGGACATGTTCATTCTTCAGCGCGGAGAGACGTGGCACGTGAGCCTCCCATAGACTGTCATTATGACACGGAGGCTGGCGGGATTGCGCGGCGGAGAATTCCGTCGCAGAATACTGCCAATTTTACTCCATGTGAACGGACCCTCAGATTGGAGAGAATACATCAATACATCACTTCCTGCATTACAATCAGCAGCTGATAAGTACTGGAAGACGTGAGATTTTCATATAGAAACAAATTACAAATCTATAAAACTTTCTGACACCAAGTGATTTGAAAGAAAAAGATTTTAAAGCTGCAATACCACACAGAGCCCATGAACAGATATGGCACTGTATCTGGAAGTAAGTCTATTCAGTCTTATACAATTTGGTAGGGGTCAGACTGAGCTGTTTGAAGGGGCCACGGCTCTTGTGTGAGTACTGAAGAAGGATTATCCAGATTAAATAAACATGGCCGCTTTCTTTCAGCTAGAGCACCACTCCTGTCCTCAGTTCGGGGGTGGGTTCTGCAGATCAGTTTAATTGAAGTGAATGGAGATGAATTGTAATACCACACATAACCTGAGGACAGGGGTGGCGCTGTTTTTGCAAGAAAGTAGCTGTATTTTTTTTTTTTTTTATCCTGGATGATCCCTTTAATCTGCAGTCTAATAACAATAGTCTGGATATTATGATAAAACTGAGAGGCCAGAACAGAGGGGCAGAAAGTGTTGTCATGGGGACACAGGTACAGGATGTTTTGAGGGGAGATCAGTGAACTAACCGGGACATGAATGATGAAACCCATCCAACTGGGTCACAAGAACAAGAAGCATCCAATATGGCTGCCTGCCTATCCCTGATCATTGTGGCCCTCAGGCTTGTCACATCCTGTGGGTATACACTGAGAGGAATTTATGGATTGAACAGAAATACTGTCAGCGACTAACCAGGGTTATCACCTTATTGATAGTCATACAGGGTTTCATCAGGCGGTGTAAGGCGTTGAGCACATACTCCTCTGCCTATGGGAATCTAGACATAGAGCAATGGGTCAGTCTTGTCAGGAGTCTTAAGACAGTAGATATGAGAAGACAGGCGGCCCCTACACATCAGACTGGGCTACCCCCTCCCCAGTTATCCTAATACTCCTACAGTCACACTGTCCCACCCACACTTCACACTAAGCTCCTATCACATGGGCAACACCCTGACTCCTCTTACCCCTTCTCTAGCCAGACAGGCCGGAGCCATAGATATACACTGCCACCATCAAGACTAGTACTTGGAACACAGCGCCAACATTACCCCGTCCCCCAGGCTACAAGGCCCTCATCACTCGCAGCCCTAAACTCATCTCTATGGGGGCATATGTGGATGTATACACTGTTATGGGGCATATGTGGCTGTATACACTGTTATGGAGGTATATGTGGCTGTATACACTGTTATGGGGGTATCTGTGGCTGTATACACTGTTATGGGGGTATATGTGGCTGTATACACTGTTATGGGGGTATATGTGGCTGTATACACTGTTATGGAGGTATATGTGGCTGTATACACTGTTATTGGGGTATATGTGGCTGTATACACTGTTATGGGGGTATCTGTGGCTGTATACACTGTTATGGGGGTATACATTATGTGGCTGTATACACTTATGGGGTATATGTGGCTGTGTACACTGTTATGGGGATATCTGTAGCTGTATACACTGGTTATGGGGTATATGTGGCTGTATACACTGTTAGGCTAGGTTCACACTATGTAACTGTGCGGCTGTATTCGCGGCTGTAATTGTGCGGCGGTATTTTTGGTGGTTCATGCGTACGCTGGAAAGTATACGATATACGGCTGCACAGTGCACACTGTATGAATCTACGGCCCTATCGTAAACGGACCCGTAAAAAATGAACAAGACCAGTGTTTGCGGCTGGAAACGCGGCCGTGGATTGACAGGCGGTCCGTACGGAGTACTTCAAAAATAGCCGGCAATGATGCCGAATGCCGATGCCTCTAATAGTTAATATATTAAATTAATAAAACACATTTTCTTTGTAATAAAGTCCCTTTCGTTGTTCAATAATTTAATTCTAACGAATCCATCATTGTGCAATTAAATATACTGTTAAAATAAATATATATATAAATAAATGTATATTTATATATATATATATATATATATATATATATATATTTATATATATATTTATTTTTTGACAGTATATTTAATTGCACAATAATGGATTCGTTAGAATTAAATTATTGAACAAAGAAACTGTATTTATTTCCACGAAAATGTGTTTTATTAATTAAATATTAATTAGTACAGGAAGCTCCAGTAAGCCGTTAATTCATATTGCCGGCCATAAAGCTTTCTGTACTAATCATCACTTTACTTTAATTAAAACATCAAATGTTTCTTCTAATTATGTTATGACAATAGCATTATTAGAAGAAACATTTAGAATTATATGTGCGCTCAGCTGATTGGCTGATCGTCTGAGCGCACATATAATTAGCGGGTCTGCAGCACAGTGACTTCATTGTGCTGCGGACCAGCGAAGAGACAACATCGGGGTGAGTATACAGCTCTCCCATCCCCCTCCCCAGCACTGCACCCCTCCCAGCAAGGAAGGGGGGGTCACTTAACCCCTTCCTTGCTGGGATGGGTGCAGTCTGACATCAGTCTGGCCCCCAAGGGGTTAAGGGGGATACAATACATCCTCCCTTAACCCCTTGGGGGCCAGACTGTAAGCAGCGATCTGCTGCATACTGTAAGGAGCACAACACCGCTCACAATGATGGGTGTTGTGCTCCTGTTTGTGTGTTTTTTGTGTGTTTCTCCCTTTTTGTTTTTCAGATATCGGTATCCTGTGGATTACGTCGGATTCCGTGGACTACGTCGATGACCAGCGGTTGTTTATTGTTTTTTTTTAATAAAATGGTCAATAAGGGGTGTGGGGGTGTTTTTATTTGAATAAAAATTTTTTTAACTTGTCTTTATTTCTTTACTTTATAGACTTAGTAGTGGAAGCCGTCTAATAGACGGAATCCATTACTAAGTCGGGACCTAGTGTTAGCCGGTATAAAATGGCTAACACTAACCCCCTATTATTACCCCAGTACCCAATGCCACCAGGGGTACTGGGAAGAGCCGGGTGCCAGTGGTCCCGGAGCGTCAAAATTGGCGCTCCTGGATCGGGCGGCAGCAGGCTGGTAAGATTTAGGCTGGGGAGGGCCTAAACCAATGGCTCTTCCCACCCTGGTGTTACCAGGCTGCTGTCGCTTGGTTTTTAACCCGGCTGGTTATAAAAATAGGGGGGACGTAGGGGCGTTTTTTTTAAATTATTTATTTATTTATTTAAAAAAAAAAAACCCGCATAGGGTCCCCCCTATTTTTATAACCAGCCGGGTTAAAAAACAAGCGACAGCAGCCTGGTAACACCAGGGTGGGAAGAGCCATTGGTTTAGGCCCTCCCCAGCCTAAATCTTACCAGCCTGCTGCCGCCCGGGCCAGGAGCGCCAATTTTGACGCTCCGGGACCACTGGCACCCGGCTCTTCCCAGTACCCCTGGTGGCATTGGGTACTGGGGTAATAATAGGGGGTTAGTGTTAGCCATTTTATACCGGCTAACACTAGGCCCCAACTTAGTAATGGATTCCGTCTATTAGACGGCTTCCACTACTAAGTCTATAAAGTAAAGAAATAAAGACAAGACACAAGTTAAAAAAATTTTTTATTCAAATAAAAACACCCCCACACCCATCATTGACCATTTTATTAAAAAAAAAACAACAAACAACCGCTGGTCATCGACGTAGTCCACGGAATCCGACGTAATCCACAGGATACCGATATCTGAAAAACAAAAAGGGAGAAACACACAAAAAACACACAAACAGGAGCACAACACCCATCATTGTGAGCGGTGTTGTGCTCCTTACAGTATGCAGCATCTTTACAGATCGCTGCTTACAGTCTGGCCCCCAAGGGGTTAAGGGAGGATGTATTGTATCCCCCTTAACCCCTTGGGGGCCAGACTGATGTCAGACTGCAACCATCCCAGCAAGGAAGGGGTTAAGTGACCCCCCTTCCTTGCTGGGAGGGGTGCAGTGCTGGGGAGGGGGTGGGGAGAGCTCTATACTCACCCCGATGTGTCCTCTTCGCTGGTCCGCAGCACAATGAAGTCACTGTGCTGCGGACCGGCTCTTTATATGTGCGCTCAGCCGAACAGCCAATCAGCTGAGCGCACATATAATTCTAAATGTTTCTTCTAATAATGCTATTGTCATAACATAATTAGAAGAAACATTTGATGTTTTCATTAAAGTAAAGTGATGATTAGTACAGAAAGCTCTATGGCCGGGAATATGAATTAACGGCTTACTGGAGCTTCCTGTACTAATTAATATTTAATTAATAAAACACATTTTCGTTGAAATAAAATCAGTTTCGTTGTTCAATAATTTAATTTAAACGAATCCACCATTGTGCAATTAAATATACTGTCAAAAAAATAAATATATATATATATATATATATATAAATATACATTTATTTATATATATATTTATTTTAACAGTATATTTAATTGCAAAATGATGGAATCGTTTAAATTTAATTATTGAACAATGAAAGGGACTTTATTACAACGAAAATGTGTTTTATTCATTCAATATATTAACCATGAGAGGCATCGGCATCGGCATACTGCAGAGGATCGCAAACCCCGGTAATAGCAATTCATGTAAACTGTGTTCCCTGCTTTCCCAGATGCATCCAGAGGTGTTTGCATCACTTTCTTAAGATTTTATTTGTTATTTTTAGTTGAACCAGATTTCCAAGTAAATGACCGTATGTTTTCAGCCGCATGTCTATTTTTTCCCACGGCCGGAGTTTCATCCTCACATTTACAGCCGCATAAAAAATACAGCCGCACAGTTACAGCGTGTGAACCTAGCCTTATGGGGTATATGTGGCTGTGTACACTGTTATGGAGGTATATGTGGCTGTATACACTGTCATGGGGATATCTGTAGCTGTATACACTGTTATGGGGTATATGTGGCTGTATACACTGTCATGGGGTATATGTGGCTGTATACACTGTTATGGGGGTATATGTGGCTGTATACACTGTCATGGGGATATCTGTAGCTGTATACACTGTTATGGGGTATATGTGTCTGTATACACTGTCATGGGGTATATGTGGCTGTATACACTGTTATGGGGTATATGTGGCTGTATAACATGTGGGGTAACATTGTGTCATCCCAATAGAAATAGGGCACAATTCTAGGAAGGCTAGGTCACCCCCATAATGCAGACGTTGCTATGGTGTGTATGTGTCTGGTTGCTAGGAAACCTGCACAGACTGTGGTCACCGGGCAGGAAGTCATCGAGAGCTGCAAACCCACAAAACGTCACAGCAGGACGTCACCCCTTCCCACTACCCCCTCTGTACTGATATGTGTCATCCTGAAAGCGGTAATACATGTAATGCTGCAAAATACAGCAAAGCAACCATGTCTGACCAGCAGCATATGTGAGAGGGTGCTAGGAGACACATCATTATATACAGAGGATATACATATACACAGTGGTACCTTGGTTTAAGAGTAACTTGGATTAAGAGCGTGTTGCAAGAAGAGCTCACAGTTTTTCAAAATTGTGACTTGGTGTAAGAGCATTGCTTTGGTGTAAGAGCTCCCTGTAATGGGTGGGAACGGGAGTGGGGGGAGGGACATGGCCTGCATAGCGGGGTCTACAGCCCAGTACTCTGACCCAGGATGTCTCCCTCACCTTCCAAATCATAGCAGATCCACTTCAGGCTGGGGCTTACATCAGGGGACAGGACTGTGGAGGTAATCTCTCCATAGCTGTAACCCTCTCTCCCCGGACAGAGTGCTGCATGTATGTGCCCACATGTGTCTTGCTCATTCCTTCATGCTCCCTGCAGTCTCTGTCAGTCCTTGTGTTTCACATCCTCTTCATTCCTGCTATAATCTGCCTGCACTTACACTCAGCTATACACACTGCTGCTATAATCTTCCTGCACTTACACTCAGCCATTCACACTGCTGTAGAGAAATGTTTATGTCACTCTCCTCCTGCACAGTTCTGTGATTCTCACTTCCTGATTGGTCCATGCTGAACACACCCCCTTCCCCATTGCTGTCATGTGACCACACAGACCTCTGACAGCAGCCCTGCTTCTCTTTTCTAGCCTGTTGTACTACACTACTGCATTATGGGGTTCTGCATCTCCATCCTGTATCTACAACCAGCTGCAGTGTTATCAGGGTTATACAGTTACTATACATTATACACCACATGCTGCTATACTGTACAGTAAATTATATATCACATATCCAGCTGCTGCTGTGTTATCAGGGTTATACAGGTACTATACATTATACACCACATGCTGCTATACTGTACAGTCACTTATATATCACATATCCAGCTGCTGTGTTATCAGGGTTATACAGTTACTATACATTATACTGCACATGCTTATTGCTATACTGTACAGTAACTTATATATCACATATCCAGCTGCTGTGTTATCAGGTTTATGCAGTTACTATACATTATACACCACATGCTGCTATACTGTACAGTAACTTATATATCACATATCCAGCTGCTGTGTTATCAGGGTTATACAGTTACTATACATTATATACCACATGCTGCTATACTGTACAGTAACTTATATATCACATATCCAGCTGCTGTGTTATCAGGGTTATACAGTTACTATACATTATACACCACATGCTGCTATACTGTACAGTAACTTATCCTGCTGCTGTGTTATCAGGGTTATACAGTTACTATACATTATATACCACATGCTGATTGCTATACTGTACAGTAACTTATATATCACATATCCAGCTGCTGTGTTATCAGGTTTATGCAGTTACTATACATTATACACCACATGCTGCTATACTGTACAGTAACTTATATATCACATATCCAGCTGCTGTGTTATCAGGGTTATACAGTTACTATACATTATATACCACATGCTGCTATACTGTACAGTAACTTATATATCACATATCCAGCTGCTGTGTTATCAGGGTTATACAGTTACTATACATTATATACCACATGCTGCTATACTGTACAGTAACTTATATATCACATATCCAGCTGCTGTGTTATCAGGGTTATACAGTTACTATACATTATATACCACATGCTGCTATACTGTACAGTAACTTATATATCACATATCCAGCTGCTGTGTTATCAGGGTTATACAGTTACTATACATTATACTCCACATGCTGATTGCTATACTCTACAGTAACTTATATATCACATATACAGCTGCTGTGTTATCAGGGTTATACAGTTACTATACATTATATACCACATGCTGCTATACTGTACAGTAACTTATATATCACATATCCAGCTGCTGTGTTATCAGGGTTATACAGTTACTATACATTATATACCACATGCTGCTATACTGTACAGTAACTTATATATCACATATCCAGCTGCTGTGCTATCAGGGTTATACAGTTACTATACATTATATTATACCCCACATGCTGATTGCTATACTGTACAGTAACTTATAATATCACAGATTCAGAGGTTTCTAAATGTTTTTTTTTTTTTTCATTTGTTCTATATGTTATTCAGAATAATAAATCATTATTTTTGGGGTGTGGAACCAACTGTCTCCATATCAATGATTTCTTATAGGAAAATTTGCTTTGGTTTAAGAGTGGATTTGGATTACAAGTGCCGTCCCGGAACGTATTATGCTCGTAATCCAAGGCACCACTGTAATTATATACAGGTTATACCAGCTGTACATATATATATTATATACAGGAGATACCCAGGTTATACCAGCTGTACATATATAATTATATACAGGAGATCCCCAGGTTATACCAGCTGTACATATATAATTATATACAGGAGATCCCCAGGTTATACCAGCTGTACATATATAATTATATACAGGAGATCCCCAGGTTATACCAGCTGTACATATATAATTATATACAGGAGATCCCCAGGTTATACCAGCTGTACATATATAATTATATACAGGAGATCCCCAGGTTATACCAGCTGTACATATATAATTATATACAGTATATACCCAGGTTATACCAGCTGTACATATATAATTATATACAGAAGATACCCAGGTTATACCAGCTGTAAATATATAATTATATACAGAAGATACCCAGGTTATACCAGCTGTACATATATAATTATATACAGGAGATCCCCAGGTTATACCAGCTGTACATATATAATTATATACAGTAGATATCCAGGTTATACCAGCTGTACATATATAATTATATACAGAAGATACCCAGGTTATACCAGCTGTACATATATAATTATATACAGTAGATATCCAGGTTATACCAACTGTACATATATCATTATATACAGTATATACCCAGGTTATACCAGCTGTACATATATAATTATATACAGTAGATCCCCAGGTTATACCAGCTGTACATACATCCTTATATACAGGAGATACCCAGGTTATACCAGCTGTACATATATAATTATATAGAAGAGATACCCAGGTTATACCAGCTGTACATATATCCTTATATACAGGAGATCCCCAGGTTATACCAGCTGTACATGTATACAGTGAGTATTCCCCGGGTGGGGAGCGTATTTCTGCAGCCCCTCTGTATACAGTGGTGCACATGCTCTGGGTATAATACAATGCCATCAGTATTACTAGGTCTGGTATAGCGGCTGGTATTCCTAGGTCACACCCCAGCGCCAGGCCAGGCAGGCAGAGGGCTGATCACTGGCACTGCTGCTGCTGACTCACTGCTGAGGAATCTGGCATCTCATGACTCACACCCTGGGTGGGGACACAAATATATACCCCCCCCCCAGTCACTGGAAACCACATAGATGTCATAACTTCTAATGTGCTCGTCTCGGAGAGATAGATAGATAGATAGATAGATAGATAGATAGATAGATAGATAGATAGATAGATAGATAGGAGATAGATAGATAGATAGATAGGAGATAGATAGATAGATAGATAGATAGATAGGAGATAGATAGATAGATAGATAGATAGATAGATAGATAGATAGATAGATAGATAGATAGATAGGTGATAGGAGATAGATAGATAATAGATAGATAGATAGATAGATAGATAGATAGATAGATAGGAGATAGATAGATAGATAGATAGAAGATAGATAAATAGGAGATAGATAGATAGATAGATAGATAGATAGATAGAAGATAGATAGATAGATAGATAGGAGATAGATAGATAGATAGGAGATAGATAGATAGATAGATAGATATAGATATATAGATAGGAGATAGATAGGAGATAGATAGATAGATAGATAGATAGATAGATAGATAGATAGATAGGAGATAGATAGGAGATAGATAGATAATAGATAGATAGATAGGAGATAGATAAATGATAGATAGATAGATAGATAGATAGATAGATAGGAGATAGATAGATAGATAGATAGATAGGTGATAGATAGGAGATAGATAGATAGGAGATAGACAGATAGATAGATAGAAGATAGATAGATAGATAGATAGATAGATAGATAGATAGATAGATAGATAGATAGATAGATAGATAGATAGGTGATAGATAGGAGATAGATAGATAGATAGATAGATAGATAGATAGATAGATAGATAGATAGGAGATAGATAGGAGATAGATAGATAATAGATAGATAGATAGGAGATAGATAAATGATAGATAGATAGATAGATAGATAGATAGATAGATAGATAGAAGATAGATAGATAGATAGATAGAAGATAGATAGGAGATAGATAGATAGATAGATAGATAGATAGATAGATAGATAGATAGATAGATAGGAGATAGATAGATAGATAGATAGATAGATAGAAGATAGATAGATAGATAGATAGATAGATAGATAGATAGAAGATAGATAGATAGATAGATAGATAAAATAGATAGATTTATCATTATCCTTGTGTATAGATGGACACATCACACATATAATATACACCATATATATATCCTAAGTGGGGCACCTATGCAGAGACCTGGGTAAATCCTGAGGATGGGGGAGGGGTAGTGAGGTGGCTCCTGGGTAAGCCAGCTCTGTGCCCCCATGTACTGTAGTGTATGAGGATAGATAGTGAGTTTCCATGTGATGCCAGAGCTGGGTGCCCAGCTGGAGAGCTTTGTATTCTCAGGCTCTGGCGGTGCCTCCCCCTCCCGCAGCGCTGGCACTCCCTGTACTCATAGTCTCCTGACGTCTGTGTTTCCTATTTCTGATGAATAGTTCCAGCCGATCACACCAGCCAAGAGAAACAAGCGGGAAAATCTGAGGTTTCCTTGCTTTCGCAACGTGCCAGAAATAGAGATCACAGCTCATTGAGCCACGCCCACAGTGTGCTACTCCACACTACTGTCCTGTCTGGACACACCCACTGTCATGTGACCACACCCACATGTGGGGAGACATTCAAAAGTAGACAAACTAGGACAATTCTCCATCTGATCATCCCCATGGACTCTTCGGGCCCAGTATGAAGGCAGAACAATGGGGGAGAGTTATCACACATGGTGTAAAGTGAAACAGGCCCAGTTGCCCCTAGCAACCAATCAGATTCCACCTTTTATTCCTCACAGACTCTTTGGAAAATGAAAGGTGGAATCTGATTGGTTGCTAGGGGCAACTGAGCCAGTTTCACTTTACAGCATGTTTGATAAATCTCCCCCAATATGTCTACTTGTCAGGATTGGCGGCCATATCTGTGATGGGAGGAAGGCCCATTATAAAGTATGACAAAGGGCGTGAACACTGCTTACATACAGAGGCCCTCTGACGGCCTCATACGCTCAGCAACGTATGAAGCACAAGACACCACAATCGGCAATTATAAGCTGCATGGGTCGTGCCGAAACACGTTTCCACTCATCCACGGCTGATGTCATCCTCCTGGCACCCAGCTCTCATCTGCATGAAGAGGAACAGGATTAATAAGGTGCAAAGACAATGGTATCAGATGCTTCTAATGCGTCAGAAAAGCTGCTGCGTCACCATGACTCTTCTGCTGCTAGATGTGGGCAACGGCAAACAGCAAACTATAATAATAATAATGATAATAATAATAATAATAATAATAATAATAATACAGTGTTTCCTGAAAATAAGACTCTGTCTTATATTATTTTTTGTGCTAGGTCTTATTTTCAGAGGATGTCTTATTTTTCCATGAAGAAGAATTCACAGCGTATGGTATGGCAGCTTCCAGCCACCAGGGGGAGCTCACTGCAGCAAACTCATACAGCACAGCAGGGACAGAGTGCTCGGTATGTTGGCTTTCAGCCACCAATGGGAGATCACCACAGCACACTCGTACAGCACAACAGAGACAGAGAGTACGGTATGGTGGCTTCCGGCCACCAGGGGGAGCTCACTACAGCACACTTGTACAGCACAGCAGGGACAGCGTATGGTATGTCGGCATGGGACAGGATAACAGTAGACTGTGTGCAGCTCTACATCTGGCAGTAGGGGACAATAGGAATGGCAGCAGGCCTCTTGATGCCTTGGCTGCACATTTACAAGTGACGCCTGCGGAAGGGAACATCAGAGTTGGCGGCAAGTGACGGTCTCCATGTCCTGCATGCAGCTGCTCTGCAACAGACAGTGAAGGTACGTGACAACGATGGCAGGCTACAAAGAATGCCAGCTGCATGTCCTGGTGTTCTGTTCGGTGGGCATGCTTCCAAATAAACACTTTGTAATAAAAAATAATAGTAGTAATAATAAAAATAGCAATAATAATGCAAATAATATTAGTAATAATAAGAATAATAGCAATAATAATGCTAATAATAATAATAATAATAATAATAATAATAATAAAAGGAATAGCAATAATAATAATTATTATTTGAATGATTATACTCTTTGAATTACTGATGTTGACCCCCCCCCCCCCCTTCCCACACACACACACTACACTGTGGTAGTAAAT
Organism: Dendropsophus ebraccatus; assembly: GCF_027789765.1. Lineage (NCBI taxonomy): Eukaryota > Metazoa > Chordata > Amphibia > Anura > Hylidae > Dendropsophus > Dendropsophus ebraccatus. The sequence goes on along the minus strand of NC_091454.1, from coordinate 215,129,722 downwards.
AGCTCTTTACTACCACCCCTGGTGAACTAGGGAACTGGTCACTAGAAACTAGTGATGCAGGGAACATTGGTCACATGACATTCCCCCAAATCAGCTTATGTTAAAAGAGTGCTCTGAGAGTTAGAACCAATCACTGTAACCTGCAATTCTGTCCTGTTAGGTGATGTGACATGAAAAGTTGAGGCCGAGTTTAGTCTCCATGTTTCTAGCTAAAGCCTGCTGTTATGTCTAACCTGCGCCAGCTTTGGGTCGGTTGCGGTGATGGTGGCACTGTGTGGTGCTCCAGAAGGTCCAAAACTGTCTCCAGTCCACACTGAGAAGGCGATCAGGTCTAATATCCTGTTCCTGCACCAAGTAGAAGAACTGTCAAGTCAAAGGAGTGAAATAGCTGAGCAAGGACTCTTCTGCTATCACTACCTTCTTTGTGGGCTTCAGGCTAGAGGTAGTTCTGTGTGACTTACAAATCATGATCACAGCAAGTAAGACATCAACTGTGACATGTCATACCTGTCACCATGTCACAAGTCTTCTCAGGTATATGCACTACAGTCAGCAGGGGCAAGATACAGACATATGTGCCATGTAGGTTACACAGCAACTCCAGCCAGAGGCCCACAGAGTGAAGACTGCAGAAGAGTCCTTGCTCAGCTACTTCCCTCTTTTGACTAGATGATTCTCCCTCTTAGGGCAGGAACAGGTTGTAGGATGATTGTCCCCCCAGCATTGACCGGTATAAAACCGCCTAAAAACACGCGAACGATAATCGTCCCATGGAATAGGGCCCTAAGAAAAAGATAGACAAATCCCTCAAAATACTCTTCTAGCTGAGCCCTGAGGGGAAGGAAGGTCATGTGACCAATGTCTCCTGCCTTCTTTCTAGGTCTAGCTCACCAGTGGTGGCAGTAAAGAGGAATGGATTAACCCTTGCACACCCCGAATACCACAATGTATGCTGAAAGACTGTGTAACAGACAAATTGACAAGTTATATGTTAGACTGACAAAACCCCAATACAGACATTTGGAGAGTTTCCTCAGCCACAGCAGCTAGTACACAAATATCAGGACCAGGGTGTAGCTAGGAAATAGTTGTGTAGAATACATTATTTGGGTACCTGTTTTATTTTCACCTGCAGCTTCCAGACTGTAACCCCAATGGTGTCAGATAACCCCTGATGAAGCCCACCATAAGGGGGAAACATGTTGGGAATAATTACCAATTAGGAAATATAGGGCTAAACAAACTTTTATTCCCTGTTGTATATAGTGTGTATTAGGGGAAAAGATCCCCTAGTTGTCACGTGGAAGACTTAATTATTAGATAATATAATCAATTTAATAGAACTAATAGTGTACAATTAATAGAAGACTGGTAGTTCTGCCCAGAAAGCTAAGCCTGCATGAAGCACATAGAAAGTCCTAACCAGGCACTGCAAGTCCCAGCAGGTCCCCCATCCGCCCCATTCTGCCGGTGGCCCCAGACTGACCCTGCGCGCCGCCCGTCTGTCTACAATTCGGAAGTGGAACGGAAAACAACAGTAACTTAGTATCCACATCATCACAGAGCTCTGCTGCCATCTCGTGGCCACATCGCGGTACTGCAGTTCAGCCGGACTTGATTCGCAGTTGTGCCATCATCAGGTAAGGTACGGTGCCACCAGCTCTGCCCACACTGGTACTATGTTCTGTATAATGCTATGGGATCCCCAGAGGTGGCAGCAATAGTTTCTAGTGTATTGAGGGAATGAGGAAAAACCTCAATCACTTTGTTCTCATAAGGTGACTGAGAGCTGGCAGCTGTAGGGTTAACAGTCCTCAGGTCCCTCCTGGTCGGGGAGGGTGGTGGGGTGGGGGGGTGAGGAGGGGGCAGGAGCTCAGGGTGTACTTATAAGACATCTGATGTCCCCCTACTACAGACACCAGTGCACAGCATGGCATTCAACATGTGGAGAGACTACCTGGGCCTCAATGCCATCGCCAGAGGAGCCAGGGAAGCCAACCAGGTGGCAGAAGATGCCAGTAGCCAAGAGGAGACACCAGATCCTAGCACTGTGCCACCAAGCCAGCAAGATATTATGCCACCAAGCCAGCAGGATCCTGTGCCACCAAGCCAGCAAGATCCTGTGCCACCAAGCCAGCAAGATCCTGTGCCACCAAGCCAGCAAGATATTATGCCACCAAGCCAGCAAAATCCTGTGCCACTAAGCCAAGACACTGTGCCACTCACACAGCAAGACACTGTGTCAACCAGCCAGCAAAATATTGTGCCACCAAGCCAGCAAGATACTGTGCCACCCAGCAAGCACGATATTGTGCCACCGAGCCAGCAAGACACTGTGTCACCCAGCCAGCAAGATATGCCACCAAGCCAGCAAGATACTGTGCCACCCAGCCAGCAAGATATGCCACCAAGCCAGCAAGATACTGTGCCACCCAGCCAGCAAGATATGCCACCAAGCCAGCAAGATACTGTGCCACCCAGCCAGCAAGATATGCCACCAAGCCAGCAAGCTGTGTCTCAGAGCCAGCAAGATACTGTGCCACCATGCCAGCAAGATACTGTGCCACCAAGCCAGCAAGATACTGTGCCACCAAGCCAGCAAGATACTGTGCCACTAAGCCAGCAAGGTACTGTGCCAGCCATCCAGCAAGATATTATGCCACCAAGCCAGAAATCTGTGCCACCCAGCCAGCAAGATACTGTGCCACAGAGCCAGCAAGCTGTGCCACCCAGCCAGCAAGATACTGTGCCACTCAGCCAGCAAGATACTGTGCCACTGAGCCAGCAAGATATTGTGCCACTGTGCCAGCAAGATAGTGTGCCATCCTGCCAGCAAGATACTTTGCCACCAAGCCAACAACATACTGTGCCACCAAGCCAGCAAGATACTGTGCCACTAAGCCAGCAAGAAACTGTGCCACCAAGTCAGCAAGATTCCCAAAGGAAAGTCGAGAAGAGATGCCCTGAGGCTCTGGTGCCCCAACGCTGCCACCGTGACTTCTCACCATGCTCCTTCTGCAAGCACAATGGGGAGGCCCCTGGCATCTACAGTGCCCACAGCTTGAAGGACAATACTGGCAAAGTAGTGTGCCCTATCCTGAGCAGCTACACCTGCCCCCAGTGTGGGGCCACTGGGGAAAGGGCCCATACCCGGAGATTCTGCCCCCTTACCAGGGACACTTACACCTCTGTGTACCATACCACCAGCAAGAACCATGACGGCAAGAAGGGCAAGTAGATGGCACCACATGGCTACCATGCCCTGGGACTCCTCTGTATAGCACTCTACCTCCAGGTGGCAGAAGCAGCCAGGGGTTGGCACCAGGCAGGGATCTTGACTCTTCTACCTCTCTATACCCATCTACCTCCAGGATCCCAGATGGTATGGGGTGTGGCATCACTGGGCATCAAGCAGTTCTGAGTTATACTTTGCACTTTATATCGTTGTTGTTGTTGCTATTTATGTTATTAGTAGCTGTATCCATGTTCTTGTGTGTGGAGATGTAAGGTTGGCACTATGTGGGGGGCAGTGCCCGCTCCTTGTACTGTTATGTGTGAAATAAAGCGTTTCCATTACTGACTCCTCCTGTCTGCTGTGTGGTACATTGTTATACACGTATATAAGAGTAATAATATGTATTATATACAGTAACACCTCAAGAGGCTTTTCAGCAATGCTGTAAAGTGATACAGGCACTGGTGATACCCTGCTATGTGTACTACTATACCGCCATGTAGAGCTGGGCATGGGCTGTGCATCAGGGTCAGTGTTACCATTAACCTGACACATAAACTGTATTGATAATATAATCAGCAGGGGTAGGGAACCTTGGCTCTCCAGCCGTTGCAAAACTACAACTCCCATCATGCCTGGACAGCCAAAGCTAACGCTTTGGCTGTCCAGGCATGATGGGAGTTGTAGTTTTGCCACGGCTGGAGAGCCAAGGTTCCCTACCCCTAATATAATGTAATAGACCTGAGGGGACTGTTATGATCTAGTTCACATTTAAAGCGGAACTCCACCTCCAAGGACAGTTCCCCTTTAATGTATTCACTGAACATAACTCGTCTTCCACAGCATCAGTAGAAGTGATAGCACGGACTGAGGGTAAAGGGGTATTCCGACATATCTGCCATCACCTCTGGGCATGACAGAACTGCAGTGTTGAAGGGTTTTTCCCCTACATATTCAAGCTCAGGGTTGGTGGGGGGCCCCTTTAAAGGGGTTGTACAGGATTAGAGAAAGAAAACTTGGCTATTGTAAAAACAGCCCCACCCCTGTCCTCAGGTTGTTTGCGGTATTGCAGCTCAGTTCCATTGATATGAATAGAGCAGAGTTGTAATACCACACACAACCTGAGGACAGATGTGGCGTTGTTTTTCGAATAAATAGCCACATCAATAGTTGTTGTTTTTTTTTTCTAATCCTGGATAATCCCTTTAATAGTAGTTGGAGTACCCCTTTAATTGACATCACCACAGAACAGAAAGGTAGACAGGACACAGGGCGATATACACAGGATTATCAAACATGGTGTAAAGTGACACTGGCTCAGTCGCCCCCGGCAACCAATCAGATTCCACCTTCCATTCCTCACAGACTCTTTGGAAAATGAAAGGTGGAATCTGATTGGTTGCTAGGGGCAACTGGGCCAGTTTCACTTTACACCATGTTTGATAAATCTCCCTCCAATGTCTGGCTACAGTAGCCCCCCCCCCATGCCCCTGGTGTCAGAAAGTGCCAGAGATTTGTAATTTACTTCTATCAAAAAATATCAGGTCTTCCAGTACTTATCAGCTGCTCTATTTCCTGCAGGAAGTGATATTCTCTCCAGTCTGAAGAGCAGAATAGGTTTTCTATGGGGATTTGCTGCTGTTCTGGACAGAGGTGGCAGCAGCGAACACTGTGTCAGACCGGGAAGAATACACCATTTCCTGCAGGACATACAGCAGCTGATAAGTACTGGAAGACAAGTTTTTGGTTTTTTTTTAAACAGAAGTAAATTACAACTTTCTTACACCAGTTGATTTGAAAGAAAAATATTTGCGCTGAAGAACCTTTGGCCCTCCAGCTGTTGCAAAACTACAATCCGCATCATGCCTGGACAGCCAAAGGCTGTCCAGGCATGATGGGAATTGTAGTTTTGCAACAGCTGAAGGGCCAAAAGTTCCCCATCCTAGCCCTAAACCATTGGTTTTGCTGCTGCTCTGGACAGTTCCTGACATGGACAGAGATGGCAGCAGAGAGCACTGTGTCAGACTGGAAAGAATACACCTGCAGGACATACAGCAGCTGATAAGTACTGGATTTTTTTTAATCTGGGACCAGTTGACTTGAAATAATTTTTTTTGGATAAACTATCCCTTTAATGGCCTCAACACACAAAGTGCCCCTTAGTCCCCTCACATGCCCACTCGGTGCCCCTACACAGACGTCATGTCCCCTTTGTGTTCCCTCTGCCCCTGCAAAGAAGAAAAGGAAAACCCACTACAAGTGGTGCTGCTCTGGCTGCAGGTCTGTGGCAGTGCTGTCAGCATCACAGTGCCGATGGGTATGATGACATCACTGCGATGCCGCCTGAACATTATTTCCTTCTTAAAGGGGTTGTTTTCCAAAAAAAAAAATTTCCTGTTCAAATCAACTGGTGTCGGAAAGTGCCAGAGATTTGTAAATTACTTCTATTAAAAAATCTCAAATCTTCCAGTAGTTATCAGCTGCTGTATGTCCTGCAAGAAGTTGTGTAAACTCTCCAGTCTGACACAGTGATCTCTGCTGCCACCTCTGTCCATGTCAGGAACTGTCCAGAGCAGCAGAGGTTGTCTTTGGGGATTTGGTAATGCTCTGGACAGTTCCTGACATGAACAGAGGTGGCAGCAGAGAGCACTGTGTCAGATTGGAGAGTTTACACAACTTCTTGCAGGACATACAGCAGCTGATAAGTACTGGAAGATTTGAGTTTTTTTTGATAGAAGTAAATTACAAATCTCTGGCACTTTCTGGCACCAGTTGATTTAAAAGGGAAAAAATGGGGTGAACTACCCCTTTAAGGCCTCATTTATTTTACCATCAATTATTAATGTTACCTTTATTCTGCGGGTCGTGATACCCAATTTATCAAGTTTTTTTTGCGCCACATGCTGACGGGTAACCGTTCTCCCGACACTTGTCCTTTGTGCTCAGGGAAATGTGAGAAAAAAAATAAGTCGCCTCCTCCTTTTGGATGTAACATTTTATGACAGATGAAATGTAACAATACAAACAAATACATAAAAAGCCGCCATATACAATGTAAGAAAGCGTCCTGTACAGAGGCGTGGGCTGTAACTATGTATACATGTATAGGGTGCAGAGGACAGGATACAATACAAAAATATAAAAAAGTACAAGTCATCCCTGGGGTCACATCTCCCGGCGCCTCCTCTCCTTCCCGGACCCTCGTCCTGGCACGTGTCGCACTCTCTTCTGCCGGAGTTCTCGATAGGTGCTCATAATGAGACGACTACAAGAGAGAGGAACCAATAGTTATCACACGCTACATACATGTCATCTTACAGGAAAAAGGGGGGGTGTACTCCACCTATATAGACTTCATTATATTCTGCTATACAGGGGCAGTATTATAGTAGTTATATTCTTGTATATAGGAGCAGTATTATAGTAGTTATATTTCTGTATATAGGAGCAGTATTATAGTAGTTATATTCCTGTATATAGGGGCAGTATTATAGTAGTTATATTCTTGTATATAGGGGCAGTATTATAGTAGGTATATTCTTGTATATAGGAGCAGTATTATAGTAGTTATATTCTTGTATATAGGAGCAGTATTATAGTAGTTATATTCTTGTATATAGGAGCAGTATTATAGTAGTTATATTCCTGTATATAGGGGCAGTATTATAGTAGTTATATTCTTGTATATAGGAGCAGTATTATAGTAGTTATATTCTTGTATATAGGAGCAGTATTATAGTAGTTATATTCTTGTATATAGGAGCAGTATTATAGTAGTTATATTCTTGTATATAGGAGCAGTATTATAGTAGTTATATTCCTGTACATAGGAGCAGTATTATAGTAGTTATATTCTTGTATATAGGAGCAGTATTATAGTTATATTCCTGTTTATAGGGGGCAGTATTATAGTAGTTATATTCTTGTATATAGGAGCAGTATTATAGTAGTTATATTCCTGTATATAGGAGCAGTATTATAGTAGTTATATTCCTGTATATAGGAGCAGTATTATAGTAGTTATATTCTTGTATATAGGAGCAGTATTATGGTAGTTATATTCTTGTATATAGGAGCAGTATTATAGTAGTTATATTCTTGTATATAGGGAGCAGTATTATAGCAGTTATATTCTTGTATATAGGAGCAGTATTATAGTAGTTATATTCTTGTATATAGGAGCAGTATTATAGTTATATTCCTGTATATAGGGAGCAGTATTATAGTAGTTATATTCTTGTATATAGGAGCAGTATTATAGTAGTTATAGTCCTGTATATAGGAGCAGTATTATAGTAGTTATATTCTTGTATATAGGAGTAGTATTATAGTAGTAATAGTCTTGTATATAGGAGCAGTATTATAGTAGTTATATTCTTGTATATAGGAGCAGTATTATAGTAGTTATATTCTTGTATATAGGGGGCAGTATTATATTAGTTATATTCCTGTATATAGGAGCAGTATTATAGTAGTTATATTCTTGTACACAGGGGCAGTATTATAGTAGTTATATTCCTGTATATAGGAGCAGTATTATAGTAGTTATATTCTTGTATATAGGGGGCAGTATTATAGTAGTTATATTCTTGTATATAGGAGCAGTTTTATAGTAGTTATATTCCTGTATATAGAAGCAGTATTATAGTAGTTATATTCCTGTATATAGGAGCAGTATTATAGTAGTTATATTCCTGTATATAGGGGGCAGTATTATAGTAGTTATATTCTTGTATATAGGGGGCAGTATTATATTAGTTATATTCCTGTATATAGGAGCAGTATTATAGTAGTTATATTCTTGTACACAGGGGCAGTATTATAGTAGTTATATTCCTGTATATAGGAGCAGTATTATAGTAGTTATATTCTTGTATATAGGGGGCAGTATTATAGTAGTTATATTCTTGTATATAGGAGCAGTTTTATAGTAGTTATATTCCTGTATATAGAAGCAGTATTATAGTAGTTATATTCTTGTATATAGGGAGCAGTATTATAGTAGTTATATTCTTGTATATAGGAGCAGTATTATAGTAGTTATATTCTTGTATATAGGAGCAGTATTATAGTATTTATATTCTTGTATATAGGGAGCAGTATTATAGTAGTTATATTCCTGTATATAGGAGCAGTATTATAGTAGTTATATTCTTGTATATAGGAGCAGTATTATAGTAGTTATATTCCTGTATATAGGGGCAGTATTATAGTAGTTGTAGATGACTGAATGCTTTCTGTATTATTCTTTGTATACATAGATGACCGTTTTAGGATTAACTGTTCATTGCGCTTTGATTAAATTTAGTCTGAAACGAAATCCTATTTTATAGAATACCCCCACCACACAGCAATGATGGCTACACCAGTTCTGCTCATATCAGGGGCAGGGCCCCATAGCAAACTTTGGATTGGGCCCCCCTCTCTTCCCGACTGACCACTAAGCTGTCAAGTCTAGTCAGGAGTGCTTGCCGTTAAAGGGACATGTGCAGAACCCTGGAGGCCTGCTTGGCCACCTAGTGCTCCAAATGATGACAGCTCAGGGGGCTCAGCCTATTGCAAGAGCAGACAATGGGGCCTCTTGATGTGGTGGGCCCTATTGCAGCCGCTATGGCTGCTACAGTGGTAGTAACACCCCTGGCTCATATCTATAGTAACATGACTAGCGGAGACTGGACACAGCCCTGGTTATGTTATAGAAGTACACACATCCTCCGCCAGTGCGCACATAGTCACGTCTCACTTGATATTAGACAGCTCCATGATGAGACCTTGTACAGTAGAGGAAGCGTCTTCAGTTCTCCTTTGCTGGGGTCTGTACAGAATAAAACAAGAATATATATATACAATCTATAGGTTATATAGGACACTGCTGCTGTAAAATACATTTGTTCTCTTCAGATTCATCAGGTTACTGGATGAGACTTTACTCCCCCACAATTACACCCAGAGAGGTTACAATAAGACAGGAGACAAGAGTCTAATAAATCCTGGAGCCCTCACCCCTGCTAGGAGGGACAATGAGAAGGATTAGCCGCAGACTATACAGACGCTATTGAGGTGGGCCGTCTACACCTGAACAGACACCTGGGGGGGCACCGGCTGAGCGTTCATGACATATCACAAAGAGGAGCCCAGGTGTCTTCTGACTATAAAGCTGCCCATAGACATTAGATATGTGATCGCAGAACCTAATGATTACCTAATGTGTATGGCAGTCTACAGACTACTTCTTAAGGGGATTATCCAGCGAAAATCTTTTTCTTTCAAATCAACTGGTGCCAGAAAGTTCTATAGATTTATAATTAACTTCTATATAAAAATCTCAAGTCTCCTAGTACTTATCAGCTGCTGTATGCCCTGCATCAAATGTTGTTTTCTTTCCACTTTGACACAGTGCTCTCTGCTGCTACCTCTGTCCATGTCAGGAACTGTCCAGAGTAGTAGCAAATCCCCATAGAAAACCTCTCCTGCTCTGGACAGTTCCTGACATGGACAGAGGTGGCAGCAGAGAGCACTGTGTCAGAGTGGAAAGAATATACCACTTCCTGCAGGACGTACAACAGCTGATAAGTACTGGAAGACTAGACGTTTTTTAAATAGAAGTAAATTACAAATCTGTATAACTTTCTGGTACCAGTTGATTTGAAAGAAAAAGATTTTTGCTGGCGTTCCCCTTTAATAGCAGATTTTGGCCAAGAAAAGGAAAGCATGTTGGATTTCTGCCGATATTGTCATGGTGTTTGCCCAACAGTTTCCATACGTGTCTGGTCAGCTTAAGGATCTCCTAAATAAAGACATTATACTAAAGTTGAAGGTGTCATTTGCGATTCACAATGGTACACGCCAGGGTTGTCCCTTGTCTCCCATGCTTTATATTCTCACAATGGAACACCTGGCTGTGGCCCTACGGCGAAATCCTACAATCCAGGGGGCAGTATTTGGACAGGACCACCACAAATTGGCACTCTATGCGGATGACCTGCTTCTATATATATCCTCTCCTATCACTTCCCTTCCCTCCATTCTCCAGGAATTTCAGCGGTTTGGCGACCTTAGTAATTTTAAGGTGAACCTGTCCAAAACTGAGGGTCTCAACATTTCAATCCCACAGGAGACATTTGGTGTGGTCAGGGCCTCCTTTCCTTTTCAGTGGCATACAGACTCTATTGTATATCTAGGTGTTAGAGTCCCTTCCGCGCTTAGCTCTCTCTTTGCCTTGAATTATACTCCCCTGCTGAATAGGGTTTTATCAGAAATGACCTCTTACTTCTTGAAACCAGCTTCCTGGTTTGGGCGGATGGCTATTGTAAAAATGGATGTCCTTCCAAAACTGCTGTACATCTTCCAGACTGTACCTATTGTCGTGCCTGTGGCCTTTTTCAGGACCCTGCGCCGTGCTATCTCAAAATTTATCTGGGGCAAGAGCAGACCACGGATCAAATACTCGAATCTCACACAGTCCAGATCCCTGGGTGGCATGGGTCTCCCTGATTTGCGTTCTTATCATGAGGCGGCGGTTCTGCGTGGGGTCCTGGACTGGGTACACAGCAGAGGCCTGAAGAGATGGGTGGACCTGATGTTTTCCCTGTGCCCGGTTAGCCCCTCTGTCCTCCCCTGGATACTTCCTGAGGACCGTCAGGTTTTCCCAAGTCTCCCTTTTCTGATGTCTCATACGCTCTGTGTCTGGGATAGATGGGGAAATTCCAGCCCGGATGGCAGACACACACGTTCCTGCTATGGGACCGATCTGCCTGTCCCAGAATACGTGATTGCATGACGGGCAGGACAGTTTCTTCCTTGGCTTCTCTTCAAGCCCAGTCTACAAGGGGTCGGCTGTCCTGGCTGGAACATAATCAGTTGGTCTCTTTCGTTAGGGCCCTCTTCCCACTGGACACTTACACCCCAGCTCTCACTGACTTCGACAACCTAGTTGTCTCCACATCTGCCATTCCGCATTGTATATCGGTTATCTATCAGATCTTGGTCAGTACCGCTAACCCTGACAGAGATTCCTTCTTTGATAAATGGGAAGCAGACCTCAACACCTCTTTTGACTCACAGTCTGTCCAGAAGATATGCGAACTAACCCACGGCATTTCTATGGCTGCTAAAGCTAAGGAAAAGAACTACAAAATTATCTCGAGGTGGTATTACTGCCCGGTCACCTTGCATAAAATGTTCCCCGAGGCCTCTGACCACTGCTGGCGGTGCCTGACGGAGGCTGGCGATATGTTACACATCTGGTGGGCTTGCCCGGGGATCCGTGACTTCTGGGACAAAGTCTTGGGAATCTACAATGCGTATTCTGGACAGACCGTCGTCAACTCTCCCCAATTGACTTTGTTGTCTAAACTACCGGGTTCCCTCTCTAAGTCCAAAAAGGGACTCTTGCGACACTTCATGACTGCTGCCCGCATGGTCATCCACCGGCACTGGAAAACTCCCCTTGTACCTACCCTGGCAGAATGGATGAGTGAGCTTAGAGACCTTGGCAGAATGGAAGAATTAGTGGCTGAGGCCCATGATCGATCTGACAAATTTGAGAAAATATGGTTTCCTTGGCGCTTGTTCATGGATTCAGAGGAGTTCCTTGCTCTTATCCGCTAACTTCTGACATCCGGAGATTCTGGGTTTCTGGGGTTGGCGAGCCTATCTGACTGTGGTAGCCATTTTTCTCCCCTTGCCATCCCCCTCTCTCCCTCTGATCTTCTCTTCATCTTTGTTCCCTTTTTCTTCTCTCTTTTCTTTTGTCTTTCTTTTCCCTTTTTCTTCCAGCCTGCATATCCATCAATGTTATTTTTGCTGGTGGTTCTACTTGGTGCCTTGGGCACCTCTAGCAGCATTATACTATAACTGATAGCTGTTGCTATTTGTATTCTTTTATCATAATAGAAAACCTGACACCATGCGACTTGCAGGTCGCAGTTTATTGCATGTGATTTCGTATGTATCTGTTATTTTGCATGGTTGCCAATAAAATCAGATTATACATAAAGTTGAAGGTGTATGAGTCTCCACTGGCAGATGATGTCAGTGATGATCGGGGTCAGGAACGATGGATTTTCATAACCCAACCCTTTTGCTCTTGGAGGGATAAGCTATCGTCTGACCGTTCATGTGTATAGACAGGAAGGGAGATGAGGTATATAGGCAGGTTTAGGCTCAGCCATCAAATCTCTCCCAATCCCTGCTCCCCTCCCCCATACATGCAGGTATGCTGAATAGAGAGTAATGGTGCGTTTACAAAGAGAGATATATCTGTCAGATCTTTGAAGCCAAAGCCAGGAACAGACTATAAACAGAGAACAGATCATAAAGGAAAGACTGAGATCAATCCTCCTTTTAAATCCATTCCTGGCTTTGGCTTCAAAAATCTGTCAGATAAATCTCTGTGTAAACGCACTATAGTATACAGCCAGACACCTCAGGCGGTGGCTAACTTCCCTTCAGAACAATAGGGCTGGGCATCAGGAAATCTACCTATCACCGCACTCCGCTTACAATGACCTGTAATCACTAGGAGCGAGCAGGTTACAAGGGCAAACATGACAGTCCAATATAATAACGGCAGAAGTGCAAAAATTATTATTAAGGAAAATATGACAATTGTTTAGCCTAAAAGGATCTTCATCTCTACACTATTGCCTGATCTTAGGGGGAAGTCAGGAGGCCCCAGTATACATTAGAGCAGTATAGTCAGCTGGACGCAGTCTATCGGCAGGTGAGATAAATCGTTTGAAAAAATTATTTTAAAGTGGAACTATCCGCAGGGCCGATTCGGCCAATTATCGTTCTGTGTAATAGTACCCTAACACTGGGCTATTCCTCCCATCCACCAACTACAGGTAAGCATACATGTGTATTCAGTACGGAGAGGGGAGTAAGTGGCTGTCAGAGAACAGAAGGATCAGGCATTAATAGGTAGCATGCCCGATCCCCCCATACAACTAAGGTACACCTAGGCCTGCAGGATTCAGTGGCTAACATTGATCTTATGTGTATGGGCCCTTTATATATACGGACATTAGTAGACAAATATTCTCTGGTGCAAAAACGAAAATATCCTTTACTTACCTAGTATAATCTTGGAGACGTCTTAGGACCCTTTTAAATGGGCCAATGGGGGCCGACGATGACCGACTGGACAGGGGGATCACCGGTCTGTGCCCCAATGTCTCCAGTCAGGGAGAAGAGAGATGGGGGGAGTCAGGGTCCTTTTACATGAGACGAATATTAGAGGCAGAAACCCGTGTAAAAGGGCCAGCGATCAGAAAGAGAGACGTCATGTGTGACCGCACCATCACTATCTATTTCTGCGGTGTGTTAGGGTCCTATTCCACGGGCTGATGGGGGCCCGATCAATAATGTAAAAGAGCACCGATCTCGTTTACTGGGCCTATTACACGGCCCGATAATCGTTTAGCGAGGGCTGCAGGGACATCGTTACCGATATTCTTGCAGCCCTTGTTCAAACACCATACATTACCTAAGCGTGTTCCAGGGCTTCTCCTGCGCTCCTTCTTCTTCCTGGTCCTGCGCAGCAGCAGCTTCGGTGCGGCCTGTCTTAGCTGACAGACCGCTCAGCCAATCACTAGCCAGGACTACTGCAGCCAGTGATTGGCTGAGCGGTCTGTCAGCTAAGACAGGCCGCACCTAAGCTGCTGCTGCGCGCGGGACCGGGAGGAAGAAGGAGCGCAGGAGAATACCTGCAACATGTGTAGGTAAAGCATGGTGCTTGTGAAATCGTCGGTCGCCCGCAGCGCATTGCTATTCCATGTAGAGATGCACGGCCGGTGCCCGATGATTTTAGGTTTGAACCTAAATAAACAATCAGCCGATGATACCGTTGTCTCTATTCCACGGAGAGATAATCGGCCAAATTGGACCGATTCGGCCGCTTATCGCTTCGTGGAATAGGCCCCTTACTCTTATTTCGGCAGAAGTTCTTACTCACCCCCTGCTCTCCTGATCTAGAGCACCATTCACTGGTAGACCTGGGGAACATGTGGAGGCCTCTGGGATATCTCCGCTGTGCCACGCCGGGGTCACATGGTCACTGATGTGGTTCTCAACTCTCTGTAAAAAAAAAAAAGAGATGGTGACAGTACATATATACTGGATGGTCAGTACATCAGATTGTGTATATATACTTTACTCGCTCTAGGCCCCTCCCCTTTGTAAATCTATATAATTTCTTCTATCGTATTGATTGATCTTAAGGCCATACACCAGAGCTGCATTCACAATTCTGCCATTTGTCACTGAAAACAGTCAGCAAGCCTTATACGGCAGCCGAATGCACCATAAGCAGAAAAAGGACCTTTAGTTGGACTCCAATAATGTGTGTGTGTGTTGGTGGGCGGGGGGGGGGGTTGGGGGGTTGGACTTGATAATCTTAAAGGGGTTGTCCCCCCCCCCCCCCCAAAAAAAAAAAAAGATTCTTTCGAATCAACTGGTGCCAGAAAGTTATAAAGATTTGTAATTTACTTCTATTAAAAATCTCCTGTATGTCCTGCAGGAAGTGGTGTAATCTTTCCAATCTGACGCAGTGCTCTCTGCTGCCACCTCTGTCCATGTCAGGAACTGTCCAGAGCAGGAGGGGTTTTCTATGGGAATTTGCTGCTGCGCTCTGGACAGTTCCTGGCATGGACAGAGGTGGCAGCAGAGAGCACTGTGTCAGACTGGAAATACACCACTTCCTTCAGGACATACAGCAGCTGATAAGTACTGGAAGACTGAAGATTTTTAAATAGAAGTAAATTACAAATCTATATAACTTTCTGACATTAGTTCATTTGAAAGAATTTATTTCCCCGCTGGAGTTCTCCTTTAAGAGTCCTTTTCGATGGGCAGAACGGTGTCTGATATGAGTGTCGTTGTAGTGGATAGGTGTTTATTAATGAAGTCTGTTACATGGCTTGGTGTTTGTGTGGGCATTGGCACATGAATGATCGTTGCCCCTTCTTCCTTCGCTGTCGGCAGCACATATTCTATCATGCGGGGAGATGACCAACGCACAGTGATTCTCAGGCCTGTATAAAAGCTGATGGCTGGGCCTGTGACACAGGACAATATAAGTCTATATGGTTATTGATCGTGTCTTGTGTAACAGGGCCTTCCCACCTGGGAGTGATGCATGGATCCCCATCGACTCCTATCACTGAAACCTGAGTCACAATGTTACTATGCAAGATAAAGATTAGGGCAACACATGGAAGGGATCATAAAGAACAAGGGAATCCTTATTTGTGGAGGGATTTATGTCACATTACAAAATGTAAAGAATCTGCCCGGAGAAGGTAGAATGTCAGCTCTGTGATGGTAATACTGCTGGAGGACGGCGTCATGAAGACGTATGGAGACCGTACTGCCCAGGTCTGTGACCCAACATCATTCTACAGACAATAAACCTGCTTATCCGGCATCTAATGAAGGATTTACACTGTTATTATCACTCGCTCCTCTGCTCCATTGTGCACACAACCATCAGCCATAACATTACAACTATGGGCTCCTTTACACAGGACGATAATCGCTCCGCGTATAAGTGTCAGCGGTCAGTTGA
The DNA here is from genome assembly GCF_027789765.1 of Dendropsophus ebraccatus. NCBI lineage: Eukaryota > Metazoa > Chordata > Amphibia > Anura > Hylidae > Dendropsophus > Dendropsophus ebraccatus. The sequence goes on along the minus strand of NC_091454.1, from coordinate 215,113,919 downwards.
GGAGCGGGAAAACGCCTGATCCTCAGCTGATCATGTTTTCTGCAGCCCTATAAATCATCATTTACCGGCCGCACATCTGTCTGGGGATGTGTGACCAAAAGCAATGTATTTAAAGGGAACCTGTCACCCCCGTGCCGGGGTGAAGGCCGCCTGACCCCCCGCTAGAGCTCTGGATACTTACCCCTTCTCGCCAAGTCCCGGGACGGAGATATCCCCGTCAGAAGCCCGGCTGCATAGAGTCGGATGCCCATAGAGAATGAATTGAGCCATCATTGTCTATGGGTGCCGGACTCATCTCTGGAGCACGCGCGCCGGGCTTCAGACAGGGATATCTCCGTCCCGGGATCGGCTCCAGGAACAGGACTTGGCGAGACGGGGTAAGTATCCGGGGCTCTAGCGGGCGGCCTTCACCCCGGCACAGGGGGTGACAGGTTCCCTTTAATTAGACTTTGTCAGTAGGTTTATGACGCCTATCTAAGAATGGTAGTGACAGAGAAGCTGAACAGTATGATGTATCACTTACATTGTTCTGTGCAGCTGATCCAGAGATCTCCTCCTGAATAACATGGACAATAAGGCTCCGTTCACATGGGGCAAAATGGGCAGAGTTTACTGCTTCTCATGAATATCCAGGACTACTGAGCTCATGAACATAATATAGAGTACTTCTTAGGCTCTGTTCACACGGAACAAAACTGGCAGAATTCTCCGCTGTGGAATCCTGCCAGCCTCCCTGTCATAATGACAGTCTATGGGAGGCTCGCGCGCTTCCTCTCTCTGCGCTGTAGTATTGACATGTTCATTCTTCAGCGCTGAGAGAGGAGGCGCGCGAGCCTCCGATAGCCAGGGCCTCTGATTGGCAGTTTTGCTCCATGTGAACGGAGCCTAAGAAGTCCTATACATTATGTGCATGAGCTCAGTAGTCCTGGATATTTATAAGAAGCAGAAAACTCCACCCACTAACTGCTGGTTAGCAGTTGTCTATTCATGCTGTGTATAGGCGGTCACCTGTCAATCGGCTGCTTGGGGGTGGGGAGGCGGCAAAAATCCTATTCTCCTGCATATTAGGAGAACGGCTGAACAGAATGATGTAAGTAATACACCGAACTGTTCAGCATTTCTGTCACTAGTTTATACTGCCCTCATTTAAGGCGTCATAAACCTAGTGACAGATTCTCTTTAAATGCCTCCAGTGATAGGACTTGTTTCTCCAGCACAGGGGTAGGAAATAGAGATGAGCGAACCTCGAGCATGCTTGAGCCCATCCGAACCTGAACATTCGGTATTTGATTAGCGGTGGCTGCTGAACTTGGATAAAGCTCTAAGGTTGTCTGGAAAACATGGATACAGCCAATGACTATATCCATGTTTTCCACATAGCCTTAGAGCTTTATCCAACTTCAGCAGCGTTCGGATTCGGATAGACTCGAGCATGCTCGAGGTTCGCTCATCTCTAGTAGGGAACCTTGGTTCTCCAGCCGTTGCAAAACTACAACTCCCCTCATGCCTGGACAGCTAAAGCTAAAGTTTGGGCTGTCCATGCATAATGGGAGTTGTAGTATTGCAACAGCTAGAGAGCCAAGGTTTCCCACCCCTGCTCCAGCACATGCCACAGATGATTGATTGGATTCAGATCTGGGAAAACGGGAGGTCGAGTCACTACCCTGATCTCTTGAGTTCCTCATTCCTGAACAACATTACTGTGATTGGTGGGAGATCGACGGCTGGGCCCCCATCCATTAGCTACTCTGTTATAAGGAGATAGGATCCCTTTTAAATATATACATTTCACATATCACTCTATCAGGTTCACACCATCCATATTGATAAACCAGAGATTTACCATTTCAGTTTTGGCATCTTGTACCTTTCCACCCTGGCTGAGGGTATCCTCCCAGGCTCCGAGCAGCTGGCTGTCCGGCAGCTCCAGGCCATTAGTCAGTCTTCTCGGATCCTCAGCCGGGTCATCAGCTTGTTGTGACGGCATGATCTTCATTCCGGACAGAAGAGTCTGGTCAGTCATTGGTGTCCAGGTGTCTTCTGCTGGTGATGAAGGGTCTTGGGGATGTACTGCGTCTCTTCCCTTAAACCTTAGATCATGATCAGGTGAGGGGGAAGCCTCATTTATTCTCTGAGAATCTCGTAGGACTGTCTGGGAGATAATGGGTTGTACCTGGGAGGGACGTTCGGGAATATCGGGTGTCTGTGGTAAATCTGGCAGATCTGGGGTTTGGGGCATCTGTATATCACCCTTTGAGTCCGAGACATTTGTGTCTATACCAGTGTCAGTAAGCAGCATCTCACCGGCCTCCCCATTGTGATTCACCTCATCCTTTATACCCTCTATGACCTCAAGGGGGCAGTCAGAGGTTTCACTCATCCGGTTGTCTCCATTCATTTGCTCATTGATACCTGTGATCTCCGTTATGCTGTCTGTCTCTTGAGGGCATCTCTCACCAACGCTGCTTTTAGTCAGCATAGAGGGGGGATGACCTGGGATCCCCCCATTGACCTGCTCTGTAATATCTTTAGCGGATGACTCTAACAGAGCTATGTTGTCTCCTGCATTTACATCCTGATGATGCCCCTGGTGGTCAGCTTTGAGTACTGCACTGAGCGGCAATGGAGAGGACACTTCTGGAGGGGTCGTATTCAGTATAACATCAGCGGGGCCCTACAATAGAGGAATAAAGTTTGGATTATATTGAATATTGTGGAACTATGTATGTTGTAGTGAAATGATAGAATAAGGGATTTGATTAAATCCTGGTAAATGAAGAAATGACCGCGCCATTCCATAATTTCCCTGGGGATTTGATCAAGTGACGGACTCCTTTCAGGGAAATGATGGAATGACCTCTATCATTTCCCCCTGTGACATAGAATTCGCTTACCGTATCGCCTCTCTGCTCCCCCAGCCTGTCCGCTCTGCTCCTCGTCTGCCACCTCTCTGCGCCCCGTTCCGCTTGTTTCCCCTGCTACGCGCCTCCTGCTCCGCTCCCTGTCCGCTCCTGCCACTGTACGCCTACCGGGAGGTATGCCTCTTGCTCCCCCGGCCCGTCTGCTCTGCTCCGCGTCCACCCCAACACCGTATGCCTGCCGGGAGGTGTGCCGCTCTGCTCCCCCATCCGCCTCTGGTCCCATCCGCCCCGACGCCATATGCCTGCCGGGAGGTGTGCCGCTCTGCTCCCCCGTCCACCGCCCTGCCATATGCCTGCCGGGAGGTGTGCCGCTCTGCTTCCCGTCCGCCCCGCCCTGCGACATGCCTCCTGCTCCCCTGGCCTGTCCGCTCTGCTCCCCGTCCGCCCCCGCCGCTGTACGCCTGCTGGGAGGTGTGCTGCTCTGCTCCCCATCCGCCTCTAGTCCTCTCCTCCCCGACGCCATATGCCTGCCGGGAGCATGCCGCTCTGTACCCCCATCCACCCCCCAGCCATATGCCTGCCGGGAGGTGTGCCGCTCTGCTCCCCCATCCGCCTCTGGTCCCATCCGCCCCGCCGCCATATGCCTGCCGGGAGGTGTGCCGCTCTGCTCCCCCATCCACCCCCCCGCTATATGCCTGCCGGGAGGTGTGCCGCTCTGCTCCCCCATCCACCCCCCCGCCATATGCCTGCCGGGAGGTGTGCCGCTCTGCTCCCCCATCCGCCCCCCCGCCATATGCCTGCTGGGAGGTGTGCCGCTCTGCTTCCCGTCCGCCCCGCCCTGCGACATGCCCCCTGCTCCCCTGGCCTGTCCGCTCTGCTCCCCGTCCGCCCCCGCCGCTGTATGCCTGCTGGGAGGTGTGCTGCTCTGCTCCCCATCCGCCTCCGATCCCCTCCTCCCCGACGCCATATGCCTGCCGGGAGCATGCCGCTCTGTACCCCCATCCACCCCCCAGCCATATGCCTGCCGGGAGGTGTGCCGCTCTGCTCCCCCGTCCGCCTCTGCCGCCATATGCCTGCTGGGAGTTCCCGTCCACCCCCGCTGCCATATGCCTGCCAGGAGGTGTGCCGCTCTGCTCCCCCGTCGCCATATGCCTGCTGGGAGTTCCCGTCCACCCCTGCTACCATATGCCTGCCAGGAGGTGTGCCGCTCTGCTCCCCCGTCGCCATATGCCTGCTGGGAGCACCGTCCACCCCCGCTGCCATATGCCTGCCAGGAGGTGTGCCGCTCTGCTCCCCCGTCGCCATATGCCTGCTGGGAGTTCCCGTCCACCCCTGCTACCATATGCCTGCTGGGAGGTGTGCCGCTCTCCTCCCCCGTCCGCCGCCATATGTCTGCTGGAAGGTCCCGTCCGCCTCCCGCTGCCATATGCCTGCTGGGAGTTCCTGTCCACCCCCGCTGCCATATGCCTGCTGGGAGTTCCTGTCCACCCCCGCTGCCATATGCCTGCCGGGAGGTGTGCCGCTCTGCTCCCCCGTCCGCCTCCACCGCCATATGCCTGCTGGGAGTTCCCGTCCACCCCTGCTGCCATATGCCTGCTGGGAGTTCCCATCCGCCCCCGCTGCCATATGCCTGCCAGGAGGTGTGCCGCTCTGCTCCCCCGTCCGCCTCCACCGCCATATGCCTGCTGGGATTTCCCGTCCGCCCCCGCCGCCATATGCCTGCTGGGAGTTCCCGTCCGCCCCCCGCCGCCATATGCCTGCCGGGAGGTGTGCCGCTCTGCTCCCCGTCCGCCTCTGCCGCCAAACATAGAGCCGGGCGACTCCTCGATCGTTCATTCCATCATTTGCCTGATTCTATCATTTCACTGCAACATGTACATAAACTCACTATAACTCCAAAAAAACACTGTCCTGGTAAAGCTGGCGGGAGGATATATGTGATATACAGCGAGAAGGTCAGGTACAGACAATAAACCCATCACACTGCCTATCCGGGATCTGAGGATGGAGTCACGCTCTATGGATGTCACTTTATCACCCCCAGTCAGATTCTATAATAAACTGCAGCACTTGCCGGGCAGGGTCCGGGTTGGGGGTCATCACTCACCTCCATGTCCTGATCTTTCATCTTTCTCTCCTCTCCCTTCACCCCGTTCTCTGCAGGTTCCGGATTCTTCACATTGGGCTCAGGTGGGGTTGGTCCTGGGGACCCGGCGTTAGCTTCTGATGTGTTCCTGGATGTGGAGCTGGTACCTGAAGAGTAGAAATACACAGATTACCTGAGAATCCGTCAGTTCCTGGGCCCTACTAAAGGTGCTGACAGCGTGCTGTATCTGGCAGTCCCCTAGTGAGCATGGTGCCTTTTGGTAATGTGTCCGTACAGTGCAGTGCAGTGGATTATGTACAATCTCAGGTCTCCTACTGTAATGAAGAGTCAAAGAGGGGTTGTGGCTCAGCATTTGTGCCGCACCACTGCTTCCTCCTTCCTCTTCTTCATGAATAATCAATGCTGCCCGGCCTCCTGCTCACTCAGCTGTCAGCCAGTATCGGCAAGCAGAGGACTGATCTGCAATCAGATATAGTTGAACCTCCTAGACTGTGTTAGAGCTGTGGTCTAGGGGTAAATAACCCCATCTAGAGACCAGCAACAGTTTGTTTTCTTTGGTTCGATTCCCCTGATGGAAATAAAGTACAGTGGTACCTTGGTTCAAGAGTAACTTGGTTTAAGAGCGTTTTGGTTTAAGAGCTCACAGTTTTTCAAAATTGTGACTTGGTTTAAGAGCATTGCTTTGGTTTACGAGCTCCCTGTACTGGGTGGGAGGGGGAGTGGAGGAGGGGCATGGTCTGCATAGCGGGGTCTATAGCACTGTACTCTGACCCAGGAAGTCTCCCTCACCTTCCAAATCATAGCAGATCCACTTCAGGCTGGGGCTTACATCAGGGGACAGGACTGTGGGGTAATCTCTCCATAGCTGTATCCCCGGACAGAGAGTGATGCATGCATGTGCCCACATCTGTCCTGCTCATTACTTCATGCTCCCTGCAGTTTCTGTCAGTCCTTGTGTTTTCCATCCTCTCCATTACTGTACAGTAACTTATAATATCACAGATTCTGCTGTTTCTGAATGTTTGTTACATTTGTTTTACATGTTATTCAGAATAATAAATCATTATTTTTGGGGTGTGGAACCAATTGTCTGCATCTCTATGACTTCTTATGGGAAAATTTGCTTTGGTTTAAGAGTGGATTTGGATTACAAGCGCCGTCCCGGAACCAATTATGCTCGTAATCCAAGGCACCACTGTATAGTTATTTATTTTTTTATTTTTCTCATCATGGCAGCCATAGGTGTGGCTCCTAGCTTCCATGATCAGCACCCTGTGATTGCATTGTGGGGGTGACTGAAAGCCACAATGAGGCAGCATATAACCCCCCTACAGGCTGTGGTTGCTATTGGCGGGAGCGTTTAGAGCAGGGATGGGGAACCTTCAGCCCTCCAGGTGTTGCAAAACTACAATTCCCATCATGCCTGGACAGCCAAAGCTTTAGCTGTCCAGGCATGATGGGAGATGTAGTTTTGCAACAGCTGGAGGGCCGATGGTTCCCCATCCCTGATTTAGAGGGTTACATGGCTGGAATCTGAGTTTTCACTGATCCTCACCACTGAAAGCAGTTGTCAGATAACAAGCAGTAGTCGCAGTGTATGGAGCAGGCTCAACTATTGAGCCCGCTCCATTATTCCTGTAGGTGTAATACTGGGTTAAAGGGGTTATCCAGGATTAGAGAAAAAACACAGCTACTTTCTTGCGATAACAGCACCACCCCTGTCCTCAGGCTGTATGTGGTATCGGACAAACCTCTCTCCAGCCATGGCCCTTGAGACTAATCTAGGTAGGATGTGATGTCATCGCTGCACCCCCGCCGCTGTTATACATTACCCAATGCTATGTAAAGGGGGTGCAGGGGGTGGGGTGAGTAATGTGGTGGATAGGGTCACACAGACTGGACTCAGTATAATATAATAATATATATAGTAATATATATAATCTCCTCACCTGCCGCCTTCCTTTTCCTCTTCATGGCTTCATGTACCTAAAAAAGAATTGTATATTGTTACATCCTCTTATATCTCCCAAAATATTAGGGGAAGGGGGTGGCTGCTTTACACGAGCACAGAGCGACCCTAAGGGTACAAACACACACGGCATATATGCTGCGTATTTACTGCTACGATACTCAGCAAATACGCAGCAAATACGCAGCAGATTAGATCTAAATAACAGCATCAAATCTGCTGCGTATTTGCTGCGTATACGCTGTGTGTGTTTGTACCCTAAAACTGAGCCTGAGGCTGCACTACTGATAGATTATGATGAAATTATCGCTCTTTCTGAGAGACCCTGATGACATCATTACTCCTGAGATTCTGACTCCTTCTAGGAGTTTCTAATGACATTATTGGCCCTCCTGAGAGATTCTGATGACGCCATGTCTCTGTCTGAGATTCTTATGACATCATTGCACCTTCTGAGAGATTTTGATGACATCATGGCTCTGTGTAAGATTTTTATGACATCATTGGTCCTTCTGAGAGATTCTGATGACATCATCGCTCCCTCTGAGAAATTCTGATGACATCATCGCTCCCTGAGAGATTCTGATGACATCATCGCCACCTCTGAGATTCTGATGACATCATCGCTCCCTCTGAGAAACTCTGATGACATCATCGGCGCTTCTGAAAGATTCTGATGACATCATCGCTCCCTGAGATTCTGATGACATCATCGCTCCCTCTGAGAAATTCTGATGACATCATCGCTCCCTGAGAGATTCTGATGACATCATCGCCACCTCTGAGATTCTGATGACATCATCGCTCCCTCTGATGACATCATCGGCGCTTCTGAAAGATTCTGATGACATCATCGGCCCTTCTAAGAGATTCTAATGACATCATCGGCACTTCTGAAATATTCTGATGACATCATCGCTCTGTCTGAGATTCCGATGACATCATCACTGCCTCTGATTTATCTGAATTGGTGAAGTATAACTATTGTTTGTTGTCCGGCTTCCACTTTAACCGGGTAGAACTTGGACTGATTGCTATTGGGAACAAAGCATGCTTAGAATACTGACCGATGATGTCATCAGAATATCTTGTGAGGCTCTTAGAGCGCACCCCCAATGTCTGACCTCTAGGTGCCCCCACATCAGTGATAGATATAGCAGCCCATATAGCTGTATATGAGGTCGTGGATGTGAATGGGGATAAGAGGCGGCAGCCGGCATACGTAGGGTCACTATGGTCCTGGTGATAGGCGCACTGGCCTCCGCCATACATTGATACGATTCTATGGTGGTCACATGATCAGCTAGCGTGGGAAGATATAGTCACATGACTGCGACAGCTGTATTATCACCAGATACTGACATATCCACCACAACATAATGTGGGGCCAAGACCTCTAATAGGTAGCAGGTCCTGAGGAAGACAAATTCTTTATATCTGTGGAAAACTAAAACTCCCACCATGCCCTCTGTACTGTGAGAGCAGGCAATGATGGGGCTGTGTAGTAAGGATACATTATTACACCTGGCAGAGGTCAGTCACACTATGGCCGCTCCGCCCACTTCTCGCTGCCACACTCTTCCCGCCTCGGCTGCATACTGATCACGTGACACGCTCAGCTCAGGAAGCCGCGAGGAACGCCGGGAGATGTAGTTCCTTCCTGGTCATGTGACACCGGACGCGGAAGTAGTGCCCGGTGATTCCTACTTGTTGTCACTGTTGTAAGGAAGATGAGCGGCGGTAGATTGGCCCGGGGAGGAGGAAGAGGAAGGCCACCGGCGGCACCGAGCAAAGAGGTGAGGTCATCCGTAGGGAATACATAGTGCGTTTACTCCTGTCATTACCGTATATATATATATATATATATATATATATATATATATATATATATATAAACACACCTTTCTGTCGTTACCGTATATATACAGTTACACACATCAATCTGTCACTACTGTATAAACAGATATATTTGTCATTGCCCTATATACACATACACCTGTCATTACCGTATATACACATACACCTGTCATTACCGTATATACACATACATCTGTCATTACCGTATATACACATACATCTGTCATTACCGTATATACACATACATCTGTCATTACCGTATATACACATACATCTGTCATTACCGTATATACACATACATCTGTCATTACCGTATATACACATACATCTGTCATTACCGTATATACACATACATCTGTCATTACCGTATATACACATACATCTGTCATTACCGTATATACACATACACCTATCTGTCATTACTATATATATATATATATATATATATATATATACACACACATATCTGTCATTTCTGTACACACCAGGGGTACTCGACAACTTTTAGTGAAGGGCCACTTACTGGGGTCTATTGTCAGGTGAAGGTCCGAACTGAACATCAGTAGGAAACGTGTTTTGTTACTTTTCACAAACATTGTTGAACAGTAGTATATAGCTCCCCTGTGTGCTCCCCCAGTAGTATATAGCCCCCCTGTGTGCTCCCCCAGTAGTATATAGCCCCCCTGTGTGCTCCCCCAGTAGTATATAGCCCCCCAGTGTGCTCCACCAGTAGTATATAGCCCCCCTGTGTGCTCCCCCAGTAGTATATAGCCCCCTGTGTGCTCCCCCAGTGGTATATAGCCCCCCCTGTGCGGTCCCCCAGTGGTATATAGCCCCCCCTGTGCGGTCCCCCAGTGGTATATAGCCCCCCCTGTGCGGTCCCCCAGTGGTATATAGCCCCCCCTGTGCGGTCCCCCAGTGGTATATAGCCCCCCCTGTGCGGTCCCCCAGTGGTATATAGCCCCCCCTGTGCGGTCCCCCAGTGGTATATAGCCCCCCCTGTGCGCTCCCCCAGTAGTGTATAGCCCCCTGTGCTCTTCCCCAGTAGTATATAGCCCCCCCGTGCACTCACCCAGTAGTATATAGCTCCCCCAGTAGTATATAGCTCCCCCAGTAGTATATAGCCCCCCCTGTGCGCTCCCCCAGTAGTATATAGCTCCCCCAGTAGTATATAGCTCCCCCAGTAGTATATAGCCCCCCCTGTGCGCTCCCCCAGTAGTGTATAGCCCCCTGTGCTTTCCCCCAGTAGTATATAGCCCCCCCGTGCACTCACCCAGTAGTATATAGCTCCCCCAGTAGTATATAGAACCCCGCTGTGTGCTCCCCAGTAGTATATGGCCCCCCTGTGCGCTCCCCCAGTAGTATATAGACCCTTGCTTTGTGCTCCCCCTCCCATATAGCATATAACTTATACTTATAATAACTTATAATAACTTCATAATAACTGACGTCACTCGAGCGCCAGCACCAGAGACAGAGAGTGGCCTCTTGTGACCGCTGCTGCCACAAGAGTGACTGTCAGGGAGGAAGCCATTAGCTCCCGCTCTTTCAGTGCTGCTGCGCGGTAACTATGAGCGTTCATTACGAGTGCTCACAGTTACTGTGCAGAGCGCAGCTCAATATACAAGTATGCTGAGCTGCAGCAGGGATCCGGACAGCTGGCTTCCGTAGTCCGTGTTCGGACCATGGTCCGCCAGTTGAGGACCCCTGGTATATACACATACATCTGTCTGTTGTTACTGTATATACACATATACCTATCTGTCATTACCGTATATACACATACACCTATCTGTCATTACCGTATATACACATACACCTACTGTAGCTGTCATTACTGCATATATAATATATATAGTATAATATAATATCTATCTATCTATAATCACACTTCGCTGTCTCAGGCCCCGTTCCTCCTGGGTTTTCCTGAAGATGGAGACTCAGATGATGATGGGAGTTTGGAGGCCGAGCTCATGGCCATTACCGGGGACAACAAAGCTGCCAGGAAGGAGAAACCTAAAGGAAAAAGTGAGTAACAGGACGCTCCGTGTACAGAATCCATCACACCTGCTGGAACATCTAGTACAGGAGAACCCTAAGCTATGGACCATGTCAGGGCATGCTGGCAGTTGTAGTTCAGTTAGGCTGGCTTATCAGGACATTGGCCCATCGTTTCCACCAGTGTAATAGTATATAGTGAGTATTGATCAGGGTTGGTCATGTGACGTGTTGTACTGCTTCCCCTGTAGCCCCCCTCCCTATGGAGCACATTGAGCGTATGGCGGCCCTCTGTATGCAGGATGTGGATGAGGACGTCGATGATGACGTGGAGGATGATGAAGACTTGATGGTGAGTAGAGACGATTGATAAAAGTATGTGACCCCCTCCTGTTAGGAGCTGGGCTATGGGCGGAGGAGGAGGAGGAGGATGTCCCAACCAACACAACAACATTCACATAAATGGGGAAAGTGGAGGAATGTGTCCTTATCGGCCATAACGTCCCAACCGGATCTGATTGTCAGCTCTTATGTCATTTACAGGCAGAACTGAATGAAGTCCTGGGTGAGGAAGAAGAAGAACCAAAAGTGACGCCTCCACCTGTACAGGTATCTATGTATCTATGGTATAGGGTCTCTCCCCTGGTATAGCCTCTCTCCCCTGGCAGTCACTGGTATAGCCTCTCTTCCCGGTATAGCCTCTCTCCCTGGGCAGTCATTGGTATAGCCTCTCTGCCCCGGTATACCCTCTCTCCCCGGTATAGCCTCTTTCCCCTGGTGCCCATTGTGTTTGTGCCCTTTGCTCAGTTCCTCCGTCTCCCTCAGGCTGCACCCGCCTCAGCAGGGGGCATGGAGGGCACAGTGCAGGAGCGTCTCTCTATGTACAGGGAAGCCCTGGTTAATGCCAAGCAGGCAGGAGAAGGAACCAAGGCCAGGAGATATGAGCGCGGTGTAAAGGTACGGACTCCCTCTAGTTCTGTCTCCACCATATCTACTCCCTCTATATTCTCACCCCTCTCTCTGCTCTTCACCCGCAGACTTTGGAGGGCATGCTGCGTACTGTCAAGAGGGGCGGCTCTGTGCCCGCAGAAGACATCCCTCCTCCGGTGGCAACTAGGACAACCTCAGGCACTCCAGTCCAGCCTCCCGCTGTTATCGCCATACCGGACTCCCCGACAAGTCCCAGTCCTGCTGTGAATGGCATACCAGCACAGGCCCCGGTGCCCACTAAGACCCCTCCCCCGGTGCCCACCAAAACTGCTCCCCCAGTGCCCACCAAACCTCAGACCCTTCCTCAGCCTGTGACCATTGCAGCCCCCACCATGTCATCTGCTCCAGCCACCCCGAGCCCAGGTAACCGGTGCTGTACACTCCTTATGGTCCTGGGGTAACATGATGGGGGTCACTCACTATCGCTTTGTCCTCGCAGCATCCGATGAGAACAAGACCCGCGTGATGGATCGCCAGAGAGAATATAAGCTGGCGGCTATCCAGAGCAAGCAACAGGGGGACACCGAGCTGGCCACAAAGTATTACCGCATCGCCAAGGTGGGCACCCCGCACGTTAGGGAGAGAGACCCCCACCCCAGGGATTATACATTGATAAACTATACTGTGAATAGGTGATAAATGTTGCTTGTGGTGTAACCTCTTGTAAGAAAGCGGCCATGTTTTTCTACGCTTGAATTACCCCTTTAATTTTCTAGTTCCCCTGTCCTCTTTCTTCCAGTCTCTAGATCCCATGTTGTCGGCTTTAGACTCTGGACAGGCAGTGGACTTGGACAAGCTCCCTCCTCCTCCAGGTGAGCTCCAGCTTGTGTACGCCCCCTTAAAAGACCTGCATGCGCCACTTTGTTGTGTACAGAGATGCATGCTGCAGCTCCCTGGCTGGGATCACAGTGGGTCCCAGGAGTGAGACCTGGTGCGATCGGTAATTTTTGATGTTTATAATGACAGTAACCCTTTAACTTTTCACTTGTTGTTTAGACGTGGCAAAAGTTAAAGGGGAACTCTGGTGATTTTTTTTTTCCTTTCAGATCAACTGATGTCAGAAAGTTATAAAGATTTGTAATTTACTTCTTTTTAAACATTTCCAATCTTCCAGTATTTATCAGCTACTGTATGTTCTGCAGGAAGTGGTGTATTCTTTCCAGTCTCACACAGTGCTCTCTGCTGCCACCTCTGTCCATGTCAGGAACTGTCCAGAGCTGAGAGAGGTTTTTCTGTTTCAATATATTTTATTAGAATTTTTTCAATAAGATTCTTTTTAAGAGTATAACAAGTTATAGAAATAAATTTAAGAAGAGGAAAAATGCAGAGTGAACAATGAAGTAGAACGCGAGAAATAACATTTCGCAGGAGAAGTTTTCTATGGGGATTTGCTGCTGCTCTGGACAGTTCCTGGCATAGACAGAGGTGGCAGCAGAGAGCAGTGTGTCTTACTGGAAAGAATACACCACTTCCTGCAGGACGTACAACAGCTAAGTGCTGGAGACTGGAGATTTTTAAATAGAAGTAAATTACAAATCTAGTGTATATAACTTTCTGACACCAGTTGATTTAAAAGAGGAAAAAAATGCCGGAGTACCCCTTTAAGATAACCCAGGGTTTCAGCCTTTGTGCTTCTCCTGCTGTAACTCAAGCTTGCAGTGGGTCACAGGACTGAGACCTGATGTGACATGTAGAAATGACAGTCATCTAATATACCAGTATAATACAGCTCAGGCCATTGTATGGGACCTTATACACCGGCAGGGACTCTAAACCAGAACATTCCCATTCACTGACAGCTGACCGGTAATACAGCTATTACCTAAGTTACTTATTACCCTGTATCTGTCCCTGAATAGATCAGCTGGCTCCGAGTAAGCCGCCCGTTCCTCAGTCTCCAGTGAGCGCCGCCCCATCCCCTTCCTCAGGTGAGTTATACGCCCCCTCCTGGACATAGACCTGTAATCTCACCTGTTCACCAGCATTGTATTATTATCACTCTCTGCCAGCGGTGGTAATAAATGTCTGTCACTGCCCGCCCAGGTTTACCCCCTCCCCCTAAGGACACCCTGGAAGCCCTGCAGCAGAGGATGGACAGGTACCGCAGTGCCGCCGATCAGGCCAAGGCGAAGGGAGACGATCGCAAGGCCCGGATGCATGAACGCATTGTCAAGGTGAGAGATATGGTGGGAGAGATCCTGAAAATAGTGAATATTTTACGTAACTACGTAAAATTACGTATTCTACAGCACCTATATATATATTATACCTCCTATACATATATAATACACCACCTATATATTATCTATATCATAAAAATGAAAGTCTGTCTGTCTGTCCTTCTGTCTGTCTGTCTGTCTGTCCTTCTGTCTGTCTGTCTGTCTGTCCTTCTGTCTGTCTGTCTGTCTGTCCTTCTGTCTGTCTGTCTGTCCTGTCTGTCTGTCTGTCTGTCCTTCTGTCTGTCTGTCTGTCCTTCTGTCTGTCTGTCTGTCCTCTATAGACTTCCAAACGCCTGAACCGTTTGACCCCAGATTTGGCACACAGATACATTGGGTGCCCGGGAAGGTTATTGCGAAGGTCCCGTCCCCGCCAGATGTACAGGAGGGGAGGGGGAGGGGAAAGAGAGGCGCCCCATAGAGATGAATGGGAAAATCTCCTCACTGCAAACACAGGTGATATAATTAGCTGCAGCAGACACGGCAGTTGGAGCCTTAGCAACCAATAGGATTACTGCTTTCATTTTCACAGGGAGCAATGGTTGCTAGGGAAGCTGCCTCACAACATTCACAGTAATAACTGGTAGACCCCCTACTCCATCTATACAGTACATGTATACAGTACCCCCTACTCCATCTATACAGTACATGTATATACAGGGCCCCCTACTCCATCTATACAGTACATGTATATACAGGACCCCCTACTCCATCTATACAGTACATGTATACAGGAGCCCCTACTCCATCTATACAGTACATATATATACAGGACCCCCTACTCCATCTATACAGTACATGTATACAGGAGCCCCTACTCCATCTATACAGTACATGTATATACAGGACCCCCTACTCCATCTATACAGTACATGTATATACAGGACCCCCTACTCCATCTATACAGTACATGTATATACAGGGCCCCCTACTCCATCTATACAGTACATGTATATACAGGGCCCCCTACTCCATCTATACAGTACATGTATATACAGGACCCCCCTACTCCATCTATACAGTACATGTATATACAGGACCCCCTACTCCATCTATACAGTATATGTATATACAGGACCCCCTACTCCATATATACAGTACATGTATATACAGGAGCCCCTACTCCATCTATACAGTGCATGTATATACAGGAGCCCCTACTCCATCTATACAGTACATGTATATACAGGACCCCCTACTCCATCTATACAGTACATGTATACAGGACCCCCTACTCCATCTATACAGTACATGTATATACAGGACCCCCTACTCCATCTATACAGTACATGTATATACAGGACCCCATACTCCATCTATACAGTACATATATATACAGGAGCCCCTACTCCATCTATACAGTACATATATATACAGGAGCCCCTACTCCATCTATACAGTACATGTATATACAGGACCCCCCTACTCCATCTATTCAGTACATGTATATACAGGACTCCCTACTCCATCTATACAGTACATGTATATACAGGGCACTACAGGTATAGCAAACTGTAACTGGGTAACACTGCCACACCAGACCTGACCAATACCGCCATACTGTGCTGGATAACACTTTCATACCAGACCTGATCAATACCGCCATGCTGTGACTGGATAACACCACTATACCAGACCTGACCAATACCACCACACTGTGACTGGAGAACACCGCCACACCAGACCTGACCAATACCGCCATACTGTGCTGGATAACACTTTCATACCAGACCTGATCAATACTGCCATATACTGTGACTGGATAACACTGCCATATCAGACCTGACCAATACCGCTGTACTGTGACTGGATAACACTGCCATATCAGACCTGACCAATACCGCTGTACTGTGACTGGGTAACACTGCCACACCAGACCTGACCAATACCGCCATGCTGTGACTGGATAACACCACTATACCAGACCTGACCAATACCACCACACTGACTGGAGAACACCACCACACCAGACCTGATCAATACCGCCATACTGTGACTGGATAACACTGCCATACCAGACATGACCAATACTGACACACTGTGACTAAATAACACTGCCATACCAGACCTGACCAATACCGCCATACTGTCACTGGATAACACCGCCATACCAGACATGACCAATACCGACACACTGTGACTGAATAACACTGCCATACCAGACCTGACCAATACCGCCATACTCTGACTGGATAACACTGCTATACAAGACCTGACCAAAGATTTTCTGGCAAGTCTGAACGGGAGGGTACTGCCCCTCTGTAAGGAGCTACCCTACGCTTTTGGGCAAAGCGGTGCTCCTGGAAGGCTACACAAAGATATAATAAGCTTTGGGCTCCCTGGATTGACGGTGGGGGTGCTTAGTTAATTATTTATAATTATATGGTTTTTTTTTTTGGTTTTTTTTTTTGTGTTTTCTCCCTCTTTCTGGGGCAGTGGGTGGGGGGTATATGGGGGTGGGGGGGGTGGGGGGGAAATCGTTAAGGAATGTATTTATGTATGTGCACAGAACAGGGTGGGTCCAGATGTGTTTGGCCTCTCCTGAGTATGTAATGTCTTAATGAAGAAAATAAAATATAAAGGGGAAAAAAAAAAAAAAGGTGCTACCCTACGCATTAGACCATGGGTGCCTAATGGTAAATACGACCCTGCAGGTATACAGGACACTACAGGTATACAGGACCCCAAAACTATACACTACAAGTGCACGGGACCTCCACCAACTATATACTACAGGTATACAGGACCCCAAACTTTACACTACAGGTATACAGGACCCCAAAACAATACACTACAGGTATACAGGACCTCCACCAACTATATACTTCAGGTATATAGGACCCCAAACTATACACTACAGGTATACAGGACCTCAAAACTATACACTACAGGTATACAGCACCTTCACCAACTCTTTACTACAGGTATACAGGACCCCAAAGCTATATACTACAGGTATACAGGAACTCCACCAACTATATACTACAGGTATATAGGACCCCAAACTATACACTACAGGTATACAGGACTTCCACCAACTCTATACTACAGTTATACAGGACCCTCAAACTATGCACTACAGGTATACAGGACCCCCGAACTATATACTACAGGTATACAAGACCTCCACCAATTATACACTACAGGTATCCAGGACCCTCAAACTATAAACTACAGGTATAGAAGACCTCCACCAACTATACATTACAGGTATACAGCACCAACTATATACAACAGGTATACAGGACCCCCGAACTATACAGTACAGGTATACAGGACCTTCACCAACTGTACACTGCAGGTATACAGGACCTCCCTCAACTATACACTACAGGTATACAGCCCCCCCCCCAACTAAACACTACAGGTATACAGGACCCCCCAACTATACACTATAGGTATACAGCCCCCCCAACTATGCACTACAGATATGCGAGACCCCTAAAAACTATACATTGTAGGTATACAGAACTCCTCGAACTATGCACTACAGGTATACACTAATTCCACTGATTAACTTAGATGAAACAATACCTTTTAGCTTTGCCTCCTGGGCACCTTAGAACAAATCTAATTAACACACTGACACTTTATACCCGGGCAGCGCCGGGTACATTTTCTAGTACCTTATATATGTTGCAGGGAAATGATAAAATCCAGTGTATTGATCAAATCTCGGGAAATGATGGAATGAACACGCCGTTCCATCATTTCCCTAGAGAATTGATCAAATCACTGACCCCTTTCAGGAAAATGACGGAATGAACTATTGAGGAGTCGCCCGCCTCTATGTTTGGCGGCAGAGGCGGACAGGGGAGCAGAGCGGCACACCTCCCTGGCAGGCATATGGCGGCAGAGGGGGACAGGGGAGCAGAGTGGCACGCCTCCATGGCAGGCATATGGCGGTGGGGGCAGATGGGAACTCCCGGCAGGCATGGGGAGGCAGACGGGGAAGCAGAGTGGCACGCCTCCCTGGCAGGCATATGGCGGCGGAGGCGGACAGGGGAGCAGAGTGGCACTCCTCCATGGCAGGCATATGGAGGTGGACGGGGGAGAAGAGCGGCACGCCTCCATGGCAGGCATATGGCGGTGGGGGCAGGCATTGGGAGGCAGACGGGGGAGCAGAGCGGCACACCTCCCTGGCAGGCACATGGCGGCGGAGGTGGACGGGGGAGCAGAGTGGCACGCCTCCCTGGCAGGCATATGGTGGCGGAGGTGGACGGGGGAGCAGAGTGGCACGCCTCCATGGCAGGCATATGGCGGTGGGGGCAGACGGGAACTCCCGGCAGGCATGGGGAGGCAGACTGGGGGGAGCAGAGCGGCACACCTCCCTGGCAGGCATATGGCGGCAGAGGTGGACGGGGGAGCAGAGCGGCATGCCTCTATAGCAGGCATATGGAGGCGGACGAGGGAGCAGAGCGGCATGCCTCTATGGCAGGCATATGGCGGCGGGGCGGACGGGACCAGAGGTGGAGCAGAGCGGCACACCTCACGGCAGGCGTACTGCTGCTGGGGAGGACGGGGAGTGGAGCAGACAGGCGTGTAGCAGGGGAAATAAGTGGAACGGAGAGCAGAGCGGACAGGCTGGGGGAGCAGAGAGGCAATAGGGTAAGCGAATTCTATGTCGCAGGGGGAAATTAATTATAGAGTCCATTCCAACGTTTCCCTGAAAGGGATCAGTGATTTGATCAATTCCCTAGGGAAATGATGGAACTGCGTGGTCAGTCCATCATTTCCTGGGATTTGATGAAATCCCTGATTCTATATATACTGTGGGGGAGATTTATCAAACATGGTATTAAAGTGAAACTGGCTCAGTTGCCCCTAGCAACCAATCAGATTCCACCTTTCACTTTCCAAAGGGTCTGTGAGGAATGAAAGGTGGAATCTGATTGGTTGCTAGGGGCAACTGAGCCAGTTGCACTTTACACCATGTTTGATAAATCTACCCCTGTGTGTATGTATGTGTATATATATATATATATATATATATATATAATTACACCATATATATATCACCTCTAATGTACATTACACCTCCTATACATATATTATACTTCCTATACAAATATAATACACCACCTATATATTATACCTCCATATATATGCTGTGTGTGCTTATATATATTATACCTCCTATACATATATATTAGTGTGTAATGTATATGTATAGGAGGTATAATATATATGAGGTGTAATGTATATGTATAGGGGATTATATATATATATACACTCACCATGCTGGTAACGGGTTGGACCCCCTTTTGCCTTCAGAACTGCCTCAATTATTCGTGGCATAGATTCAACAAGGTGCTGGAAGCTTCCTCAGAGATTTTGGTCCATATTGACATGATGGCATCACACAGTTGCCGCAGATTTGTCGGCTGCACATCCATGATGCGAATCTCCCGTTCCACCACATCCCAAAGATGCTCTATTGGATTGAGATCTGGTGACTGTGGAGGCCATTGGAGTACAG
The DNA here is from genome assembly GCF_027789765.1 of Dendropsophus ebraccatus. NCBI lineage: Eukaryota > Metazoa > Chordata > Amphibia > Anura > Hylidae > Dendropsophus > Dendropsophus ebraccatus. The sequence goes on along the minus strand of NC_091454.1, from coordinate 215,094,442 downwards.
TGAACTCATTGTCATGTTCAAGCAGAAATCGAGACTCATCAGACCAGGAACGTTTTTCCAATCTTCTACTGTCCAATTTCGATGAGCTTGTGCAAATTGTAGCCTCAGTTTCCTGTTCTTAGCTGAAAGGAGTGGCACCCGGTGTGGTCTTCTGCTGCTGTAGCCCATCTGCCTCAAAGTTGGCCGTACTGTGCGTTCAGAGATGCTCTTCTGCCTACCTTGGTTGTAACGGTTGGCTATTTGAGTCACTGTTGCCTTTCTATCAGCTCGAACCAGTCTGCCCATTCTCCTCTGACCTCTGGCATCAACAAGGCATTTCCGCCCACAGAACTGCCGCTCACTGGATGTTTTTTCTTTTTCGGACCATTCTCTGTAAACCCTTGAGATGGTTGTGCGTAAAAATCCCAGTAGATCAGCAGTTTCTGAAATACTCAGACCAGCCCTTCTGGCACCAACAACCATGCCACGTTCAAAGGCACTCAAATCACCTTTCTTCCCCATACTGATGCTCGGTTTGAACTGCAGGAGATTGTCTTGACCATGTCTACATGCCTAAATGCACTGAGTTGCCGCCATGTGATTGGCTGATTAGAAATTAAGTGGTAACGTGCAGTTGGACAGGTGTACCTAATAAAGTGGCCGGTGAGTGTGTATATATATATGCAAAAAAGGGGTCCGTGGAGCCTCAGTTACGAGTCTCAAAACATGGGAATAGCCAGATATCCCTCTCTCCAGAGAAGGAAGCCCATTGCCAAGGGGTGCCTCCTAGTGGGGAGAGCACCAAACCACCCTGATACGTAGTCCCTCAGGTCCTCACTCTGTTGTGAGCTTTAGGACCTAAATAGGGAAACACCAGGGTAGCCCCCTGTTGTGTTTTGTTGGTCTATTTATCATTGCCCCAGTAGCCAGAATCCTGCTCCACACTGACGAGGGGCAAATACCCCGAAACTGCAGTCTGTGGATGGATGCCTAGCCTTGGTAACCCTTGTCTTATGTCGTTATACTCGCCACAGAGTTAGACTTTGACTCGCAGGGGCCACCCTGGTGTTTCCCTATTTAGGTCCTAAAGCTCGCAACAGAGTGAGGACCTGAGGGACTACGTATCAGGGTGGTTTGGTGCTCTCCCCACTAGGAGGCACCCCTTGGCAATGGGCTTCCTTCTCTGGAGAGAGGGATATCTGGCTATTCCCGTGTTTTGAGACTCGTAACTGAGGCTCCACGGACCCCTTTTTTGCATATTTAAATTTTGTAAATATTTATATATAACACCTCCTATATACATTACACATCTTATACATTATACCTCATATATATTACAACTACATATATATATAATCCCCTATACATATACATTACACCTCATATATATTATACCTCCTATACATATACATTACACACTAATATATATGTATAGGAGGTATACCTATACATATACTTATACCTCCTATACATATACATCTATATTAGTGTGTAATGTATATGTATAGGAGGTATAATATACATATACATTACACACTAATTATATGTGTGTATATATATATATAAATAAATATATATAATACATATAAATTTACACTTCCTATATATATTACATCTTCTATAACCTTGTATTGTGCTACATGTAATATAATGGACTTTGTATTCTCCTTCTGCCTCCTTGCAGCAATACCAAGATGCCATACGGATCCACAAGGCTGGAAGACCAGTCAATCTGGCCGAGTTGCCGGTGCCCCCAGGTCTGTATGATGCAATGCTATATGTGGGTCCCCAGCACGTCACAATTTTAGGATTTCCTTAGTAGTTCACAAGTGATATAATTATAGTCCCAGCAGCACCCGCCATGGTATATGACCACAGTTCTTGTTCCAGTTTGTCCTCCATACTTTACCTTTGCTTATTGCTATGGCTGCCTTGTAGGTTTCCCGCCAATCCACGGGTCTGAAGCTGTTGCCCAGGAGCAAAGTCTGGTTGGCGTGCTGGAGACGGCTATGAAGCTGGCCAACCAGCAGGATGGAGATGGCGATGATGATGACGAAGACGAGGAAAATAAAGCACCAGCTGGAGCCCAAAAGGTGAGCGAGTTATTGGGGTGGTCACCAGGGACTTATTCCTGTCACATTATGAGAACTATAAGTCAAGGCTGGTGGGATGGGGAGAGGCTGCTGGGACCACCATGATTACTCTGGCTTCAGGCAGCATGAAAGTGATGACAAGTTCTCTATAAAGGGGAATTATAGCACGGGCTGCATCCTAGATGGCCCCTTTATGACACATGCCCCTCATCCTATACTTTATATCAGGGGGAGGGAACCTTGACTCTCCAACTGTTTTTAAAACTACAACTCCTATTATGCCTGGACAGCGTGTCCAGGCATGATGGGAGTTGTAGTTTTGCCATGGTTTCCTAACCCTGCTTTATATAAAGACATGATCTGTATCACCTATTTCCCTGTCCTTACAGCCTGCGGCCCATCCAGGACCAGGGTCCAACCTGCAACTGGCCGCCCCCAAACCGTCTCCCCCCAAGAGTCCCAAACTATCTGGAAAAGGTTTGTTCTTAATCTACTACTTCATAAGAGTCCAGTGTCCCCAAGCTATCACCCTCCAGCTGTTACAGAACGACACCTCCCATCATGCCGGGGTTTTTGGTTGTTCCCCCTCATACAGCACAGCAGCAGCTCCAGTTTTTAGAGGTAAGAAAAAAGCAGCTGCTGACGGCCGCCCTCCGCTCCAAGCAGCACAAAGACATGGAGGGAGCCAAAATGTACCTGCGCCAGTCCAAGGGCCTGGACCCCATGATCGAGGCCGCTCGGGGAGGCCTGCCTGTGGATATCACCAAGGTAAAGAAGCGGAGCGGTCAGGGGGTGTAACAGTGCTGTGACCTGTATAGGGGCTGAGCAGTTGCTGTCTCTCCTTAGGTCCCCCCGGCTCCTGTAAACCAAAATGACTTCACCCTGGAGCGGACGGGTAAGGGCCAGAGCAGCGAGAAGTACGCCAAGCTGATGGAGCAGCTGAAGAAGCAGCACGAGGTGGAGCCATATTGGATTTATAATACATAAAATGTCTAGCAGTGTTTCTTATAGTTCCTGATGATCCTTCTTCTCTTCTATCAGATGTGTATGTCCTATTCTCAGCAGTTCACTCATCTAGGAAACATCACTGAGACGGCAAAGTGAGTGCCCCTATATCCTGGTTTATCCTCATCACCCTGACATCCTCCTTCCCAGTTAACCCTTTGCCTTATCTGCAGGTATGAGAAGTTGGCGGAGGAATGTATGAAGTACATTGAGATGGTGAAGCAGGCGCACGCCCGGGGGCTCCCCGTACCGCCCTGTCACTACGAGGAGAGGACGGTCAGCATTGTCAAGTGAGTAAGTGTACAACGTGCACCGGTGTATATGTATCCGGGTGTCCCAGCCACCGCCTAACTCCTGTCTGCCCCCTGCAGGATATTCCCGGAACTGACTAGCTCGGATCTTGTATTGTACGTGAATAAAGCTGTGAATTTACCCACAGGTAGGTGCTGTCCGTGTTACAGCGACATGTTGTTTCTGATTCACTTTACACTTATACATTTTCTGTTATAGGATCGTCCCCCAGTGACATGGATACCTTTGTACGCTTTGAGTTTGCTTATCCCAGTCTGGTAAGAGGAGCCATACTATCATCTATCTATCTATCTATTTATTTATCTATCTATCTTATATCATGTTTCCTTATTGCAGGAGGAAGCACAGAGAGATAAGACCAGCATCATCAAAGGCACCAACTCTCCAGGTGTGTGGGGTTGCAGGGACCCTCGCAGGCATGTTACACGTGTGTACACCCACTGCTTACAGTCTCCATTCTCTCTTTCTCTTCAGTCTTTAAAGAAAAATTCAACTTGCAGATAAATCGCAACCACCGCGGCCTGAAGAGGGCGATACAGGCCAAGGGGATTAAATTTGAAGTAATCCAGAAAGGGTAAGTGAGAGGGAATGCTGTAGAGTCAGGGGGCAGGGTGGTGGAGTCATATTCAGTATTAATACCACTTTATACCTCTAGGGGGCTCTTCAAATCCGACCGTGTATTGGGAACAGCGCATCTCAAGCTGGAGACTTTAGAGAACAGTTGTGAGATCAGAGACATTGTGGAGGTAATGTACCTCCTGGCTGCTGTGTATTACATAGCTGATATCCCGTGTTCACACTCATCATCTCCTCCATCCCTGTATTCTTCCTCCTAGGTGATGGACGGCCGCAGACCCACAGGGGGCAAGTTAGAGGTGTGCGTCCGAATACGTGAGCCCTTCACATCTCAGCAGCTAAGCAGCAGCACGGAGAAGTGGCTGGTCATAGAGCCCATCAGCCTTCCCCCGGTAACCCGTCTCTTCACTGACTCTCTGCCTATACACAGTACTAGCGAGATGCTGATCCTGACACACATGGGGCTGTCATTAAAATGGTTACTGTCACTTTAAAAAAAAAGTTTTGACTTCTCAGCAGTTTTGATCAGCCACGGTCTAGGTCAGAGGTAGGGACCTTGGCTCTCCAGCTGTTGCAAAAATACAACTCCCATCATGCCTGGGAATTCAAAGCTTTAGCTTCCTAGGCATGATGGAAGTTGTAGCTTTGCAATGGCTGGAGAGCCAAGTTTCCCCACCGCTGGTCTCGTTGTTCTCTTCACTTGTTCTAGCAGTTGGTCTGAACACTGAGACCCAACAGATCAAAGCTTTTGGCATGTCAACATTTTTTAAAAGTGATAGGTCGACTTTAAAGGGGTACTCCTTTAAAAAAAAAATATTTTAAGATTCCAGAAAAAATTCCAGTCTTCCAGTACTTATCACCTGCTGTATGTCCTGCAGGAAGTGGTGTATTATTTCCAGTCTGACACAGTGCTCTCTGCCGCCACCTTTGTCCATGTCAGGAACTGTCCAGAGCTGTAGTAAATCCCCATAGAAAACCTCTCCTGACAGTTCCTGACATGGACAGAGGTGGCAGTAGAGAGCACGGTGTCAGACTGGAAAGAATACACCACTTCCTGCAGGACATACAGCAGCTGATAAGTACTGGATATTTTTTTTTAATAGAATCAAATTACAAATCCCTATAAATTATAAATATTTTTTTTTACTGGAGTTGCCCTTTACTGTCTTAGCACTCTATTATTATTGGCTGTCAGGTGGGTGACATCTCCTGCTGTGGCAGCCACAGTATAATAGATAGAAGAAGAAGATGATGATGATGATGTCTTTATTGGGGATGGTCTTTAGTTCACATCTTCTTCATGTTTTTTGCAGCCTCCAGCTTCAAAACCCAAACAACCGACCTCAAGTAAATCTTCTTCATCCAGTAGGTGGGTGTAAAAGCTACGCGATTTCCGAGACTTCCCATATCCTCATCTGCTGTCCTTAATAACCTCCTGTCCTTGTACTTCAGCCCCCAGACCCTGCACTGCCTGAGCGTCTTGGCCTACGAGAAGGAGAAGCTGGAGAAGAAGGTGCGTATAGAAAGCTCCAGAGACCCCATCTGTCTCCTCAGATTCCTAACTCTTCTGCTCCTACTTCAGATCCTCGCCTACAGACAGCAGCACCGCCCCCCTCCTGATGACATCATAACTCTGCTGAATGATGTCACTCAGCGCAGCCAGCAACAGGTGCAGCAGCTACGACAGGGAGGACCCGCCATCCGTACCGGTGAGAGGCCTGGAGCATTATGGAGAAAGAACTATGAAATCTTCGGAGACTTCATCTTCCAGTTGTTACCATTGCTTCCTTTTCTTCCTCTCTTCAGAATATGTTCGCCAGCTAGAACGGTACCTGCAATTTTACTCCGATTCTGCGCGACGCCTAGGTCAGGAGGGGAACAGGGTAAGAGGGCCATAAGCTCTGTCATAGGAGGCCTATAGGCCACATTGTGTCCACTGGGCCTAGGATTCTATAGAGAGTTACTATGTGGAGAACATGCATGGATCCAGCAACGTCCGGGGATCCAGCAAGGTAAAAAGTGTCAATAATTTCTTTTCACATTATAGGAAGCAGCAAAGGAGGCTTTATACAAGAGGAACCTTGTAGGCAATGAGGTGGGTATATAAGGGGGAGATCATTAGATCATACAGATCATGTGATGTCATCAGTAGTGACCTGATCCCTTTCCTTTCATCAGTTGCAGAAAATGTCCAGATGAAGATGATTTGAGATCCCGGAGAATCTCATCCAGAAGCCTCTCGCCCCTTCTCATCCCAGGAGACGCTCTCCCTTCTCACATCAGGAGGCTCCCATACTGCTCATCCCAGTAGGCTCTTACCCTTCTCATCCCAGGAGACTGTCATGCTTCTTGTCCACAGAGTTCTTATACTTTGAATCCCTGGAGATTTTCAGCCTTCTTATACCAGGAGAGTCTCATGCTCCCTGAACCAGGAGGCTCCCTCCCTTCTCATCTGAAGAGACTCTTGTCCTTGGAGACTCTTGCACTTACTCATCCCCTTCTCATCCCAGGAGGCTCTGAATACAGAAGGCTCTCCTCAGAGACTCTCGAGCTTTTAACCCCCTACCTCTACTTATCCCAGGAGGCTCTGAATTCAGATGACTCTCCCACCTTCTTATCTTCTCACCCCAGCTCCTCCTAGTAGACTCTCGTCCCTGACTCCTCCTAGGAGGCTCCCTCCCCCTACTTCTCCCGGCAGGCTCCTGTCCCCTACTCCTCCCGGGAGGCCCTTGCCCCCTTCCATCATCTTATCATCTCGTCCCCTACTCCTCCCGGGAGGCCCTAGCCCCTACTCCTCCTGGGGAGGCTCCCACCCTCTCCCACCTTCTTATCTTCTCACTCCCACTCCTCGCAGGAGGCCCTGGCCCCCTAGTCCTGCCAGGTGGCTCTCAAGCTTCTCACCCCAAAGGCTCTCATTCCAAGAGACCATTCCAGATTTTACAGCCCCCCCCCCCCCCCAATACTCTCCCATAGAATTTGGGAACCAGTGCCTTATTTCTCTCAGCACACTACATTGGCACTCCACCACCATCTCCCGTGACAATCAGTCCTTTCCAGCACTTTCCTAAACGCTCGGCTACACTAGTGCACTAGCGATGAACCAGCAGTGAGTGTGTGTTCTTGTCCACTCCGTCTTTGTGTACCCAATTCTTGTCCACTCATTCCTATCTGTCTTTGAGCTTTTATGTGTAAATTCTATCAATCTTACTGTAGATCATCTAGCTGCTGCTACCAATAGTAATAAAGACATAAAACAATATGGCAGCCATCATTTCATCATCGTCACCATTGTCTCGTGTGTTAATGTCTGCGCCATGTTTGCTCTGTCCTTCCCCCGCCATGTCTGCTTGTGTAAAGGGCTTGTAAACACAGGGCTGCCCTGCCAGAGCCCCCCCCCCCCCCCATATGTGTATAATAGATGATGGGAGCACTGACCGCTCCATGCTACATAGTCAGTGGCTGTAGCTCTCTCTGCCTTTATCTCAGCACAAAATCACTAAACTTTATTGTTCACAGTTTCATCAATCATGCTGACAGTCCCCTATGTCTTAGTAGTGAACACTATGGAGGAGATTTATCAAACATGGTGTAAAGTGAAACTGACTTAGTTGCCCCTAGCAACCAATCAGATTCCACCTGTCATTTTCCAAAGAGTCTGTGAGGAATGAAAGGTGGAATCTGATTGGTTGCTAGGGGCAACTGAGCCAGTTTCACTTTACACCATGTTTGATAAATATCCCCCTATGATTTTGCTGTTTACAACCCCTTTAAGTCTGTGTGTTGAGTGTAGAGTGGATGGCGCTTCGACAACCTACCTCAGCTGGGTGCACAAAGGTTCCTGACACACTTGGCGCATCTTCTAGAAGAATTATGTACATAGTAAATATGCAGCGGTGATATATATATATATATATATATATATATATATATATATACACACACACACAGAGTGCCCAGTATACGTCACAGAGTGTCACTAGAGCATGCCCACTACAGCCACACTGGTCACTAATGAGAGAAACATATGGTAAAGAAAACTCATGACTTCAAATTCGATATTTCAAGTCTCTGTAGTTGCCTATAGGTGGCGCTAGTCAGTAGCTTTGCATCCGTCACCTACTACATGACTTCTGTGTACACGGGGGTCCGCTAGACATCTAGGCGGCTTTCAGTGTTACTTACTTATAGACGTCTATCTCTGGTTTCTGCTGTATCGCTATGGAGCAACAAACAATATACTGCATTAGTCGAGAACATGGCTGCTACGTGACAAGTACTATTACAACCAATACTATGCATTGTGTAGTTACTGTATATGCGATGATCGATACATGAAATAAATACTATATACCACATAGGGTCTGGTGTGTTACCATCTGAGTTCGTCGTCCATGGTGCCTATAGGCTACTACAGCTTATCATGTATCCATAGGGGTCTTCAGAAGTCTTTACCTCTCATTCAGAGGAGGTCATCAGGGGTGGCAAACTCAGGCTCTCCAGCTGTTGCTAAACTACAATTCCCATCATGCCTTGACATCCCCTTTAAATTTCAGTCTTAGAGTGTTATAAAGAGCAGCACAGCAATAAGCTGCAGGCCATAGATTCCAATAGTCCTGGCATTGGTGACCCACTCCCTGTATACATGTGTGTATATAGAGCAGAATACACATTGGAGAGACCTATAATATGTACTGGCTGCCCCCAAGCATAGCCCTTACCTGCCTGCACTATGGGCATTGTTATACAGTGGTCTATATGTATATGGTATATATGCACACAGTATACACCTGGGTATTCCTCACCTCCATCCCTGTAGAGGTGACTCCAAACACACCCGAGACAAAACCTGTTCCTGCTCCTAAATATAACTGGTTATTGCCGCACCCCAAAGGGTTGTATAAATAAGGTCTATAGAATCCTTATGTAACCTATAGGTGACTCAGAACCAGAATCGGGTCACTACACCCGCCTGAAAATAGGATGGAAAAGAGTATGGCTCCAGCTGTGCTGCGTCCTATACCAGAGCCCATAGATGTGTATGGTGTATATACACAGCATAGGGAAAGTATGGAGGATGAGGCACAGGTATAGGTCAGTATACTGGTTACTATGTATATATTGAGGATGAGGCGCAGGTATATGTTAGTATACTGGTTCCTATATATATATATATATATATATATATATATATATATATATATATATATATATATTGAGGATGAGGCGCAGGTATATGTTAGTATACTGGTTCCTATGTATATGGAGGATGACGCACAGGTATAGGTCAGTATCCTGGTTCCTCTGTATATGGAGGATGAGGCACAGGTATAGGTCAGCCTCCTGGTTCCTATGTATATGGAGGATGAGGCACAGGTATATGTCAGTATACTGGTTCCTATATATATATATATATATATATATATATATATATATATATATATATATATATATGAGAGAGAGAGAGAGAAGATGAGGCACAGGTATAAGTCAGTATCCTGGTTCCTGTGTATATGGAGGATGAGGCACAGGTATAGGTCAGCCTCCTGGTTCCTCTGTATATGGAGGATGAGGCACAGGTATAGGTCAGCCTCCTGGTTCCTTTGTATATGGAGGATGAGGCACAGGTATGGGTCAGTATACTGGTTCCTATTGTGAGAGTTATAGTCTGAAAAATATCTATTTCTATATGTATACTCAGGTATAGCTCGTACGGCCATATGGTAATCATTATATATACTTGTGTGTCTTTGGGAGTGGGGAGATATGAGTAGTCTTGAGTGTCAGATAACTTAGGAACTCATCAGCATAAGACACTCCTGAGTAGGCAAGTAGCCAATTGTGCCAGTATTAACCAATGATGTAACCACCCTTTTCCTGTACGTCATAACTAGTATAAGAACTGTTGTTTGTGTAATAAAGCAGAACCTTTTTGCATTGATACCAATTGCTATTGGTGTCTGTGTGAATATGTGTGAGGAAGAAATCGCTATTAGTGCGATAACACTATGTATATGGGGGATAAGGCACAGGTATAGATCAGTATCCTGGTTCCTCTGTATATAGAGGATGAGGCACAGGTATAGGTCAGTATACTGGTTCCTATGTATATGGAGGATGAGGCACAGGTATAGGTCAGTATCCTGGTTCCTATGTATATGGAGGATGAGGCACAGGTATAGGTCAGTATACTGGTTCCTATGTATATGGAGGATGAGGCACAGGTATAGGTCAGTATCCTGGTTCCTATGTATATTGAGGATGAGGCACAGGTATAGGTCAGTATACTGGTTCCTATATATATTGAGGATGAGGCACAGGTATAGGTCAGTATCCTGGTTCCTATGTATATGGAGGATGAGGCACAGGTATAGGTCAGTATACTGGTTCCTATGTATATTGAGGATGAGGCACAGGTATAGGTCAGTATACTGGTTCCTATATATATTGAGGATGAGGCACAGGTATAGGTCAGTATCCTGGTTCCTATGTATATGGGGGATGAGGCACAGGTATAGGTCAGTATACTGGTTCCTATATATATTGAGGATGAGGCACAGGTATAGGTCAGTATCCTGGTTCCTCTGTATATGGAGGATGAGGCGCAGGTATAGGTCAGCCTCCTGGTTCCTATATATGGAGGATGAGGCACAGGTATAGGTCAGTATCCTGGTTCCTATGTATATGGAGGATGAGGCACAGGTATAGGTCAGTATCCTGGTTCCTATGTATATGGAGGATAAGGCACAGGTATAGATCAGTATCCTGGTTCCTAAGTATATAGAGGATGAGGCACAGATATAGGTCAGTATACTGGTTACTATGTGTATGGGGGATGAGGCACAGGTATAGGTCAGTATACTGGTTCCTATGTATATGGAGGATGAGGCACAGGTATAGGTCAGTATACTGGTTCCTATGTATATGGAAGATGAGGCACAGGTATAGGTCAGCCTCCTGGTTCCTCTGTATATGGTGGATGAGGCACACGTATAGATCAGTATACAGGTTACTATGTATACGGAGGATGAGGCACAGGTATAGGTCAGTATCCTGGTCCCTATATATATATATATATATATATATATATATATATATATATATATATATATATATATACGGAGGATTAGGGAAAAGGTATAGGTCAGTATCCTGGTCCCTATATATATATATATTGAGGATGAGGCACAGGTATAGGTCAGTATACAGGTCACTATGTATATGGAGGATGAGGCACAGGTATAGGTCAGTATTCTGGTTCCTATGTATATGGAGGATGAGGCGCAGGTATAGGTCAGCCTCCTGGTTCCTATGTATATGGAGGATGAGGCGCAGGTATAGGTCAGCCTCCTGGTTCCTATATATATGGAGGATGAGGCACAGGTATAGGTCAGTATCCTGGTTCCTATGTATATGGAGGATGAGGCATAGGTATAGGTCAGTATCCTGGTTCCTATGTATATGGAGGATGAGGCACAGGTATAGATCAGTATCCTGGTTCCTAAGTATATAGAGGATGAGGCACAGATATAGGTCAGTATACTGGTTACTATGTGTATGGGGGATGAGGCACAGGTATAGGTCAGTATACTGGTTCCTATGTATATGGAGGATGAGGCACAGGTATAGGTCAGTATACTGGTTCCTATGTATATGGGGGATAAGGCACAGGTATAGATCAGCATCCTGGTTCCTCTGTATATGGTGGATGAGGCACACGTATAGATCAGTATACAGGTTACTATGTATACGGAGGATGAGGCACAGGTATAGGTCAGTATCCTGGTCCCTATATATATACATACGGAGGATTAGGGAAAAGGTATAGGTCAGTATCCTGGTCCCTATATATATATATATATTGAGGATGAGGCACAGATATAGGTCAGTATACAGGTCACTATGTATATGGAGGATGAGGCACAGGTATAGGTCAGCCTCCTGGTTCCTCTGTATATATGGAGGATGAGGCATAGGTATAGGTCAGTATCCTGGTCCCTATATATATATATTGAGGATGAGGCACAGGTATAGATCAGTATCCTGGTTCCTAAGTATATAGAGGATGAGGCACAGATATAGGTCAGTATACTGGTTACTATGTGTATGGGGGATGAGGCACAGGTATAGGTCAGTATACTGGTTCCTAGGTATATGGAGGATGAGGCACAGGTATAGGTCAGTATACTGGTTCCTATGTATATGGGGGATAAGGCACAGGTATAGATCAGTATCCTGGTTCCTCTGTATATGGTGGATGAAGCACACGTATAGATCAGTATACAGGTTACTATGTATACGGAGGATGAGGCACAGGTATAGGTCAATATCCTAGTCCCTATATATATATATATATATATATATATATATATATATATATATATATATATATACATACATACGGAGGATTAGGGAAAAGGTATAGGTCAGTATCCTGGTCCTTATATATATATATTGAGGATGAGGCACAGGTATAGGTCAGTATACAGGTCACTATGTATATGGAGGATGAGGCACAGGTATAGGTCAGCCTCCTGGTTCCTCTGTATATATGGAGGATGAGGCATAGGTATAGGTCAGTATCCTGGTCCCTATATATATATATATTGAGGATGAGGCACAGGTATAGGTCAGTATTCTGGTTCCTATGTATATGGAGGATGAGGCACAGGTATAGGTCAGTATACTGGTTCTTGTATATATGGAGGATAAAGCACAGGTATAGGTCAGTATACTGGTTCCTATATATATATATATAGAGAGAGAGAGAGAGAGAGAGAGAATGAGATAGAATGAGATACAGGTAGAGGTCTGGCAGTGACCACTACATTTATTGACAGCTCCACAGTCCGTGTGATCGCCTCATTTCTCTGTCAGTCTATAAATCTTAGCGTCTAAGCAGTTGCCATGGAGACCACTCCTTCCCTGCGTCCTGATTGGTCGGTATAGCCGAAGGACGTGTTGCGCAGCCAATCCCGTTCTGTCAACTCCAAGTTCATCTCTCGTCTAAAAGCAACGCCCTAAATTCTGCGTCATGACATCAGCGGAAGAGTGGGCGGAGTTTGTTGCCGGAAGCGAAGGCACCGGCGGGGAAATGGCGCCGAGCTCGAAATCGGACCGGAGCGGCGGTAGCAGGAAATGGGGCCCGAGGGACCATATCATCCGACAGCTGGACCGAGTCAAGGTAAGTATGCACCAGGGAGGGGCGCTATAATCATGGGAGGCGATAAATGACCGCAGAGGTATAACGTAAGGAGATAGGTGATCGGGGAGGATTAACGTGAGGAGGTAGATGGACGGAGACGTGGAATTACGTGAGGAGGAGGAGACGTAGGTGACCGGAGAGGAGGAATAACTGGAGGAGTAGGAGACATAGATGACCGGAGAGGAGGAATAACGGGAAGAGGAGACATAGATGACCGGAGAGGAGGAATAAGGAGAAGAGGAGACATAGATGACCGGAGAGGAGGAATAAGGAGAAGAGGAGACATAGATGACCGGAGAGGAGGAATAACGGGAAGAGGAGACATAGATGACCGGAGAGGAGGAATAAGGAGAAGAGGAGACATAGATGACCGGAGAGGAGGAATAAGGAGAAGAGGAGACATAGATGACCGGAGAGGAGGAATAACGGGAAGAGGAGACATAGATGACCGGAGAGGAGGAATAACGGGAAGAGGAGACATAGATGACCGGAGAGGAGGAATAATGGGAGGAGGAGACGTAGGTGACTGGAGAGGAGGAATAACGGGAAGAGGAGACATAGATGACCGGAGAGGAGGAATAACGGGAAGAGGAGACATAGATGACCGGAGAGGAGGAATAACGGGAAGAGTAGAAGATATAGATGACCGGAAGGACTAACAGGAAGAGGAGACATAGATGACCGGAGAGGAAGAATAACGGGAAGAGGAGACATAGATGACCGGAGAGGAGGAATAACTGGAGGAGTAGGAGACATAGATGACCGGAGAGGAGGAATACCGGGAAGAAAAGGAGACATAGATGACCGGAGAGGAGGAATAACGGGAAGAGTAGAAGATATAGATGACCGTAGAGGAGGAATAACGGGAAGAGGAGACATAGATGACCGGAGAGGAGGAATAACGGGAAGAGGAGACATAGATGACCGGAGAGGAGGAATAACGGGAAGAGGAGACATAGATGACCGGAGAGGAGGAATAACGGGAAGAGGAGACATAGATGACCGGAGAGGAGGAATAACTGGAGGAGTAGGAGACATAGATGACTGGAGAGGAGGAATACCGGGAAGAGGAGACATAGATGACCGGAGAGGAGGAATAACTGGAGGAGTAGGAGACATAGATGACCGGAGAAGAGGAATACCGGGAAGAGAAGGAGACATAGATGACCGGAGAGGAGGAATACCGGGAAGAGAAGGAGACATAGATGACCGGAGAGGAGGAATAACGGGAAGAGAAGGAGACATAGATGACCGGAGAGGAGGAGGAGACATAGGTGACTGGAGAGGAGGAATAACTGGAAGAGGAGACATAGATGACCGGAGAGGAGGAATAACGGGAAGAGGAGACATAGATGACCGGAGAGGAGGAATAACAGGAGGAGGATGAGACAGATGACCACAGAGGAGGAATAACGGAAGGAGGATGAGACAGATGACCGGAGAGGAGGAAAAATGGGAGGAGGAGGAGACATAGATGACCGGAGAGGAGGAATAATGGGAAGAGGAGGAGACATAGGTGACTGGAGAAGAGGAATAATGGGAGGAGGAGGAGACATAGGTGACTGGAGAGGAGGAATAATGGGAAGAGGAGGAGACATAGGTGACTGGAGAGGAGGAATAATGGGAAGAGGAGGAGACATAGGTGACTGGAGAGAAGGAATAATGGGAGGAGGAGGAGACATAGATGACCGGAGGGGAGGAATAACATGAGGAGGAGATATAGACGACCGGAGAGGAGGAATAACGGGAAGAGGAGACATAGATGAATGGAGAGGAGGAATAACGGGAAGAGGAGACATAGATGACCGGAGAGGAGGAATAACGGGAGGAGGAGACATAGATGACCGGAGAGGAGGAATAACAGAAGGAGGAGGAGACATAGATGACCGGAGAGGAGGAATAATGTGAGGAGGAGAAATAGATGACCGAAGAGGAGGAATAACGTGAGGACGAGAAGACTTAGATGACCGGAGAGGAGGAATAACGGGAGGAGGAGACATAGATGACCGGAGAGGAGGAATAACAGAAGGAGGAGGAGACATAGATGACCGGAGAGGAGGAATAATGGGAGGAGGAGAAATAGATGACCGAAGAGGAGGAATAACGTGAGGAATAATGGGAGGAGGAGGAGACATAGGTGACTGGAGAGGAGGAATAATGGGAAGAGGAGGAGACATAGGTGACTGGAGAGGAGGAATAATGGGAAGAGGAGGAGACATAGGTGACTGGAGAGAAGGAATAATGGGAGGAGGAGGAGACATAGATGACCGGAGGGGAGGAATAACATGAGGAGGAGATATAGACGACCGGAGAGGAGGAATAACGGGAAGAGGAGACATAGATGAATGGAGAGGAGGAATAACGGGAAGAGGAGACATAGATGACCGGAGAGGAGGAATAACGGGAGGAGGAGACATAGATGACCGGAGAGGAGGAATAACAGAAGGAGGAGGAGACATAGATGACCGGAGAGGAGGAATAATGTGAGGAGGAGAAATAGATGACCGAAGAGGAGGAATAACGTGAGGACGAGAGGACTTAGATGACCGGAGAGGAGGAATAACGGGAGGAGGAGACATAGATGACCGGAGAGGAGGAATAACAGAAGGAGGAGGAGACATAGATGACCGGAGAGGAGGAATAATGGGAGGAGGAGAAATAGATGACCGAAGAGAAGGAATAACGTGAGGACGAGAAGACTTAGATGACCGGAGAGGAGGAATAATGAGAGGAGGAGGAGACCTAGATGACAGGAGAGGAGGAAACATAGATGACCAGAGAGGAGAAATAATGTGAGGAGGAGAAGACATTGATGACCGGAGAGGAGGAATAACAGAAATAAGAGGAGACATAGATGACCAGAGAGAAGGAATAATGGGAGAAGGAGACATGGATGAACGCAGAGGAGGAATAACAGGAGGAGGAATAACGGGAGGTGGAGACATAGATGAACAGAGAGGAGGAGGAGGAGGAGACATAGATGACCAGAGAGGAGGAGGAGGAGACATAGATGACCAGAGAGGAGGAATAACTGTAGGAGGAGACATAGATGACTGGAGAGGAGGATTAACGGGAGGAGGAGGAGACCTAGATGACTGGAGAGGAGGACTAACGGGAGGAGGAGACATAGATGACTGGAGAAGAGGAATAACGGGAGGAGGAGGAGACATAGATGACTGGAGAAGAGGAATAACTGAAGGAACAGAGTAGTAACAAGACTTTCTCATCAGCCATTCATGTCTGGGATAGCTGGGTGACCGCTATAGTTGTAGTCCCAGTAGTAGTATCTGGGTGACCGCTATAGTTGTAGTCCCAGTAGTAGTAGCTGGGTGACCGCTATAGTTGTAGTCCCTGTAGTAATAGTTGGGTGACCGCTATAGTTGTAGTCCCTGTAGTAATAGTTGGGTGACCGCTATAGTTGTAGTCCCAGTAGTAGTGGTTGGGTGACCGCTATAGTTGTAGTCCCAGTAGTAGTAGTAGTTGGGTGACCGCAATAGTTGTAGTCCCAGTAGTAGTGGTTGGGTGACCGCTATAGTTGTAGTCCCAGTAGTAGTAGTTGGGTGACCGCTATAGTTGTAGTCCCAGTAGTAGTAGTTGGGTGACCGCTATAGTTGTAGTCCCAGTAGTAGTAGTTGGGTGACCGCTATAGTTATAGTCCCAGTAGTAGTAGTAGTTGGGTGACCGCTATAGTTATAGTCCCAGTAGTAGTAGTAGTTGGGTGACCGCTATAGTTGTAGTCCCAGTAGTAGTGGTTGGGTGACCGCTATAGTTGTAGTCCCAGTAGTAGTAGTTGGGTGACCGCTATAGTTGTAGTCCCAGTAGTAGTAGTTGGGTGACCGCTATAGTTGTAGTCCCAGTAGTAGTAGTTGGGTGACCGCTATAGTTGTAGTCCCAGTAGTAGTAGTTGGGTGACCGCTATAGTTATAGTCCCAGTAGTAGTAGTAGTTGGGTGACCGCTATAGTTGTAGTCCCAGTAGTAGTGGTTGGGTGACCGCTATAGTTATAGTCCCAGTAGTAGTAGTAGTTGGGTGACCGCTATAGTTATAGTCCCAGTAGTAGTAGTAGTTGGGTGACCGCTATAGTTGTAGTCCCAGTAGTAGTGGTTGGGTGACCGCTATAGTTGTAGTCCCAGTAGTAGTGGTTGGGTGACCGCTATAGTTGTAGTCCCAGTAGTAGTTGTCACCTGATGGTTCCTTTGTTCTGTGATATATAATTTATCATGTATCTGGATCGGTCTTTGGTAGAAACCACAGAGGACAGTAATCTCCTCACTAGGGTGGGAGATGAGAAACCTGCAGAGATGCTGAGCGCTCCTCCCCCCCCCCCCAGTCACTGCTGGTGATATTATAACCCAGCTATTATAACATTGTCTCCTCCCATCATGCTGTAATCCGAGCTGCAGGATTATCACACAAGTAAGGGAGGGGTCCCATAGCTGGTGATGGATGTGGGGGTCCCCTAGCTGGTGATGGGAGTGGGGGTCCCATAGCTGGTGATGGGAGTGGGGGTTCCATAGCTGGTGATGGATGTGGGGGTCCCATAGCTGGTGATGGGAGTGGGGGTCCCATAGCTGGTGATGGGTGTGGGGGTCCCATAGCTGGTGATGGGTGTGGGGGGTCCCATAGCTGGTGATGGGAGTGGGAGTCACATAGCTGGTGATGGATGTGGGGGTCCCATAGCTGGTGATGGATGTGGGGGTCCCATAGCTGGTGATGGATGTGGGGGTCCCATAGCTGGTGATGGATGTGGGGGTCCCATAGCTGGTGATGGATGTGGGGGTCCCATAGCTGGTGATGGATGTGGGGGTCCCATAGCTGGTGATGGGAGTGGGGGTTCCATAGCTGGTGATGGGAGTGGGGGTTCCATAGCTGGTGATGGATGTGGGGGTCCCATAGCTGGTGATGGATGTGGGGGTCCCATAGCTGGTGATGGGAGTGGGGGTTCCATAGCTGGTGATGGGAGTGGGGGTTCCATAGCTGGTGATGGGAGTGGGGGTCCCATAGCTGGTGATGGATGTGGGGGTCCCCTAGCTGGTGATGGATGTGGGGGTCCCCTAGCTGGTGATGGATGTGGGGGTCCCCTAGCTGGTGATGGATGTGGGGGTCCCCTAGCTGGTGATGGATGTGGGGGTCCCCTAGCTGGTGATGGATGTGGGGGTCCCATAGCTGGTGATGGATGTGGGGGTCCCATAGCTGGTGATGGATGTGGGGGTCCCATAGCTGGTGATGGATGTGGGGGTCCCATAGCTGGTGATGGATGTGGGGGTCCCATAGCTGGTGATGGATGTGGGGGTCCCATAGCTGGTGATGGATGTGGGGGTCCCATAGCTGGTGATGGATGTGGGGGTCCCATAGCTGGTGATGGATGTGGGGGTCCCATAGCTGGTGATGGATGTGGGGGTCCCATAGCTGGTGATGGATGTGGGGGTCCCATAGCTGGTGATGGATGTGGGGGTCCCATAGCTGGTGATGGGGGTCCCATAGCTGGTGATGGGAGTGGGGGTTCCACAGCTGGTGATGGATGTGGGGGTCCCACAGCTGGTGATGGATGTGGGGGTCCCATAGCTGGTGATGGATGTGGGGGTCCCCTAGCTGGTGATGGGAGTGGGAGTCCCATAGCTGGTGATGGATGTGGGGGTCCCATAGCTGGTGATGGATGTGGGGGTCCCATAGCTGGTGATGGATGTGGGGGTCCCATAGCTGGTGATGGATGTGGGGGTCCCATAGCTGGTGATGGATGTGGGGGTCCCATAGCTGGTGATGGATGTGGGGGTCCCATAGCTGGTGATGGATGTGGGGGTCCCATAGCTGGTGATGGATGTGGGGGTCACATAGCTGGTGATGGATGTGGGGGTCCCATAGCTGGTGATGGATGTGGGGGTCCCATAGCTGGTGATGGATGTGGGGGTCCCATAGCTGGTGATGGATGTGGGGGTCCCATAGCTGGTGATGGATGTGGGGGTCCCATAGCTGGTGATGGATGTGGGGGTCCCATAGCTGGTGATGGGTTTGGGGGTCACTGTCCTGTGCGCGGGGGTGGGGTCCAAGCTCTGCATGTGAATAAAAGTAACTTTTTTCCCCCTCCCCCAGATCACAGGACAACTTTCCCCGCGGTTGTTCCGGAAGCTTCCACCTCGCCTTTGCGTGTCGCTGCGTAACATTGTGGACGAGGAGTTCCTGAGGAAAGGGTACGCTTACTGATCTCCCCCTTTTTTGATACGTTGCAGGTTTTTTGAGGATTTTCCCTACTGGCTTTATTATGGAAGTATAAATTGGAAATGAAATGGCTAGTTGCAGATTTTGCTGTGGGAACACCGCAGGTCCGCAGTAGCATCTGACCGCCCAGGGTAATAGCTAAATGAGTTCTTAAAGGGGAACTCCAGCATTTATTTTTTTCTTGAAAATCAACTGGTGTCAGAAAGTTATATAGATTTGTAATTTACTTCCATTCAATCATCTCTAGTCTTCCAGTACTTATCAGCTGTTGTATGTCCTGCATTAAGTTGTGTATTCTTTCCAGTTTGACACTGTGCTCTCTGCTGCCACCTCTGTCCATGTCAGTAACTGTCCAGATCAGCAGCAAATCCCCATAGAAATCCTCTCCTGTTCTGGACAGTTCCTGAAATGGACAGAGGTGGCAGCAGAGAGCACTGTCAGACTGAAGAGAATACACCACTTCCTGCAGGACGTACAGCAGCTGATAAGTACTAGAAGACTGGAGATTTTTGAATATAAGTGAATTACAAATCTAAATACCTTTCTGACACCAGTTGATTTGAAAGAAACCTTTTTTGCCGGAGTTTCCCTTTAATTTCTAAATTTGCTGAGTGCAATGTGCAGCGACATCCATGCGGTTAGGTGCAGATTTTCTGCTGTAGACTCTTGTCCTGTAATTTCTGTGCAGTATTGCAGCTCTGTTCTATTGATGTGAATTGAGCCAAGTTTTAGTATAGCGCAAAAAACAACCTGGCTATGATTTTTTATTTCCAGACGACCCCTTTCAAAGTTCCCCCTGAAATTCCACTGCAGGAGGTCCCCAGTGTATGTGCCCTGACCGCTCAGCATAGCCCCTTAGTGCTCTGCCTCCGTGCTGTAGTGGTTTGTAGCCTTGTAAAAGGTTTTCCTGTAAAGCAGCTGTTCTGACCATACCGCCACCATGTCATCCCTTACAGCCAAAACCATGACGGCAGGGGCGGATCTGTCCAACAACGAACACCATTTATACTGGGCTCCATCATGGTGTCCCTTGTTATGGTGGGATAGTCTCCATACTGTATACATCCCCCCCTGCAGGTAGTCCCCATACTGTATACCTCCCCCCTGTGCAGGTAGTCCCCATACTGTATACCTCCCCCCTGTGCAGGTAGTCCCTATACTGTATACCTCCCTCTGCAGGTAGTCCCCATACTGTATACCTCCCTCTGCAGGTAGTCCCCATACTGTATACCTCCCACTGCAGGTAGTCCCCATAATGTATACCTCCCCCTGTGCAGGTAGTCCCCATACTGTATACCTCCCCCTGTGCAGGTAGTCCCCATACTGTATACCTCCCTCTGCAGGTAGTCCCCATACTGTATACCTCCCTCTGCAGGTAGTCCCCATACTGTATACCTCCCACTCTGCAGGTAGTCCCCATACTGTATACCTCACCCTGTGCAGGTAGTCCCCATACTGTATACCTCCCTCTGCAGGTAGTCCCCATACTGTATACCTCCCACTCTGCAGGTAGTCCCCATACTGTATACCTCCCCCCTGCAGCTAGTCCCCATACTGTATACCTCCCCCTCTGCAGGTAGCCCCCATACTGTCTACCTCCCCCCTCTGCAGGTAGTCTCCATACTGTATACCTCCCTCCTCTGCAAGTAGTTCCCATACTGTATACCTCCCCCTGTGCAGGTAGTCCCCATACTGTATACCTCCCCCCTGCAGGTAGTCCCCATACTGTATACCTCCCCCTGCAGGTAGTCCCCATACTGTATACCTCCCCCTGTGCAGGTAGTCCCCATACTGTATACATCTCCCCTCTGCAGGTAGTCCCCATACTGTATACCTCCCCCTGTGCAGGTAGTCCCCATACTGTATACCTCCCCCTTTGCAGGTAGTCCCCATACTGTATACCTCCCCCTCTGCAGGTAGTCCCAGCAGAGCTGCAGTGTAAAGCAGAGTGGAGAGACACCCACACCCGCGTTTGTGCTGGGACAGGACTTGGAATAAAATCTGGAGTTACTAATATTTGCTGAATGTAGTAACATAGTGACTGATAACTACTTTCTATATGGCGGTATATATGGTGGTGTTGCTGTGTTACCCTTTTACGCTCAGTATATATAACAGTGTTACCCTGTTACACCTGCTCAGTATATATGGCGGTATTGCTGTGTTACCCTGTTACACCTGCTCAGTATATATGGCGGTGTTGCTGTGTTACACCTGCTCAGTATATATTGCGGTATTGCTGTGTTACCCTGTTACACCTGCTCAGTATATATGGCGGTGTTGCTGTGTTACACCTGCTCAGTATATATGGCGTTGTTGCTGTGTTACACCTGCTCAGTATATATGGTGTTGTTGCTGTGTTACACCTGCTCAGTATATATGGCGGTATTGCTGTGTTACCGTTACACCTGCTCAGTATATATGGCGGTATTGCTGTATTACCCTGTTACACCTGCTCAGTATATATGGCGATGTTGCTGTGTTACACCTGCTCAGTATATATGGCGGTGTTGCTGTGTTACACCTGCTCAGTATATATGGTGGTGTTGCTGTGTTACACCTGCTCAGTATATATGGCGGTGTTGCTGTGTTACACCTGCTCAGTATATATGGCGGTGTTGCTGTGTTACACCTGCTCAGTATATATGGCGGTGTTGCTGTGTTACACCTGCTCAGTATATATGGCGGTGTTGCTGTGTTACACCTGCTCAGTATATATGGCGGTGTTGCTGTGTTACACCTGCTCAGTATATATGGCGGTGTTGCTGTGTTACACCTGCTCAGTATATATGGCGGTGTTGCTGTGTTACACCTGCTCAGTATATATGGCGGTGTTGCTGTGTTACACCTGCTCAGTATATATGGCGGTGTTGCTGTGTTACACCTGCTCAGTATATATGGCGGTGTTGCTGTGTTACACCTGCTCAGTATATATGGCGGTGTTGCTGTGTTACACCTGCTCAGTATATATGGCGGTGTTGCTGTGTTACACCTGCTCAGTATATATGGCGGTGTTGCTGTGTTACACCTGCTCAGTATATATGGCGGTGTTGCTGTGTTACACCTGCTCAGTATATATGGCGGTGTTGCTGTGTTACACCTGCTCAGTATATATGGCGGTGTTGCTGTGTTACACCTGCTCAGTATATATGGCGGTGTTGCTGTGTTACACCTGCTCAGTATATATGGCGGTGTTGCTGTGTTACACCTGCTCAGTATATATGGCGGTGTTGCTGTGTTACACCTGCTCAGTATATATGGCGGTGTTGCTGTGTTACACCTGCTCAGTATATATGGCGGTGTTGCTGTGTTACACCTGCTCAGTATATATGGCGGTGCTGCTGTGTTACCCCTGCTCAGTATATATGGCGGTGTTGCTGTGTTACCCCTGCTCAGTATATATGGCGGTGTTGCTGTGTTACCCCTGCTCAGTATATATGGCGGTGTTGCTGTGTTACCCCTGCTCAGTATATATGGCGGTGTTGCTGTGTTACACCTGCTCAGTATATATGGCGGTGTTGCTGTGTTACACCTGCTCAGTATATATGGCGGTGTTGCTGTGTTACACCTGCTCAGTATATATGGCGGTGTTGCTGTGTTACACCTGCTCAGTATATATGGCGGTGTTGCTGTGTTACACCTGCTCAGTATATATGGCGGTGTTGCTGTGTTACACCTGCTCAGTATATAACGCCATTGTGTTCTCCTTCCTACAGTCATGTCTTCCTGGGCTTCTCCAAGTGCGGCCGCTTTGTATTATCCTACACTAGCGATGTATTAGATGACGACTTCTCCTTTTACTCCTATCATCTGTATTGGTGGCAGTTCCAGGTGCACAGCAAGCTCCGGCTGGTAAGTCCCCCATGTCCCCCCTGACCTCTCACCGTCCTGTATACGCTGTATACCATTCTCCATCACATCTGCCCTCCGCTCCTAGGTGCGCCAAGTGCGGCTCTTCCAGGATGAGGAGATCTACAGTGACTTGTACCTGACGGTGTGCGAGTGGCCCAGCGACAGCTCCAAAGTCATTGTGTTCGGCTTCAAGTGAGTCTTGGCTGAGGGGGTCACGTGATGGTCCTACCATCCACCCTCCTGAAAGTTTAACCCCTTATCTCCTGTGCTCTTCTGCAGCACGTCCGGCAATGGGATGTTAATGAACATGATGAGCGATGAGAACCATCGAGATATTTACATCAGCATTGTGTCTGCTCCCCCCACCTCCCCCTGTGCGGACTGCAGGGAGTCCCTTACAGGTACTGTGTCTACCTCACATATATAGGAGACCAGTATACCAGTATATACCATTACTGAAGGGGGATGCGTTTGTCTTCTAGGTCCCTGTCTGCCGCACAGCTTCATGCTTCATACAAAGTATCAGGTGGTTTACCCTTTCCCCACGTTCCAGCCTGCGTTCCAGCTCAAGAAGGACCACGTAGTTCTGCTCAATACCAGCTTCTCCCTGGTGGCCTGTGCGATATCTGTGCACCCCGCAGGTCGGCATCATGGCTACTGTCTGACTACTGCTACTACTAGGCTGTGACTGACTGATTCTATATGCCGTTGTTTTAGGTGATAAAGAATCCGGCAGGATATTGTACAGCAAACAGAGCCGACACAATCCCCGCGCCCCCTGCTCCTCCTCCTCATTCAGCCCGAGCATTCCTTCCTCCAGCAGCCATTCTCCTCCTCCTTCTGAATCCTGCTCCGCCACTCCCCCCGGGACCCCCCCAGCTGTGACCAGAGCTCGTGAATTTGTGGCCGGTATATTCCGACGAGCCCGAGAGGCCTCTGGACTGGAGACTGAAGACAAAGGAGAACGACCCGGACCAAGCAAGCAAAGTCCTTCTCAGCCCTCAGATCCCGACTCTCCTTCTTGGCACCGTCCTGTCAGCGAAGGGCCGGCCAGGTCCGGCAGTAACACAGAGGAGCCCAGCTACATCAACTACACCCAACTACGCTATGTCCTGAGAGAGCCCACGGATACTGGTCCAGAGTACGGTGAGAGCGTGGGGGTGGGGTACCTACTCATACAGTCTTATAGCATATAAGGCGCTGTAGATTTGTTTGCTCCAGGGGGTCGGGCACATCCTAAACCTTTGAGTCTCCACAGATTTTGAAGACCTGGCTGAATTTGACAAGATCTCGCTGCCTTTCCTTGTCACCGATCTGAAGGGACAACGTCTGAAACCGTTGCATGATAAATCTTTTCAGGTGTGGACTCTCTCACTGAACTTGTCCTTCTTCCCCCTCTGTATCTGCCGGTTCTGACCTGTCTCGTCTTCCTTTCTCTGAAACCCGCTCAGGGCCAACATCTCATGGTGGAGCAGCTCACTCTGGACTTTGAATACGTTATAAATGAAGTCATTCGCCATGACGCCTCCTGGTCCCGGCAGTTCTGCTCCTTCAGTGACTACGATATAGTTATCCTGGAGGTGAGAGGTCTTTATGTGACCATCAGATTCCTAGTCCGCCCCTTGTAGCCGTCTTGGCACGGGGATTGGCTACAAGGTTAAGTAATCTGTACTTTGGTTTCTTTCCTGGCAGATGTGTCCCGAGACTAACCAGGTGATAATGAACATCGGACTCCTGCTTCTCGCTTTTCCACAAGAAGACACCCAGCTGAGGTGGGTGATAGTAAGGCACCCTGTACACGTCTGGGAAACACTGATCATGGAGGCTTTAGGAAACCATCAGTGTTCCCTGGCTGTAAAAAGTAGGAGGAGGCCGCAGGGACAACTGAGTTTAGGTGACTGGGGCAGAGGTGCAGTTACTGGAGCTGTACAGTAGGATTGATCCCGCTGTATAGTTCCAGCACCCGCAGCGATGCTATGACCTCCGCCCCAGTCACCTAAACTCAGTTGTCCCTGCGGCCTCCTCCTACTTTTTACAGCCAGGGAACACTGATGGTTTCCTAAAGCGGCTTCCTCCTACTTAAGAGAGACTGGGGACCTCCATGTGCTGTCAGGAGGATAATGAGTGTGCCCGGGGTGAGAGGAGAAGGGGAATACCGGGTATGTGCCCTTCTGCCCCCAGTCACCCCCTGCCTCCCCTCTATACCTGTACTACTACTATACCCCTCATCAGTGCCTGTACTACTACTACTACACCCTTCATCTCTACCTGTACTACATCTACTACACCCATCGGTACCTGTACTACTACTACACCACCCATCAGTACCTGTACTACTACTACTACTACACCCTTCATCTCTACCTGTACTACTACACCACCCATCAGTACCTGTACTACTACACCCCTCATCTCTACCTGTACTACACCACCCATCAGTACCTGTACTACTACACCCTTCATCTCTACCTGTACTACTACTACACCACCCATCGGTACCTGTACTACTACTACACCACCCATCAGTACCTGTACTCCTACAACCCTCATCTGTACCTCTACTACTACACCCATCGGTACCTGTACTACTACTACACCACCCATCAGTACCTGTACTACTACACCCATCAGTACCTGTACTACTACTACTACTACACCCTTCATCTCTACCTGTACTACTACTACTACACCCCTCATCTGTACCTGTACTACTACTACACCACCCATCAGTACCTGTACTCCTACAACCCTCATCTGTACCTCTACTACTACACCCATCTGTACCTGTACTACTACTACACCACCCATCAGTACCTGTACTACTACACCCATCAGTACCTGTACTACTACTACACCCTTCATCTCTACCTGTATTACTACTACTACACCACCCATCAGTACCTGTACTACTACACCCCTCATCTGTACCTGTACTACTACTACACCACCCATCGGTACCTGTACTACTACTACACCACCCATCGGTACCTGTACTACTACACCCCTCCTCTATACCTGTACTACTACTACACCACCCCTCAGTACCTGTACTACTACACCACTCATCTGTACCTGTACTACTACTACACCCATCTGTACCTGTACTACTACTACTACACCCATCTGTACTACTACACCCCTCCTCTATACCTGTACTACTACTACTACTACACCCCTTATCCACCAAACCTTCACTACTACACATTACCTATATGGAGACACAAAGAAGATCTCCTATACTACATGGGGCACAAGGGAGCACTGTTACAGTGGGAAGCGACACAGTTGTCTTAAACGTTATTAAAATAGTACCTGACGCTGCAAGGAGAAAAATGTTCTGTTTATTTGGCAAAAAAGAAAAAAAAAAAAAAAAAAATCGAAATTTAAATCAATAATCATCCAAAAAAATTTAAAAATCGAGATTTTATTTTTTGGCCATATCGCCCATTATAGAGGTATAATGCTGCCACAAAAGCGATTGACAGTTTTGGGAGCCAATAGTGCCCAGTTAATCACAGTGCCGTATTTAACCTTATGCGCTCCTTATTAGGACCAGCAGCACTTACCTGGGTTCCAGTGCTGGCCCCGGCTGCCATGTAATACATTCGTAATTCGAGACAGATTCCAGATGTGCCTTTGGAGCTGTCCAGAATTCTGGATGTCCCCATCGGGTTCTATGGAGCATCCATGCCGGAATTGCAGACAAATATCGATGTCCTATATTTTCCGGTATTGACACCTTTCAGGAAAACTCCTGAAGGGTGTGCGTGTCTAATAGAACTCTATGGTTTGGGAAATCTGTCCGAATTTCCTGATAAATTTACCGGACATGTCTACTTAATCCTAGGCCTAAGACTTATCACACAAGCCTAAAAGTAGCTTGGGACCTGCACACCGGAGTCTTCAGTACCCTAAGCGTGGGTGAACTTACAGAGGTGAAAGGTCAGACCAGGTAAGTGACCATTTCTGCTCCATTGTGCTCAGGTTTCGGGGTCTGGTGTTGATGTGACTTGTCTCCTCAGCGGCAGCGTATGGAGCTCGTACCGGAAAAGCTGTGTGGACACGGTCATGAAATGGTTGGTTCCAGAAAACAGCGTCCGATATGTGAATCGGATGACAAATGAGGCGCTGCATAAAGGTAAGGCAATGTCTGCAGCTTGTTACAGGCCAGAGAGACTGGTGGGGTCCCGGCACCTATGCTTAGAGCAGCCATCTCTACTCTTCACAGGGTGCTCCCTCAAGGTTTTGGCGGACAGCGTACGATACACGTGGATTGTACTGTGACCCTGCTCAGCTGGAGATGTCAACTCTACCTCAGCACGAGCGTCTCGGTGCACCTGGAAGTAGAGACGCTGCAGTGGGACCTTTGTATTAGTCCTCCCTACATGCTGCCATCTAGTGACGACTTTTGGAAGAGCACAGCAGTGCCTCAGGATCTGAGCTGCTTTTTATTTGTAAGGAACCTCTCCCCCAGTCCTGTATAGGCGGGCGCTCTTATAGTGCCCGGGGTGGTCACTGACGTCCAGGAGAACCTCACAGTGGGGGACATTTTAATAATTCTTTTTGTTCCTGCATTGTCTGTCCAGAAAGGAGCAGAGGTATTTTTTTTAATGGCATGTGTATGTATATGTGTATATATTACGTCTCCTTTTTATTTCTGTCTCCTTTTGTGAAATAAATCTCATTATTTCTGGTCACACATGTTGAAGCTGATTTCACTCACCCTAACCAGTGGGTAAGGCCTCCTTCACACGTCCGTGGTCGTTTTTTACGTGTTCTCCTTATCTGGCTTCTCTTTCAGTCTTCTGGCTCTGCGTGTGCATGAGCGATGCAGCGTGGGGGGGAGGTAGTGGCCTCTTGTATGTAAAATGCTGCCTCCGCCCACAAGGGCGGCTCACAGGGTCGGGGGCCAGTGGCTTCCAGCCCAGGTCAATCACATCGCCGCATTGCGTTCTATTGGGCATTCGTGTTAGAATTCCGGACAAATATAAGACATGGCCTATATTCTCTAGCATGGACACATCCTAAAGGGTATCTATGCCCAATAGAACTAATAGGAAAGCCGGATAAGTTTACCAGATGTGTGAAGGGGGCCTAACCCTGTCATTCTTGGTGTGATGGAAATCCTCCATAGTCTGCAAAGCATTAAAGTGTCACTGTCATTATTTATTTATTTTTATTTTTTTTGCAGAAATCAATAGTACAGGCGATTTTAAGAACCGTTGTAATAGGGTTTATTAGTAGAGATGAGCAAACCGGGTTCGAGTCGATCCGAACGTTCGGTATTTGATTAGCTGGGGCTGCTGAACTTGGATAAAGCTCTAAGGTTGTCTGGAAAACATAGATACAGCCAATGACTATATCCATGATTTCCACATAGCCTAAGGGCTTTATCCCAAGTTCAGCAGCCACCGCTAATCAAATGCCGAAAGTTCGGGTTCGGATTGACTCGAGCATGCTCCAGGTTCGCTCATCTCTATTTATTAGGCAAATCTGCCATTATCTGCATTCCAAAAGACTTTCCCCAGGTCCCCCCCTCCCTCCTCTCTCTCATCCACTGCTCATTATCAGGAAATCTCGACTGGTTTACATCAGACATGCCCTGTGTAATCTATGGAGAGGGGAGGGGGGAGATAAGTCAGCAGCAGAGAACAAAGGATTACACAGCGGGATCTGTGTGAAAGCCAGTATTCAGAGGTCAGAGAGGTCAGTGCTGACTTCAGACGACAGCCCGGTGATGTAGCTGTAAATTAACTCTTTGTTGTCCTGTTCTGGTGCCTCATCTCCCTCAACCCCTCCCCTCTCCATAAGAGAACCATGAAGACGGGGGAGAACTTCAAACTGCTTTTTCATGATAAAAATGCATTTTTTGGCTAATAAACCGAATTACAAAAGTTTCTTAAAACCGCCTGTACTTTTGATTTCTGCAATGCAAAAATGTAATCAACAGTGACACTTTAAAGGGGGAACAGCAACAGCCTGAGCCCCCTCACCAAGTAGAAGGTGGCTCATGGTCAGACCTCCCATAGACAGGGCAGCTATACTGGTCAAAAAAAAGCACTGAGGAAAGTGGGCACAGGTACATTTATAGCAGAGTTCCCCAACCTGTGGTTCTCCAGCTGGAGAGGATGACTGTCTCATGGGTAGTAAAACTGTAAAAATTTAGAGATTGGAACAGTATTACAATTCACGCTAAGTGTATCCCTTCCCATATCAATGCCAGTAGAGGAGCTGTGGTCTCTGGGGACCCTTAAAATCCACTTGTATGGTGCGTTCACACCTACAGGATCTGCAGCTGATTTTCTGCAGCAGATTTCATTTAAATAACTGAACACAGCATCAAATCTGCTGCAGATCTGCTGCAGATCCTGTAGGTGTGAACGCACCCATAGAGTGGTATCTATCAGCCTTATGTGAAGGGCCCAGCTGTTATAGATGTATCCAGACTATAGAAAGGATGCTAAATATGGCCAAGCATATGATATATCTGGCCCACATAATGTGCGGATGGATTTCTGGGGTTGTCTGAGAGCTGACTCCTTACAGACACCCACTGTTCCTGTTACCATTTGTGTTACTTGTTTCCCTCACTATTCTTCGCTGACATTTCTAGTTCATGTCTTTTCCCCATTGTCTACGAAATGTCAAGAGTCCGGTATAGAATCCAAATCATGTTGCAATAATACAGGTCGTCTGCAGGTGGCGCTAAAGACACAATACGGACAATAGATTCCCAGGGCAATGAATGAAGCTTCAGGCTTTTGGGTGCAGTTTATGTTCTTAGTCATTTTTCACACTGCCAGTATACACATACACTACCTTTAGGTTGCCATTGGCTGTTGGACCCCCTACCAAGTCGTCCCAGTGGTCCCCAATAATACATTTAAAGGGGTTATACAGGATGAGAAAAGGCACAGCTACTTTCTTGCAAAAACAGCACCACCCCCTGGTTGTTTGTGGTATTACAATTCAGCTCCATTTACATAAGTGAAACTAAACTGCAATTCCACATACAAACTAAGGACAGTAGAGGTGATGATTCTGCAAGATGGCAGCCATGTTTTTCTTAGCCTGGACCATCCCCCGCCAATAGAACCACACTGATGTAACTTACAGAACACAGCAAAAATTTATTGTGTATTTAAGAAATACTACAAAAAGTTAGAAAACTGTTTTGCTTGCAGTCTCTCTCCTCCCCTCGCTTCCTCCCCCATCTCCCCTTCCTGTCATATCGAGACAAAACTAAGATTTAGATAGATATATCGCTTATACAAAATAACAATACCTCCTCTCCCGTATACAGGCGGTCGGATTACACAGGTTTGACGAACAAGAGACGTGTAAGGCCATGGTGTGGGGTGGAGCACGCTGGCGTCCCACTGCGACAATATCACAATATTCAATATCATTAACAGTTAGTCATGTTATCCACAGGAATACAAGCCAGAGGGGAGGGGGTAGTCTGTGCCCAGCGCTGGGAGCGGGGGGTGGGCTGGTTTAAGGCAGTAGAATCAGATTTAACATAAGAGGTACAGTAGGCATCCTGCAGCTGTCCAGCTGTTGTGGTACTACAATGCCCAGCGGGCAGGCATGCTGGGGTTTGTAGTTACCTCAACAGCTGAAAAGCCTGGATTTTGCAGATTACCACAGAATTTGGCTAGCAAACGTACATAGGTTTTGGCAGCATAGCAGATAGGCTGCTGAATATATAGCTTATATATATATGGTCATGGCACTGAGAATTTGCCTTGTTGGCACTGTAGGGTTTCTTGTGAATGAATATATATAGACTGGATTTAATAGTAGGGTGGGCCTCTGTTTACAATCCATCTCTGTATAGATAAAATATGTATATACATATAGACACGCACGCAGACTATTGGCCTCTGGGAGTGATGGGCGCAGACAGCAGTGTGTGTATATATATATATATATATATATACACACACACACATACACATATCCTGCTGCCCGGGTATTACACACATAGTGCTTGGCCATATAGAACAGACAGCTACAAGAGCCCTTTGTCTTGTTGGTATTGATTTCATCTAGTGCATTATTGGGGCCCCCACAGAGGAGACCCCAGGTCTGTTGCCTCCATGTGGAGCATGTCTGACCAGTCTGCAGCTTATTAGGCATTAGGGGAGACTTGGACAAAGATCCCCTGCTCGTCTGTCCGGGCTAACTTGCTGGGTGGTTCAAGGGAATCTGTTCCCAGTGCGGCGGAGTCGTCATTGGAGTTGAGGGGCAACTCATGGGTCATGTCCTCGTCACTCTCATCATCCTCCTCCTCTTCTTCATCTGTAGTTTCATAATACAAGAACATTAATGCAACGGGAATCCAGTAAATATCCACCTAACACTCAGGGCTTGAGATAAGCAAATATACAAGTTGGTGAATTTCAATCTTTAGGGTGACTTAACACCTACCGGATCCGCAGCACATCTCACTTCTGCGGATTTGCAGCGAGATCAGCTGCGGATCCAGTATCGTTCACCCCTATGATAGAACATACTCGCATCGGGATTGACATCCCGCTGTGAATGTGCTTTAACGAACCCCCACACCTCCCCCCCCCGCAGCCGCGCCGCAGCATCAGCCCATCCCCGGTCGCATCCTACAGCCCGCCGCCGAGAGCATGCATTAGCTGCTCGGCAGTGAGGCTGCTGGCTCCGGTCCCGCTCAGATCAGCTGAGCGGGACCAGAGCCGGGAGCCTCACTGCAGCGGCACCGCCGAGCAGGTAATGTATGCTCTCGGCGGCAGGCTGTAGGATGCGGCCGGGGATGGGGCGGGGCTGTGGACAGCGGGGGGTTAAAGCACATATTCACAGCGGGATGTCAATCCTGCTGCGAGTATGTGTTATCATAGGGGTGAATGGTAAGAAATCACAGAAGTGAGACCCGCTGCGGATCCGGTAGGTGTGAAGGCACCCTAAAGGGGGACTCTGGTGACTTTTTTTCTTTCAAACTGGTGTCAAAGTTATATAGATTTGTAGCTTCTATTTAAAAATCTCCAGTCTCCCTGTACTTATAAGCTGCTGTATGTCCTGCAGGAAGTGGTGTATTTTTCCCAGTCTGACACAGTGCTCTCTGCTGCCACCTCTGCCCATGTCAGGAACTGTCCAGTGCAGGAGAGGTTTTCTATGGGGATTTGCTACTGCTCTGGACAGTTCCTGACATGGGCAGAAGTTGCAGCAGAGAGCACTGGGTCAGACTGGAGAGAATACACCACTTTCTGTAGGACATACAGCAGCTGATAAGTACTGGAAGACTGGAGATTTTTAAATTAGAAGTAAATTAGAAGTCTATATAACTTTCTGACACCAATTGATTTGGAAGATGCTTGAGAGTCTGTGCTGTGTATTTGCCCCCTCAATATCCAGAAATATGGAGACAACACAATATAAATTTCGGATATGAGTCTAACTGCATCTAAGGAGGCCAGCATGGTCATGTCCATCATCATGTGGATTATGGGAACCTGCTCAGCCTCTCCCTGCTGTTACCATGTAGGTGGGCCAGCTATGGACTGGCCCTAAATATAAGGTATATATACAACTATGGTAAGTGCAGTACTTACCTTTGTCTTGATCCATGGAGTGTGATGAGCTCCCAGTATTGGCAAACTGTAATAGAAGAGATTATAATAAAGCATCTGCTCCACATACAGCTAATTCTGAGATCGGAAAGGCAGAAATTGGCTTTCTGTATAAAAGATGTATGGCAGTACAGGGCCACATGCGTAATCCAGCCAGCGCCAAGGTGCTAAATTTCTGGCATTAATCTGCCACCTTTTAACCCTTAGAGGACCGGGCCAATTTAAATTTTTCCATTTTCGTTTTTTCCTCTTTGTGCTTAAAAGGTCATAGCACTTGCATTTTTCCACCTAGAGACCCACATGAGCCCTTATTTTTTGCGCCACTAATTGTACTTTGCAATGACAGGCTGAATTTTTTCATAGAGTACACTGCGAAACCAGAAAAAAAAAAAATAAGTGGTGAAATTGGAAAAAAAAACAAACACTTTTTTTGTATTTGTAGGGTTTTTGTTTTTACGCCGTTTGCCCTGGGGTAAAAGTGTCTTGTTATATATGTTCCTCAAATTGTTACGATTACAACAATATATAACATGTATAACTTTTATTGTATCTGATGGCCTGTAAAAAATTCAAACCATTGTCAACAAATATATGTTCCTTAAAATCGCTCCATTCCCAGGCTTATAGCGCTTTTATCCTTTGGTCTATGGGGCTGTCAGGTGTCAGTTTTTGCGCCATGATGTGATCTTTCTATCGGTACCTTGATTGCGCATATATGACTTTTTAATCGTTTTTTTATTACAATTTTCCTGGATTCGATGCAACCAAAAATTTTGCACTTTGGAATGTTTTTGCGCTTACACCGTTTACCATGCGAGATCAGAAGCCCCCTGGGGTTAGGGTTATTCCTCCCTGGGGGACTTCTAGTATAAGCACACTGATCTCTCATTGAGATCTATGCAGTATAGTTATCCAGGATTACAAAAACAGCGCCACCCCTGTCCTCAGTTTGTGTGTGGTATTACAACTCGGCTCCATTCACTTTAATTGAACAGAGCTGCAAACTGAGGACAAAAGTGGCGCTGTTTCTGGAAGAAAGCAGACATGTTTTCCTAAGCCTGGACAACCCCTTTAAGAATACAGGCCTCAGTACATGAATATATGCAGGACACATGCACTCCACCATCTCCATACCTTACCGACTTCCCTATAACACATGGATTGTTGCTCTCCATATTACTTACCTCTCCCATGACAGCAATGGGAGTCTCTCCACGGGCCTGAGCCACGCGATGCTCTATTAGGTAGTACATGTACTCGTCGTATAACAGGCGAATCAGATGGAAGGAACCAAAGCTGGCGGCACTGCGCAGGGTGAGGTCCCTGATCACCATGGAGCTGAGGAAGAAAGCAGAGCCTGTGTCATTACCTACCCTGTCCCTGGAGCTGCCCCTCATCCTACATGCATATCCCACCTGTAGAAGGACCACTTTAATAGGAACAGTTTTGCAGCTTTCGAAAATCCGGGGTTCCCCTGGTAAGGCTTCAGCACCTGGGAGACCACTCCATCCAGCCACACTGCCCACTGCTCAAGGGAGCTCTGCTGCTGAAGGGTTAACTTAAAGTCCTGCTCTAGACGCTGGACCACCCGGTCAGCACAGCGGCACACCCACGAGGCCTGCTCCTGGAGGAGGAACACCAGTCAGGCCCATAGCAAATCCGACCCATTGGGCCCTAACCCCTCCAATACTGAAGCCCTGATGCCTAACAATGGGCAGCTGACTTACTTGCACATTGGTGAAATCTACCCGGTTGAGGTCGCTGAGCATCTGGTTGATCTGGGCGGTATTCTGCAGCACAGCCCGAGCTGCTTGAGCCAGGTGATTTAGTGATGTATAGCGGCGTAAAGTCTGGGCAAAGGCACTAGCCGCACCAACCTAGAAGGATAGGAGAGCGAGCTCAGTATCTGTTACACACTACAATAGCAACAAGGGATTGGATACTCAGCTGCTACAGGCAACGCTGCACTATTTCCTCTCTCAGTTTATATATATATATATATATATGCACCAGAAAACAGAGGTGCAGCATATTCTCTTGTCTCACCTTGATCCTCACCATCTCCTCGGGGATATTCATCATTGCACTTGTTAACCAGCTCTCCAGACTTTTGGCAAAGTTGCGAATGGCTTGTGTCAGAGCACCTGAGGAATATACAGATAAAGCAGTGTATGTCATAGAAGTGGGACGTCATCGACCTCCTTAGATTCAGAAACCTTCTTTGGGAGGAGCAGCTGTTGTGTGTGACAGCTGCTTATCTTTCCTGGCTCCATATAGTTAAAACAACCCTGGTCTAAGGATAGTTTCAGGGGTAGTTCAGAAAAAAAAAAATCAACTGGTGCCAAAGATTGTAAATCTCTTATCTTCCAGTATTTATCAGCTGCTATATGTTCTGCAGGAAGTGCTGTATTCTCTCCAGTCTGACACCGTGCTCTCTGCTGCCACCTCTGTCCATGTCAGGAACTGTCCAGAGCAGTAGCAAATCCCCTTAAAAAACCTCTACTGCTCTCCAGACTGGAAAGAATACACTTCCTGTAGGACATACAGCAGCTGATAAGTACTGGAAGAGATTTTTCAAGTAAATTACACATCTCTGGCACTTTCTGACACCAGTTCATTTGTTGCTGAACTACCCCTTTAACCAGCCCTTATTCCACAAGAAAAAAAGAAGACAAATAGGTGCACTAACAAATATCAATCTTTATTAATGCAAACATCATATGTAAATAATAAATCTAATATGAATCTCCGGGTGGAGGGCTGATTATCATGTTTTACCTCCTAGATTAAATTTTAATATATAATATACAAATTTTTTTATATATAATTTTTTTTCAATTATTTGGTGGTTAGCGCGCCTATTTGTTTAGTGTCTACTTTTTTCTTGTGGAATAATAGCTGTTCATTGAATGAGAGCTCCCTTGTTCTTTTGGACTATTAGTTACTCATCCCTGACATTTTATATGCATAATAATCCTGAAATAGCAGCTGGTGCAATTATATTGGCGGTCGTGGAGATGAATGAGGTCACAACTTCTGTATTGTGGTCTGAAGCCTCCCTAGACCGCTGGCTTCTATTACCAGATTGCAGTATAGTGCAAGGATGTGTAAGGAGGGAGAGAGATGCAGCCACCAATATTGTTAGCTCCACAAAAAGTCATGTATGTAGGTTGGACACCATCGGGAGATGCCACATGATAGTGTGGGCTGTCAGCGACTATGTCTTATGCTGCGTTTACACGGAACAATTATCGTTCGAATTTGCACGATAACGATTGAATTTGAACAATAATCATACGTGTAAACGCAGCAAACGATCAAACGACGAGCAAGAAATCGTTCATTTTGATCTTACAACATGTTATTTAATCGTCGTTCTCAAAAAATTCGCAGATCGTTCCGTGTAAACAGTCGTTCACCAATTTTACTTATGTGCGACATAGGCTTAAGTGATCGCAAAACGATTTTTCCGTACGATATATTGTCCCGTCTAAACGCTGATCGTTATACAAAAAAAATATTGTCATTTCAATATCGTTAATCGTACGATCGGGAGAATTATTGCTCCTTGTAAACGCAGCATTATGTTACACCATTAGGACTAAGGGTGGTATTACACGGGCCGATGGGGGCCTGATAATACCTGTAAACGAGCAGCGATTTGCTAGATCGTTGCTCGTTTACTTGGCCTATAACACGGCCCGATAATCGTTAAACAAGGGCTGCAGGGACATCGTTACCGATGTCCTTGCAGCCTTTGTTTAAACTGTATACATACCTAATCCATGGTCCAAGGTTCCTCTTCTTCTTAACTTCTCCCCGGGTCCG
This sequence comes from Dendropsophus ebraccatus, assembly GCF_027789765.1. Classification (NCBI taxonomy): domain Eukaryota; kingdom Metazoa; phylum Chordata; class Amphibia; order Anura; family Hylidae; genus Dendropsophus; species Dendropsophus ebraccatus. Next base: position 215,057,778 of record NC_091454.1, on the reverse strand, counting down.
CGCACTTCAGCTTCACAGTGGCTTGTCTCTGCTGACAGGCCGCTCGGCCAATCACTGGCTGCGGCGGTTCCGGCCTGTGATTGGCCGAGGGGCCTGTCAGCTGACACAGGCTGCTGAGAAGCCGGAGCGCACGGGACCCGGTAAGAAGCTCTGAGGAAGAGGAACCCTGGACCATGGATTAGGTATGTATTCTTCTTTGCTAATCGTCAGCGTCGGCCGCGCACCGCTATTACACGTAGCGGTGCACGGTCGGCGCCCGACAATTATAGGTCTGAACTTATATCAACGAGCAGCCGATGACAACGATCATCGGCTGATCGTTGTCTTTAGTACACGGAACGATAATCGGCCGAATCGGGCCGATTCGGCCGATTATCGTTCCGTGTAATAGTACCCTAATTCTTCTCAGCTTATGATCTTGTTCCTGAAAGGGGTTATCCAGTGCTACACAAACATGGCCACGTTCTTTCAGAGACAACACGACTCTTGTCTCCAGTTCAGGTGTGGTTTGCAATTAAGCTTTATTTATTTCAATGGAACTGAGCAGCAAAACCCCTCCCAAGCTGGAGACAAGAGTGGGGCTGTCTCTGGAAGAAAGTGGCCATGTTTTTGTAGCGCTGGATAACCCCTTTAAAGATGAGTATGGGATAGTTTCTTAGGTTTTCGCCACTCACTGGGGATAGGGCGCAGCACATCTGGGATAAGAGTCTCCACAAGCCCCTGGTACAGCTGGTGGTCACAGTCCCGGCACCATTTCAGCAGGGGCTCGTACTTGGATAAGAGAACCAGGCTGTCCTTAGGCAAACGTTTCTCTGCTTCATCATCTCTGGAGGGAAGAGAGTGTCGAGAACGAGTATAAGGTTAGGATACAGGGAAAGGACAAGAGGTAAGGTAGTATCAGTTAGAGGAGGACACACAGAGATAGAAGGTCAGAATGTACGGGGGAGACTGGAGACATGGCGACGTGACTAGGATGATATACGTGACACTGGAAATATATGTAAATGCATCTGATAGGTTGAGAAAAGCGAGTAGCGATGGGAAGGCAGATAAAGACAAGAGTAAGGGTGGTATTACACGGGCCGATGGGGGCCTGATAATACCTGTAAACGAGCAGCAATCTGCTAGATCGTTGCTCGTTTACTTGGCCTATTACACGGCCCGATAATCGTTAAACAAGGGCTGCAGGGACATTGTTACCGATGTCCTTGCAGCCTTTGTTTAAACTGTATACATACCTAATCCATGGTCCAGGGTTCCTCTTCTTCTTAACTTCTCCCCGGGTCCGCGCAGTTCAGCTTCACAGCGGCTTGTCTCTGCTGACAGGCCACTCGGCCAATCACTGGCTGCGGCGGTTCCGGCCTGTGATTGGCCGAGGGGCCTGTCAGCTGACACAGGCCGCTGAGAAGCCGGAGCGCACGGGACCCGGTAAGAAGCTCTGAGGAAGAGGAACCCTGGACCATGGATTAGGTATGTATTCTTCTTTGCTAATCACCAGCGTCGGACGCGCACCGCTATTACACGTAGCGGTGCACGGTCGGCGCCCGACGATTATAGGTCTGAACTTATATCAACGATCGTTGTCTTTAGTACACGGAACGTGTAATAGTACCCTAAGACATGAAAGGAGACATGAGGGGAGACTGGGAGTAGGAGTCATTTCGGAGACTGGTCTAGATAGGCGTCTCAGCTACTTACACTGTGTTATCACTAAGCTGGGCCTGGTTGAACCTCCAGAAGGTTTTCCAGAGCGTCTCTACCAAGGTGAACTGAAGATTCACCACCACATCCACAATAGCCTGTAATACAGAAGAAGAAAAAGAATGGGCACATGTTGGAGAAGGATAAAGCCTACCTGTGTTCAGACCAACACTGACCAGTAGAATTAATGGGGAGAGCAGCCATGTGTCTATGAGACTTGGACAGCCCACAGACATTATGAGGCCTGAAAAAAAAAAAAAAGGGAAAATTTGGCAGCACATCTATGACTCTGTTCACACTGCAGGTTGCACGCTGCTAGTGGCTCAAGTACAGACAAAAAACAAAAAGTGCAGCAGCAACCTACAGGTGCAGGGGCCCACCGTATATACTCCTCCCAGCGAACACACAAACACCTGCTCTGTAGATACCAAAAAGTGAGGATCTTAGCAAACTGTTTGATCAAACAGAGTGTACCATGTCGCCACGTTAAGGCGTCCTCGAGACATGGTTCCTACTCAAGCATTTTCACACTAGCAATGGCCTCTCCTGGGCTTTAATAAGCCTACAACTGGGCAGATAGGAGCCAAATGATCTCTTTTATAGCACCCTTGGGACATGGGCGGAGTGCATGTCCCAAGGCTGCTATAAAAGAGATCATTTGGCTCCTATCTGCTTAGTTGTAGGCTTATTCAGCCCAGGAGAGGCCATTGCTAGTGTGAAAATACTAGAGTAGGGACCATGTCTCGAGGACGCCTTAACGTGGCGACATGGTACACTCTATTTGATCAAACAGTTTGCTAAGATCCTCACTTTTTGGTATCTACAGAGCAGGTGTTTATCGTGTGTTCGCTGGGAGGAGTATATACGGTCGACCCCTGCACCTGTAGGTTGCTGCTGCACTTTTTGTTTTTTGTCTTACATTATAAGGCCGTCCTGGTCATGTGACACAAAGCCAGGGAACGCACTGTGTGTACCATACGTCTTCCAACTTATTCTCGTGATTGGTCGGGATCTGAACACTTAGACCCTGACTAATAAAGACTTTTCATATAGGTCTGTGTGACATATTAAAAGTAAATCTTAATAAATAAGTGATGTAGGATATGTTATAAGGATGGGGGCTGGCTACCTCACAATGCTCACGGTACAGCAGCTGAAAGGCCTTGATATTGGCCAAGGTGATGCCATCTGGAAGTGGCTTTCCCTGCAGGTCTATGTCTCCAAACTCTGGAAGCGTCCGAGAGGCATCTATACCAGAAACATTAGTAAAGTGAATGAGGGGATACAGATCACTGATGCACCTTACATATGTCTATCATTTACCCATGTCTACAGTCCATACTTTAACCATTTGCAAAGTTGGAACTGGGTTGAAAAACTGCCCACCCAAACTGGAGTCAAGAGTGGTGCTGACTCCCCAAGAAATGATTTTCTAACCCCTTTAAATTTAGTTTCACTTGAGATGTCCTGGGGCAAAATAATATGTTGCATCTAATACATAAAGTAACCACACAGTAATGGTGACTGGACCTACCCAGGAACTGCTGGTATTGCTGAACCTGAGAGCTAATGTCAGAGAGGCCAGACCCTGTCTGCTGGGCTCCCACTCCGTTACTCATTCCCTCCATCTTCTGAATAGGCTTCATCCTAGAAGACACAAGAATGGTCATATAGGACACATAAATGGGTGACCACTGCTCAGGGACCATCAGAGCTACACCAATCAATGAGGCTGCCCCCCGACCTCATAGCCTGTCTGTGTGAGGGGATATCCTGGCCTCTGGTGACCAAGATGGGTGCTAGATAGAGGCAGATGTGACAGACACAGCAGACAGAAAAGAAGGGCAAAGTATGGCTACCTCTGTTTCTGGGAGAAGGGCTGCTGCCGCATGGCGAGGTGCTGCTGATCCTCCATTAGACGCAGTAGGGGGGAGCTGGCTTTAATTCGGAGGCCGTAATAGTGATACTTGGAGTTCCCTCTGTAAGAAAGAAATAAAGTACACACAGGTTATATGATAAAGTAAGAAATATCTCTATAGCAAACCCTTAAAACCATTCATTATCTTGCAGTCTACCTGGTCCCCAAGCGGCGGGTGCGGAGCCCCATAAAGACTGAGCGGATGAGCTTCCCGAATGATGCTGCATTGACGGGCTCCAGCTTCTGCTCCTGACAGTGCAGGAGGTAGTGGCAGTACAGGGTGCTACGAGGAAGGCTCACCCCCTCCGCTGTCTCGTAATTGTCCAGCAGCCATTGAACCTGATAATAAAAGAAGAACATTCATATAAAGTAGAGAGGATAAGGGTGTGCCAAGACCAGATCAGGACAAGCCCTCCCTCTTACCGTGGCAGGGGAGGCACGTGTGGTGTGAGAGTAGGACTGAGCGGCATTTCCCATGATAAATCCACCCTGTATAACGTAGGTCCCAGATCCTGAGCCTCCACTGGCCGCAGTTCCTCCAGAAGCCCCTGGTGGGGTGGCGTTGGTTAGGATCTGTCCGGATACATACATGGGGACCGAGGGGCTGCTGGCCACAGCCGGGGAGGATGTCGGGGAGCTGACCTGGCCGGTGGCGCTCTGAGACTCATAGTAAGTGGATCCAGTGGCTTGGCTGTATAGAGGAGTCTCTGTATAGGAGAAGGATCCCGAGCGTCTACAAGAACACAGGAAGATACAGAAATAAGACATGGATAACTAGAATATCCACCTTCCAGACAAGCATGACGTTGGACTTACATAGAGCTTGCCGTATAGGTAGCATCTCCGCCTTCCACATACTGGACCTGTCCGGGATATACATGCTGTACAGGAACCTGCGGTAACTGCTGGACCTGAGATTGGTGACAGTATATGAGACACACAGAATACACAGAGATCTACCATTCTCCTCCACAACATTCTCCTCCATCGTCTGACCCTGACCACCGCCTCATCACTCTGGCACCTACTTTCAGCGCAGTGGGGTCTGTACCAAACAGCAAAACTTGTGGCACTGTCTGAACTGTGACTCTTTGCTCTGCGTGGTCTGCGAGTGGGGTGGAGTAAAGGAGATGAGGAGACGAACATGGGAAGAGATCCACCCACTCAGAGGTGGACCCTGGCACCACAGGAGGCATGTAGTGGATCGGGTGCTGGCACAGTATACTCTCTAACTCTTCACTTTCTATCTGAAGCTCGGCTGAACTATACGGATACTGTCTGACTGCGCTCTAGAGAATAAAGAGAAGGTTATACATGACTGACATACCATACCAGTACAATCAACACTATAATCTATCAATAGCATTAGATGTCAGGAGGGGAGTCTCAGGCCCCCTTTACACATCAGTGAAATCCTGATAAGAAATCTGGGTAAATTTCACTGACGTGTAACCCACCTGAGACTTTCAGGACGCATTAGGTTCTATTGGGCATGGATACCCTTTGGGATTTTTCCTGAAGGGTGTCCGTGCCAGAGAATAGATTTAGAAAATATAGGACATATTCTATATTTGTCCGGAATTTGGGACAGCTCCAGATGCACATCCGGAATCTGTCCGGAATTCCAGATGCATTGCATGGCAGCCTGGGCCGGGGCAATGTTGGCCCTTTAACTGTATGCGCTCCTAATCAGGGCAGCATTATACCTCCGGGAGGCTACTAACTGCCCCCCAGCATTGTGACACAGATGTGATGTCACCTGTGCGCACGCAGCGCCAGAAGACAGGGGGAGAAGCCGGAGAAAGACACCACTGCAGCAGGCGAGTATGCGTTTTTTTACACTTTTCCATTTTTACAGCCAGGAAATACTGATGTTTTCCTGAAGTGTCCTGTAAGGTTTCCTGATCAGTGTTTCCTGACTGTAAAAACAGCCACAGACATGTGAAGGGGGCCTCATCCGGTATATGTCTGATCTCAGGAGGAGACCCTCAGCCAGGACATGTCTGATCTCAGGAGAAAACCCTCAGCCAGGACATGTCTGATCTCAGGAGGAGACCCTCAGCCAGGACATGTCTGATCTCAGGAGGAGACCCTTAGCCAGGACATGTCTGATCTCAGGAGAAAACCCTTAGCCAGGACATGTCTGATCTCAGGAGAAAACCCTCAGCCAGGACATTTCTGATCTCAGGATCTCAGGACATGTCTGATCTCAGGAGAACTACCTCAAACCAACACCCCTCTCATGGGTGGGTCCGGGGTTCCACAACTAGAATAAATGACCAAACCCACGGGCACTTGGCCTGGGGTTCAATACCCCTTTAAACTTACAACTAACCCCCCCATGTAATTAAACGTAACTTTTAAATATGCCCAGTTAAAAAGTAAATCAAATACATAAATGTCAATGGTTAAAACCACAACACATCCAGTGTAGTCTAATATCAGTATAAAAATGGGTATAACATATCAAGATGCCAAATTAGGTCTGCAGTACCTAACTACTATTGTTACATATACACTGGATGTAATGCGCTTTAAAATAAAAAAGGCCTCCCTCAGTGGGAGGCCTCCCATACCTCTGAAGTCCCCTGGACATGTTGCAGACCCTGGACATTCAGCTGATGTACAGGAGAAGACTTCTGAGGTTGAGGAGTCGCCTGCACAACAGAGCGCTGAAGAGGACAAGGAGAGACAGATGTCAGGAGACCTTGTATCAACCAAGAATAAGGAATTCTATGTGGAAATGACCCCTTTTCCAAAATATGGTCACCACAAGCAAATAGAAAAAATATATGGTCACACCTCCTGGGGGGTTCCATGCACCTGCAGGGGCTGACTCTGCGCAGTCTTCAGGGCGGAGCTGTCACTCTGTAATAGAAGTAGAAATTATAATGGAGCACAATGCAGATTCTTCCTCACAAGAGCCTATGGGTACTGCTCAGTGCATTACTTCTTTAACTGGCCATGCATTATAGATGTGGTGGGCACTTACCTCTGGTGGCGACTGTGCCGGCTGCTGCACTGTGTGTACTGCCAAGGAGACCTGAGCCGCCTTTGGAGCACTCTGCACCACCAGGCGCTATAGAGGGAAGAGAGAAAGTGGAGGGCTCTGATATTCCAGTTTCTCTATTGTGTGGATAGGTGTGGTAGACAGAACAGCACAATGTCAGGTCTAGGACCTGGATGGATGCGAGGGGGCTAGCGTGGGAACACATACATCAAACACATTTATCTATCAGGCTCTATCACGTCATTCTTATTGACGGACCACGTACAATCTATCTGGATCTAATGTGGATGACACGATGGACAGAGTCACTGATGGGAGATGAAGGCACAGTGACATACTTGTTGGGGTACAGACGCTCCAGCCAGCTGCAGGGGGGACACTGCAGTCACTTTGGGCTGGACCCTGGCTTGTACCAGCAGTCTCTGTGAGTGGAGATGCAGAGATCATATTAGCCGCTGCGTATGAGGAGTGCAAATAAATGCAAAACGGAAATAGGGCAAACAGCACAGACAAGGAAGTTGGGGCTTAAAGGGCATGTGTCCCCATACTGAACGGAGTCAGATACTAAAACTAGTTCTTTGTTTCTAATCCGTTTCTATTTTCTTACTTTAATTTGCTTTATTTCATTTTTTTGTACATTGTTATGGGGGCAGCCATCTTGCCTGAGCTATTCTTAACAACATTTAGTGACATGCTTTACAGCAAGCCTTATGGACATAGATGACAATAGACAGACTCTGTCCCCTTGAGAGGAATGTGAAACATTTCTGAGCACGCTCTGTGACCTGTGAAGGGGTCATTCCACAGGAAGCTGCTATTGTCTCCTCTATCTGCTGTTGTCACATGTCGCTGCAATGCTGTACAGATCACTTTACAGCAGCCTCCTCTTATCACTACAGACACAAGGAAGGCTCAGCTTAGGTTTAGCCCTAGTGGTGAGAATGAAAACTGCAAGATCTCTGGATTATGTTATAATTAGAGATGAGCGAACCTCGAGCATGCTTGAGTCCATCAGAACCCGATCGTTCGGTATTTGATTAGCAGTGGCTGCTGAAGTTGGATAAAGCTCTAAGGTTGTCTGGAAAACATGGATACAGCCAATGACTATATCCATGATTTCCACATAGCCTTAGGGCTTTATTCAATTTCAGCAGCCACCGCTAATCAAATGCCGAAAGTTCGGGTTCGGATGGACTAGAGCATGCTCCAGGTTCGCCATCTCTAGTTATAATACAGTATAAGGTGGAAAATTGAAAAAAGAAAAAAAAAAAAATCTTTAAAAAATATGTTCAAAAGGGGTGATATCACAAAGAAAAGCAGGTCTATAATGATTAGATTATGTAAAAGGAAACATATTTACAGTGTATTGTTTAAAGCTATAGACTTACTAATCCCCCATGTGCTGTTTAGTTCCATTATCTGTCGCCCTTGGTAACAGCCCGTCAGACACCAGTCAGACACCCACTTTCTTGGTCTGTCTGATTAGTACTGGCAGTTGGTTTTCACTTCACATGCAGCAAGGGGGATTGTGGGAAAGTGTCTGCACTGTCGGGGTCAGGGTCAGAGAGGAAAGCAGGGAATGAATAGATAACATGGGGGAAAAATTGGTACAGGGATGTAATTTACTTCGTGTGTGTTTGTATATATGTGGATAGATAGATAGATAGAGGAGATAGATAGAGGAGATAGATAGAGGAGATAGATAGAGGAGATAGATAGAGGAGATAGATAGAGGAGATAGATAGAGGAGATAGATAGAGGAGATAGATAGGAGATAGATAGAGGAGATAGATAGATAGATAGATAGATAGATAGTGCTATTGATCATAGCAGGTCTCTGATTAGAATATATAGGCGAGGAGAGATTGCGGCAGGGAGATTCACTTCCAGGCCGTGCATTCTGTCAATATTTTCTTATAGACTTACACTAAAAAATACTGACGCCCAGCGCGGCCAGCCGAGGAGTGCATCGCCACGATCTCTCCGCGGCTATATATTCTGATCAGCGTGGGCCTCGGCAGTGAGACCTGCCGTGATCAATAACTTTTGATGTGTCTGATGGCATGTCAAAAGTTGTTTGTAGTGACAGGTACGCTTTAAAGTACAGGGGCAAGGCGCATACACAAAAGAGAACAGCTGATGGGCACACGGGTCAGAGGATCCCATATCACTCAGAGGGAGAAATTTTAGAACAAATGAGGAAAGGAAAGCATATAGCTGATAATACAAAGATGAAGGCAGAGTAGGTAAAGGATATAGAGGAGTTGGAAGATAGCACATCCCCCTTCCATCCATTCATCCCCTCCTTAGTTGAACTTGATGGACATGTGTCTTTTTTTAACTGTACTATATAACATGGAGCAGAGGAAGTCAGCAGAACAAAGGGGATAGCGAGGAGGGAGGTGTAGCCCATTACATGGGTGTGGAGGAAGGAGCGCAGCAGGAAGAGCAGATACAAAAGAAGGATATTACAAAACACAGGAGGGAAGATGATAAGATTGTGTTACTGGATATGTCAAGAGTGATAAAGACCCCTATAAAAAGCTGCATATCCTGGGATCCCCATCCTCAGAACAGTCAGAACTGGCAGAAGTTACACTTCTAATACTCTATAATACGTAACATGGAATTGATATAAAGTTGTGAAGTGCTTATGGATCTTGTGTATCTATCAGGCTGCAGATCCTCCTCAGGGCTTTACCTGCTGTGCCGCCTGTACCTGCTGCACCACCTGCGTGGGCACAGAGGTCTGGGTGGTGGCGGACCCTCCTGGGCTCAGCTCACCGTCACTGGCTCTCAGGTTCCCTTCTGTAGGAGAGAAGGGAAAATGTCAGTACGTGATCCTGTGCCCATCACTATAAGCCGCCATGTTGCCACATCGGCTTACCAGATACAGTGACCACTATGTACTGCTGAGGGGCGGGGGTCTGAGGTCCGGCAGACTGAGGGGTGGCTGCTGGCGGGGTCACCTGTAGTTCTGCCACATACTGCTGGGGATTGCTCTGAGCTGAGGCAGGCGGAGTGGCCTGGAGTTCTGTCACGTAGGCCTGGGTAGCCATTGTGGCTGGTGAGTGAGTCACGTTCCCTGTGGAGACACCATTACTGCATTCAGTAATATTCATATCTGCATGTATGTAATATGGATACAAACAAGCATCTGTATTACACTTGTGTGAATGTGACGCTTCCCCCCCTTGCTCAGCTATAACACGTCTCCTGCCTCCTCCATACTTTACACCAGTGGGGTAAGACTTGTGGCTCTCCAGCTGTTACATGACTACAACTCCCATCATGCCTGGGAATTGTAGTCTTGCAACAGCTGGAGGGCCACAAGTTTGACATCTGTGCTTTAGGGTACTATAACACAGAACGATAATCGACCGATTATCGTTCTGTGTAATAAACACAACGATCAGCCGATGACAATGATCAGCGGCTGATCATTGACATAGGTTTGGACCTATAATTGTCGGGCACCGACCGCTCATCGCTACATGTAATAGTGGTGCACAGACGGCAGCTGACGATATGCAAAGTGCATACATTACCTATCCATGGTCCAGGGCTCCTCTTGCGATCCGGTTCCACCCAGGTCCCACGTGCTCCAGCTTCAGAGCGGCCTGTCTTAGCTGACGGCAGCCAGTGATTGGCTGAGCGGCCTGTCAGCTAAGACAGGCCGCTCTGAAGCTGCAACTCGCGGGACCAGGGAAGAAGCTGACCGCAGGAGGAGCCCTGGACCATGGATGGGTAATGTGTGTAGTTTAAACAAGGGCTGCAAGGACATCGGTAACGATGTCCATGCAGCCCTTGTTAAACAATTATCGGGCCGTGTAATAGGCCCAGTAAACGAGCAGATTGGCGATCGATTACTGTTGTTATCGGGCCCCTATCGGCCAGTCTAATAATACCCTTAGGGGGCATTTGCAAGGTCCATAAATACAGGATTATTATTTGTGGGTTTACAGTTATTATCAGGCCATGTATTAGTACCCTTACACTGCAGCTCTGTCCGTTCTGATCGGCTCCTGTGGATCAGCACAAGCTCAGCCCCGACGTTGTGTTAGGACTTATTGCAGCCCAAAAAAATACATAGAATTTTAACTTTTGGTGTGTTTTTATAGTGATTTATACATATATTATGACCAGTACGGGAAGAGAACAGGGTCAAACTTCCAATGTGACCCCAGCGACTCATGCAGCAGCTATACATAGTAAGGTCACTTCAGATGAGGCTACCATATGGCTCCTAGTTGCAGCCTGTCCTCCTGCTGCTTTACTTCTTCTCTCACCCCATTAGAGGCGCCATGAGCGCTACAAACTACCACACTCGGCTATTCCGCGTTAATACTACATTTACTGGTATTATTTCACTTCCCACGAGTGGTTTCTCCCACCCCCCTTCATTATGAGCACACTTGGTACGGCCCACGTCACATCCCTTTCAGGGCGATAGCCTATGAATACCCGTATAGTGTCGCCATGGCAACTGCTACGCCTCTTACCTTCTCAGGTTACTATGGCGACGCGCGGCCTGCTCCTCTCTCCCGCTCGCACCAGGCGCCGCCATTTTAGAAAGGGGAGGGGTGGCCTAACCGTTTGACGTCGTCATAACGACCGAGTGTTGCTCGGTTTTTCGGTGTTGACGCCACCGTCAGGGACACCTACCTAGCGAGCGTTATTCTGTCACAGCGCCGTCTCCGATCACTTATCGGGCGTTTCCGGTTTCTCTCCAGTGCTGGATCCCGGGGAGTGCCCGGTGGGAAAATAAGAACGACCTCACCCTGCCGGTAACCAATACACCGAAAATGTGTCGAGGTAACCGGGCCCTGGATATCGGGGGGTGGTTGTTGTTGTTGATTCCCGTTGCCGGGGTTCTTGTCGCCACGACTACCGTGGCTATGGCCGCTCCGTCCCTCACCCGGGCAACTGTTGCTACCGTCCCTCCCCCTTCTTTCCTGTCGTCAACGAAGGCGAATCAAACAGCGATGCAATTGGCGGAATGAGATGTCAGTCAAAGTGTGACGCGCGGCCCGGTAAGGAAAAACAACTGTCTGTCAGGAAGTGATGGAGGCGGTCCTCACCAGAAGACGATCTCTCATTGGTGCGGGGTCTCGTCAGTCATTCATACTCTGCTTGTGATTGGCTGGAGGTTGTAACCTCCCGCGTTACCATGGAAACTGTTGCCACCTTCCCAGACGTTCATAGGCCTCTCTGGATTCCTGTCATGTTGTGACTGGCTGGGAGACAGATGTGACTTTTCAGTGCGCAGCGCGCATGCGTGGAGCACACTGGCGCCTGGGAGTTGTAGTTTCTAACGTCCACGTAGTCTATTTTACTTTTAAAACCTAATATCCTTATGTTTCTTGCAGAAGTATGATGAATTCCTTCCTCTAGGGCTTTAAGTGACTTGACTTTCTGATTTAATAGGGCGTGGTCTATATGTCACGTTTTTGGGCTTTCATAGTTTTCTTTTAAGAACCCCTTTAAGTGCTTTATATGACTTGAGCATTCCCTCAATTTCTGGCAGGCATAGTTGGATTATGGGGGGCAAAAAGGCCATGTTTCACCACTTCTTCATTCTCAGTATCATTGGGGACCCCAGAATTTGGGCCTCCCTGTGACTGTAAAGCATTGCCATCACTTTATAAACTGGTATAGCACATTAACCACGCCTAATACATGTCAGTACAGGAAAACAAGACATTTGGAGGGTTACAAGTTAAAGTTCCCTGAAGTAGTGTTCCCCAACCAACTGTTGCAGGACTACAACTCCCATCATTCCCTGACAGAAAGATTACACAGAAAGATTATCTGCCAAAGAGTTGAAGCCAAAGCCAGAAAGAGACTATAAACAGAGATCAGGTCATAAAGGAAAGACTGAGATTTCTCCTCTTTTCAAATCCATGTCTGGCTTTGGCTTCAAATCTTTGGCAGATAATCTGTCAGATAATCTTTCTGTGTAAATGGACCCATAGTTTTGCATCAGGTGAAAAGCCAAAGGTTGAGGATCAGAACACTAGAGAGAGAAAAAAAATTATTAAAAAAAAGTTAATTCTAATAATAAAAAATAAAAATAAATAAAGTAAATAAAAAAAATAAATAGATATTTTTTAGTATATTGGTACGGTCACAACGGTGCCGAGAATAAAAAGAATTGAACAACGCTCTATAAACGGCGTATAAAGTTCACTGTACCTAAAACCAGTGCAAGTAAAATAAAATAATAGTTTGGATGCAGTCATTTATTGTACTTAAAGGGTTAATCTTTATCTCATTATTTTTGTGGGGTTTTTTTTGCGCTGCTTAGCGGCTTCCGTCCTACTTTCAGGTTTTTCGCCTCTGCTCTGTAACCTCAGAGTCCTTCCGATCACGTGATCTCCGATCTGACGTCGAGCCTCACATACCTCACGCCACCCGGGCGTCTCTTCTCGTAATATGTTTGTTCTCATGGCATTGTGTACTTTGTGGGTTTCCAGCAAATATAGATCACGGCTGTCATATTTGTATAGACACGGCCGGGGGGAGGAGGGAACTGTGGTTTAGTGGTCCATGAGAGACTACAGTACCCCCTCCCCCTCCTCTATCGCAGTTACTCAATAGCTGCAGCGCTGCTGGTCACATATAGGGAAGCATTATGGTCCGTTTACATGAAACGATAATTCACCCAACCGATTGTTTAACGATTTTGAAGCAACAATTTGTTTTTTAGAACAATCAGCGTTTAGACGAATAAATCGTTAGAAAAATTGTTATTGCAATCGTCTTTAAGATCGCTTTAGCCCATCTCACACATAGGGTGAATCTTTAACAGACTGTTTACACAAAGCGATCTGCGAAGTTTTTGCGAACGACCAACAATGATTTAAGAACATGTTGAAAGATCAAAATGAACGATTTCTCACTCGTCACTTGATCATTCGCTGTGTTTACACAAGCCGATTATCGCTCAAATGCGATCGTTATTGCGAAAATTCGAACGATAATTGCTCGAACGATAATTTTTTTTTTTTTTTTTTCAAATCGTACAGCTGGGGAAGTAAAATCTGGGTGCACGTTTCACCTGCTAGTGAGTGGCCCCATGGAAAACATAGGACAGGTCCACCACAGCAGTGATAGAATTGCAGGGTGAAAAGGTTGCAGCACTACAAATGCAACTCAGGTCCCGTTCAAGTGAATAGGAGCTGAGCTGCAGTTACACAGTGAACCGAGACAAACAGCGTCTGCACCTCGCCAATCAGTTACTGATGAGCTATCTATATTTTGCCTCGAAAACCCCTTTAAAGGGAAGGTGTCATCAGATAACGACCAATGTTTTGAATAAAGAATTCTTGGTGACGTTTTTTTCTATTTTTCCATTTTACTATATGTTATAAAAAAAATCCTGATATCTTGCAGTTTGCATTCTCACCACTGGGGCTAAAACTGAACTGAGACTTCCTGTTGTGTCTGTGTTGATAAGAGGAGGCTGCTGTAAAGTGATCTGTACAGAATTGCAGCGTCATGGGACACCAGTGGATAGAGGAGACAATAGCAGCTCCCTGTGGAATGACCTCTTCACAGGTCACAGAGCGTGCTTAGTAATGTTTCACATTCATCTCAAGAGGACAGAGTCTGTCTGTTGTCGTCTATGTCCATGAGGCTTGCTGTAAAGCATGTCACTAAATGCTGTTAACAACAGCTCAGGTAAGATGGCTGCCTCCATAACAATGTACAAAAAGTGAAATAAAATAAAAAATCACAGTCAGAAAATAAAAACGGATTAGAATAAAAGAACAAGTTTTAGTATCTGACTCCATTCAGTGGAAGAAAATCTAGGTGACACATCCCCTTTAAGGGATGACAGCAATGCAAGCTAAGGTGTTGGTGGCTGATTAACGGACAGGCAATGGGCCTAGACACTAGAATTCCTTAATTAAGTTCCTGGAAATGGTCCTGGCAGAGACAGGGGTGCAATGAAGGGGCTGTCTGTGTCTGAATGGTCGACAAGGAAACTGTGTGTTGTAGAGTCACGTCTATCAGTCAATGATTTCTAATCAAGAGGCACACTACCTAAAAGTAGTCTCCGAGTGCCTTTATATTATGCAGAGGGGAAACACTTTTGCGCCCTCTTGTGGCAAGACCCAGTGTGTGATCAGACTTGTAATCATTCTGACTGCAGGAGAAGTTTTGCAGCACTCTGACATTTCTATCTGGGTGCGCTTTGTCAGTATGGAGATCAGGAGGGCAGGGTGGAGATAGGTGGGGCCCACATCCATTGTACCTTTATGGCCTATCCTGTGGAAATGCCCTAAATACACAGATGGGAATACCCCTTTAATTCTAAGGATTACAGGGTTCTCGGTAGTTGGCGCCGCACCTGGTGATAATCTATGATTAATCCAGATAGTTACATTAGAAGAACAATGGCTGGTGAGGCAAACTGAGGTTAAATTCCCCGTAGTTTCCCAGCTGAATAGTGATGGGTAGGGTGAGGTCAGACATGGTGGGGGTATAATCAGGGGCGCCGCAATGATGAGGCGACCTGAATCGTCTGCCTCAGGCGGCGCCACTAGCTGTCACCATGGGGGCGGCATTCAGTGGCAGATTATAATATGAGCGGTTCGGGCGGCCGCCCACATTATAATCCGCCACTGACTGTACCCAGGGCCGCTTTAACCAGAGGGCACATGGTGCACGTGCACCGGGCCCACTGGTTAAAGGGGCCCCCCCGAGCAGGCCGGCCGTTGCTATGTGCGACCAGTGCGGTCGCACAGGGCTCCGGCCACCAGCCTGTCAGGGGGGAGCGCCATGGATGGGTAATCTACTTACCCCTCCATGGCGCCCCCTGCAGGGCCCCCCCGTCCGCCGCTGCCCCCGTCCGCTGCTGCTGCGGCGCTTCAGCGCTGCAGCAGCAGCGACACTGACAGAGAGAGAGCCATTGGCTCCCTCCCTGTCAGTCACTCTTGTGGCCGCACTTCCTGCGGTCACAAGAGGCCGCGCTCTCCCTCTAGCGCCCGACGTCACTGGAGCGTCGGCGCGAGGGTAAGGGGAGTGCAGCCTCTTGTGACCGCAGGAACTGCAGCCACAGGAGGGAAGAGAAGAGGAACGCGTGGACCTAGGTGAGTAACAGTGTTTGTTTTTTTCAATGTTATATGGGAGGGGGAGCTATATACTATTGGGGAGCACAGGGGGCTATATACTATGGGGGAGAACAGGGGGCTATATACTATGGGGGAGAACGGGGGCTATATACTATTGGGGAGCACAGGGGGGCTATATACTATGGGGGAGAACGGGGGCTATATACTATTGGGGAGCACAGGGGGGCTATATACTATGGGGGAGAACGGGGGCTATATACTATTGGGGAGCACAGGGGGCTATATACTATGGGGGAGAACGGGGGCTATATACTATTGGGGAGCACAGGGGGCTATATACTATGGGGGAGAACGGGGGCTATATACTATTGGGGAGCACAGGGGGCTATATACTATGGGGGAGCACAGGGGGCTATATACTATGGGGGAGCACAGGGGAGCTATATACTATGGGGAAGCACAGGGGGCTATACACTATGGGGGAGCACAGGGGAGCTATATACTATTGGGGAGCACAGGGGAGCTATATACTATTGGGAAGCACAGGGGGCTATATACTATGGGGGAGCACAGGGGGCTATATACTATGGGGGAGCACAGGGGAGCTATATACTATGGGGGAGCACAGGGGGCTATACACTATGGGGGAGCACAGGGGAGCTATATACTATTGGGGAGCACAGGGGAGCTATATACTATTGGGAAGCACAGGGGGCTATATACTATTGGGGAGCACAGGGGAGCTATATACTATGGGGGAGCACAGGGGAGCTATATACTTTGGGGGAGCACAGGGGGCTATATACTATGGGGGAGCACAGGGGAGCTATATACTATGGGGGAGCACAGGGGAGCTATATACTATGGGGAGCACAGGGGGCTATATACTACTGGGGAGCACAGGGGGCTATATACTATGGGGGAGCACAGGGGGCTATATACTATGGGGGAGCACAGGGGGTTATATACTATTGGGGAGCACAGGTTAGCTATATACTATTGGGGAGCACAGGGGCTATATACTATTGGGGAGCACAGGGGTCTATATACTATGGGGGAGAGCACAGGGGGCTATATATTATGGAGAGCACAGGGGGGCTATATACTATTGAGGGGGAGCACAGGGGGGCTATATACTATTGGGGGAGAGCACAGGGGGGCTATATACTATTGTGGGAGAGCACAGGGGGGCTATATACTATTGGGGGAGAGCACAGGGGGCTATATACTATTGTGGGAGAGCACAGGGGGGCTATATACTATTGTGGGAGAGCACAGGGGGGCTATATACTATTGTGGGAGAGCATAGGGGGGCTATATACTATTGGGGGAGAGCACAGGGGGGCTATATACTATTGTGGGTGAGCACAGGGGGCTATATACTACTGGGGAGAGTGCACAGGGGGGCTATATACTAATGGGGGAGCGCACAGGAGGGCTGTATATAACTGGAGGAGCACATGAGGGTCTATATACTACAGGGACACCTTAAAACTATGGAGGCACAGAGGGGTGTAACTATGTAGGGGTACAGAGGGGTGTAACTACTGTATAGGGGTATAAGGGACCTAACTACTGTATGTGTTGGAGCCTAAAATATTTGTCTGGCAGATTCTGGAGAGAAGATTCACAGCCAGGAGAAGACTTCAAGGTGGCCCACGGTGGATGGAGAGAAAAAGAAAAGGTGACAGACTCTGATCGGAGAAGACGCCTCCGGTGAGTCACTGGATGTAACTTCACTCTGTTATAGGCTTGTACTGATAGGGGTCATGATGTGGCGGTATTATGTAATGGTATCATTGGTGATATCTTTCTGTTTTGTTTAGTGCAGTTTTTATGTAATATGTAATCACTGAATGGTGGAAATAGTGTTATAAGGTAACTACTGTATGTATTGGGGCTCTTGATACAGTGTGGGGGCAAATTCAGTACATTATACAATGTGCAGAAAGGTAAGGGGGGGCCCACTCTTGAGGGCTGTGCACTGGGCCCACCAATGTATTAAAACGGCCCTGACTGTACCATGTACTGGAGCCCCCCCGCCCCCGGGCAGTATCTGTAATGAGATGCTGTGAGCGGGGGAGACTGTATTCATAAGCGCCGCGCTGTACTAAATCAGCCGCGCGGTGCTGATACTACAGCGCGGCGCTTATGAATACAGTCCCCCCCGCTCACAGCATCTCATTACAGATACTTCCCGGGGGCGGGGGGGGCTCCAGTACATGCATTCCACGTCCGTGATCCGTCAGGATCACGGAACGTGGGAATGCAGCCTTAGTCCCCCGGCTGATGTGCGGCTGCCCGGGGTGTCCCGTCCTGTCCCCGGCAGCGCGCGCATCAGAGAGCTCCCCGTGCGCCGGAAGTCACAGGCACAGGCGCACGGGGAGCTCTGTGATGCGCGCGCTGCCGGGGACAGGACGGGACACCCCGGGCAGCCGCACATCAGCCGGGACCAGACCAGAGAGGCTCGTCGGGGGAACGGAGGGCAGGTGAGTTGTGTGCTGTTTTTTGTTTTTGCTTTATCTGCTGTGCAGGGGGGGGGGGGGGGAGAGGGGGACCATCTATAAGGTAGGGGGGGGAAGGGGGCCATCTATAAGGGAGGGGGGAAAGAGGGGGACGATCTATAAGGGAGGGGGGAAAGAGGGGGACGATCTATAAGGGGGGGGACCATCTATAAGGGAGGGGGAGAGGGAAGAGGGGGACCATCTATAGGGGGGGGCCATCTATAAGGGAGGGGGGAAAGAGGGGGACCATCTATAAGGGGGGGGCCATCTATAAGGGAGGGGGGAAAGAGGGGGACCATCTATAAGGGGGGGACCATCTATAAGGGAGGGGCGGGAGGGGGACCGTCTATAAGGGGGGGAAGAGGGGGACCATGTATAAGGGGGAGAGGGGGACCATCTATAAGGGAGGGGGAAAGAGGGGGACCATCTATAAGGGGGCATCTATAAGGGAGGGGGGAGAGGGGGACCATGTATAAGGGGGGGAGGGGGACCATCTATAAGGGAAAGGGGACCATCTATAAGGGAGGGGGAGAGAGGGAAGAGGGGGACCATCTATAAGGGGGGGGAAAGAGGGGGACCATCTATAAGGGGGGGGAGAGGGGGACCATCTATAAGGGGGGGAGAGAGGGAAGAGGGGGACCAACTATAAGGGGGGGGAAGAGGGGGACCATCTATAAGGGGGGAAGAGGGGGACCATCTATAAGGGAGGGGAAAGAGGGGGACCATCTATAAGGGAGGGGGGAGAGGGGGACCATCTATAAGGGAGGGGGGAGAGGGGGACCATCTATAAGGGGGGGAGAGGGGGACCATCTATAAGGGAGAGGGGACCATCTATAAGGGGAGGAAGAGGGGGACCATCTATAAGGGGGGGAAGAGGGGGACCATCTATAAGGGGGGAAGAGGGGGACCATCTATAAGGGGGGAAGAGGGGGACCATCTCCTAAAAGATCAGCACCCTCCTCTCCTGACATCCTCTGTGCTGCTGGGACTTCTCCTATAGGATTAGCACCCTCCTCTCCTGACATCCTCTGTGCTGCTGGGACCTCTCCTATAGGATTAGCACCCTCATCTCCTGACATCCTCTGTGCTGCTGGGACCTCTCCTATAGGATTAGCCCCCTCCTCTCCTGACATCCTCTGTGCTGCTGGGACCTCTCCTATAAAGTCAGCCTCCTCCTCTCCTGACATCCTCTGTGCAGCAAGGGACCAAACATTATGTTTATTGGGGACAGCAGTGGGGGGGGGGGGGGCAGTAGTGGATTATAATGTGGGCGGATTGACGGGGGGGGGGGGGGGGGCGTCATTCTATAGTTCGCCTCGGGCAGCAGAGAGGCTAGAATCACCCCTGGGTATAATGAAGGAGGGTTTCCAATATTCTACTATACAGCCCCAGCAAGCATTTGTCCTGGTCACTGTCTTGCAAGACACAGAAAGTCTCCACATAAGGAACACTTTGTTCAGGCCCGTGTTAACCCCCCCCCCCCCCACTCTTGGGGTCTCAGATATAATATAATATAATTAGCGCGGGTCATGATGTAGATGTCCGGTAAGACAACAGCGTAGTTGTTTGTGTTGCGATTTCAAATATGTTGAGTTTCAGACCCTTGTAGATACCAGAGGATGCTTCCTAGTAAGGAGAGATCACCCTCTCAATAGTCTTCCTCTAAGAGCCTTCTGCTTTGTATATTTTTCGTTAATGGCTTAAAGGGGTACTCCGGTGGGGGGAAAAAAAGTTTTCAAATCAACAGGTGTCAGAAAGGAATACAGATTTGGACTTCTATTTAAAAATCTTAAGCTGGGTTTACACGGAACGATTATCGTGCGAATTTGCACGATAACGATCGAATTCAAACGATAATCGTACGTGTAAACGCAGCGAACGATCGAACGACGAGCAAGAAATCGTTCATTTTGATCTTTTAACAGGTTCTTAAATCGTCGTTCGCAAAAAATTCGCTGATCGTTCCGTGTAAACCGATAGTCCGGCTTCCCGCCCCCCTCGCTCGCAGCCTGGCCCCCCGCCCATCCGCAGCCCCCTGCGCCGGCTCGATCGCCACTCCCGCCGCCGCTCCGATTGCCGCCCCGATCGCCACCCCCGCCGCTCCGATCGCCCCCGCCGCGACCATACTTTACCTGCTCCGCGTAGCAGGTCTTCTACATCCCCGGCTCCCCTCTTCAGTGCATTGATTGGCTGAAGAGATGAGCCGGAAATTTCAAACGGCTCCTCTTCAGCCAATCAGTGCTCCTCTTCAGCCAATCAGTGCTCCTCTTCAGCCAATCAGTGCTCCTCTTCAGCACTGATTGGCTGAAGGGGAGCCATTTGAAATTCCCGGCTCCCCTCTTCAGCCAATCAATGTACGGCAGCACTGATTGGCTGAAGAGGGGAGACGGGAATTTCAAACAGCTCCTCTTCAGTGCTGAAGAGGAGCACTGATTGGCTAAAGAAGAGCCGCTTGAAATTCCCGGCTCATCTTTTCAGCCAATCAATGTACTGAAGAGGGGAGCCGGGGATGTAGAAGACCCGCTACGCGGAGCAGGTAACGTATGCTCGTGGTCGGGGCGGTGGGGGCGCTCGGAGCGGGGGGGGGGGGGGCGATCGGAGGGGCGGCGGTCGGAGTGGGGGTGGCGGCCGGCGGTCAGTCGTGCTATATACCATTTACAGGATGGTGTGTCGGTTACCATTAGCAACCAGTGTATGTGGGTGTTTTAACTGAGTTTATGGGTTAGGGAATACATTTTTTTCCATTGTATTTTGTTTATATTTTGTATGTTGCTCACGAATAAAGATTGTATATTTTTTGCTTCTGTTTTGTGGTGTGCCAGTCAGTCTTTTCTATGTATATACTTGTTGTTTAGGAAATGGTGTATTCCAGTCTGACACAGTGCTCTCTGCTGCCACCAGAGCATCCAGAGCAGGAGAGGGTTTTGTATGGGAATTTGCTGCTGCTCTGGACAGTTTCTGACATGGACAGAGGTGGCAGCAGAGAGCACTGTGTCAGACTGGAAATAATACACCACTTGCTGCAGGACATACAGCAGCTGATAAGTACTGGAA
Source organism: Dendropsophus ebraccatus (assembly GCF_027789765.1). NCBI lineage: Eukaryota > Metazoa > Chordata > Amphibia > Anura > Hylidae > Dendropsophus > Dendropsophus ebraccatus. The sequence goes on along the minus strand of NC_091454.1, from coordinate 215,036,511 downwards.
GACTGGAGATTTTACAAATTTGCTTAAAGTGGTTATTCAGTGTTAGGGTCCATTTACACAGAAAGATAATCTGACAGATTATCTGCCAAAGATTTGAAGCCAAAGTCAGTTCAGGTGTGGGGGGAGCTGGAGACAACACCACACTGACAATGTAAGGACTACACAACTTCCTGCCAGGGGGAATTCAAGCAAAAATATACTCAAGCCAGTACTACTAGTAATAATCATCTCCCCTCGGATTTACAAAAAGCTTTCCTGTATACCCCAAACTATACCCAAACTTATCAGCCACATGCAGGGAAAAAAAATCTCATTTGGGAGCTTATTTCCCTCTTCTTTCCCCTTCCTTCCTCCACTTTCTATTGCTCTACCCACACCCAAACCTCTAACCACTGTACAGCGGTGTAGCTATTGCTGTCACAACTGTGGCCTGGCCAATGAATCAGGGCGGCCTAGAAGCCTCTCACCACAGTATGTTTGACTGCTTATGCCTGATATGCTAAAACGCAGCTCCAATGCTCAGTGGCATATAGAGGTCTGTGCGGCAGCACTGACAGGAGCAGAGGTGTGAGGAGTAAGATAATAAAACAAGAGGTTGAACAGACAGAAGAACTGCGAGAGCTTTAAATATCTCCTCCCCATTTGTCAGGACACTGTATGTGGCTACCACCAATTGTATTGGCCTATAGATATTTTGGAGATAGCATATTTAGGGGGGAGGTTCCAAACCGAACTTTTGCAGCAGTGCCCACAAATCTTTACCTATACCCCTGGTCACTGTTTTTTATCTCTTAAATTATCATATATTAGTCACATTCTCAGGCTTCTGAAAGGAGCATAAACATTGGCTTAAAGGGAAAATTACCTCCAAAAAACTGCGAGAGAGCTGCATATCCTTATTCCCATAATTCTCACTGGGGCATGAATGGCCTATACGTGTCCACACACGGCCTCCTCCTTACACTGCTGTTTCAGTCTCTTGATTTCTTACTATGAAATTCTTAAAACTGATTAAACATAACTGCAAAGTGGGATCGACCCCACATGAACGTCTATAGACTTTCCATTTACACAGAAAGATTATCTGACAGATTATCTGCCAAAGATTTGAAGCCAAAGCCAGGGATGGATTTGAAACTAGGAGAAATCTCAGGCTTTTCTTTATGACCTGATCTCTGTTTATAGTCCATTCCTGGCTTTGGCTTCAAATCTTTGGCAGATAATCTGTTAGATAATCTTTCTGTGTAAATTGACCCTTATGCTAAGTTTGCACGGAGCGATAATTGGCCCGATCGCACGATTAACGATTTCGAAGTAAGGTGTTTTTTTTTATAACGATCAGCATTTAGACGGTATGATATATCGTACGAAAAAATAGTTTTGAGATCGCACGGCCACAGCCTGGCCCGCCCGCAGCCCGCCCCCCGCAGCCCCCTGCGCCGCCCCGTTCGCTACCCCCGCCGCTCCGATCGCCACCCCCGCCGGCGCCGCCCCGATCGCCACCCCCGACGCTCCGATCGCCATCCCGCAGCTCCGATCGCGGGTGGCGATCGGGGAGGCGGGGGTGGCGATTGAGCCGCCGCCGGGGGCTGCGGATGAGCGGGGGGCCGGGCTGCGAGCAGGGGGCCGGGCGGCGGGACTATCGCGCAACGACTGTTTACACGGAACAATAGGCCAATTTTTGGCAAACTACGAACGACGATTTATGAACATGTTAAAAGATCAAAATGAACGATTTTTCGATCGTTCGCCGCGTTTACACGTACGATTATCGTTCGAATTCAATCGTTATTGTGAAAATTCGCCCGATAATCACTCAGTGTAAACTTAGCATTATGCTACGTTTACACGAAACGATTATCGGGCGAATTTTCACAATAACGATCGAATTCTAACGATAATCGTACGTGTAAACGTGGCGAACGATCGAAAAATCGTTCATTTGATCTTTTAACATGTTCATAAATCGTCGTTCGCCGATCGGAAAAAATTTGCCGATCGTTCCGTGTAAACAGTCGTCGCGCAATAGTCCGACTCCCCTCTTCAGCCAATCAGTGCACTGAAGAGCGGAGCCGGGGATGTCGAAGACCTGCGATGCGGAGCAGGTAACGTATGCTCGTGGCCGGAGCGGGGGCGGCGATCGGAGCTGCGGCGGGGGTGGCGATCGGAGCGGCGGGGGTGGCGATCGGGGCGGCGCAGGGGGCTGCGGTTGACCGTGGGGCCGGGCTGCGGATAAGCATGGGGCCGGGCTGCGAGCGGGGGGGCCGGCTGCGGGCGGGCCGAGCTGCGGGCGCGCAATCGCGAAGCGATCGCAAAACGATTTTTCCGTACGATATATTGTACCGTCTAAACGCTGATCGTTATAAAAAAAAATCGTTACTTCGAAATTGTTAATCGTACGATCGGGCCAATAATCGCCTCGTGTAAACGTAGCATAAGAATGGGTGTCCTTATATACACTGTATGCGGGCTGACCTTCTGGGCAAGTCTATATCTGCCCACAGAGGGTGGCCGCTGTTGGCGCTTCTAAGGTGATTGTCAAATATTATAATTGAGTCTACAGAAGACAATGGAACAACACACTTAATACTTTCAGTTGACACTAATGGGCACAACAGCTTAGTGTTTACAATACACAAGGTGTACAATACCTAAATTACAGGGACCATTGGTTGATCATGTGAGCTGAAATTCTATCTCGCTCGGTTGGGATGAATTGCGCACCCTATGGTTTTCGAGAACATTAACAGTGATAGGCTGGTAACATTTTGTTTAGCAGAATATACCAGTTTCGGATCTAATGGGCTTTTTAGTTTTATTTTTTAACTCATTTACAGATCCGATTATCAGAGTCATTTTGGTCGAAGAAAATCACAGTATGTGAATCTTTGTTTTTTTTCCCCATCGTCACTCCGTAATGACCTGGGCTATAAAACTAGACAAGTATCAGTATAAATCTGACCTTATGTTCTCCTCATAAATAAGGGGACTGGACCATTGTAGATAGTCTTATCTCCGCAGGCTGTTGTTATTTATGCTGCTGTTGTGATCTGTGGTTCCCAGATTAGACATGGAAACAGGCTCCTACTAGTTTGACGTTGTTTGTCAACCAGACATTACATCACATGGCCGTACATTAGGGTTTTCAGACAGAAGTTGGCCAAGGGACTTGTTCACCATTGGTCCTCAAAGCTTGATGTCTTGGATAGCAGGATCACTGATCGATGTCCGCTGTAATCTCCATTGATGGGATGGGAGATTGGTCATTTTGCATGAGTGACTTGAACCCAGCTATGATAAACCGGACAAGAGTAAAGAATAAAAATACAGGACTGTGATAAAGTATGTTGCCTTTCACCTGATTTCTTCTATTTTTGCTAAATAGTTTTTTAGGTCATCCAAGCAATTTTAATATAAAGGCGACACAAAGAGACAAAAAACTATTCAAAGCCTGGATCACCCTTGTGAAAAAGTAATTGCCCCTCTAAATATTATAAGCAACCCTACATAGTAACAACTGTGATCAGATGTCAGTAATAACTTGTGATCAGATCTTTACAGTCTGTGTTGAGGAATTCTGGCCCGAATTGTTTTAATTTGGCCACACTGAATTGTTTTTCAAACATGAACTTGAAGGTCTTGCCACCGCATCTCGATAGAATTCATATCAGAACTTTTGCTTCGGATCATTGTCCAGCTGCATAATCCAACTACGCTTGATCATGAAGATTGACAGTCTTCTCTAGGATTTTCTGATAGACTTACGAATTCATGGTTCCATCAATTATAATAAATTGTCCAGGTCCTGAAGAAGTAAAGCAGCATCACATTACCACCACCATGTTTGTTTGTCCTTAAAATGCATTGTTATCTTTTCGGCAGATATAATGGGACCCAGTTCCATCTTTACCTCAACAGTTTACAGTAATATCCAAAAGGTCTTGGAGATGGTTTTTGACCGATGCAAGACAAAACTTTGTGTTGCTTTGTACTTCCGCGATTTGTACCATTTTGCCTAGTGTCTTACTTTATTGTGAAATCGAGTCAACGACCATAACCGAGGCAAGTGAGGCCTGGAGTTCTTTAAATAGTTATATAACGTAGTTTATAAGGTTTAAAAAAGACAAGAGTCCAATAAGTTCATGCGATAACCCTACTGGGTTGATCCAGAGGAAGGAAATAAGCCTATATGAGGCAGATTCCAATTGCCCCATAACAGGGGGAAAAGGCCTTCCTGAAACATGACCTCCTAAATGAATCGTCTATGTGCTCATGGTAAAATTTTGGTAGATTGTCCGCTCCAAGAAGGAATCACTTCTGTTCTCTTTTTCTCCATTTGTCATTCAATGGTGCTCCATAGTCTTTGAAATGGATTGCAAAGGATGGATGTTTTTAGAACATGGCATCTTGTGCTTTTTCATAGATGATGTTAAGGTCCAATGCTCTGGCCCTTCTGAGCTATGGCTGTATCAATGTTTTCCAGACAGCCTTTGGGGGCATCCAACTTCTGCAGCCACTGGATGGACTCGAGTGTGCCCCTAATAAATTGTGTTTGTGTTTACTTGGCTTATCGTAGTCTAATAATAAACATAGTTTGATGATCTAAAATATTGGAGAGTGACAATTATGGAAAACCGAATAATTGGGAAGGGGAGATTGTCATTTGGCAAGAGTTACTTGAACCCGATAGAAGTATATGTGATAAATAGGGATGGCCCGAACCGAGTTCGGTTCGGGTTCTTACGAACCCGAATTCTCGGCAATGATTTCCGCTGTCTGCCCTCTCAGTGGAGAAGGTGGATACAGCGGGAGGACCGCCTGGAAAACTGGGATATAGCCATAGGCTGTATCCCAGTTTTCCAGGCGGTCCACCCGCTGCACGGAGCGGGCAGACAGCGGGAATCTGATGCCAAGCGTTTGGGTTCATACGAACCCGAACCTCGGCAGTTTCGGACCATCCTTAGTGATAAATAGAGATGAGCGAATTTGCCAAAGTTCGGGTTCGTATGAACCTGAACTATCGGCTTCTGATTCCCGCTGTCTGCAGCCTCCGTAAACAGGGTGGATACAGCCTTACGGTACGCCCGGAAAACTGGGATACAGACATTGGCATAGGCTGTATCCCAGTTTTCCAGACGGTCCTTACGCTGTATCTACCCTGTTTACGGAGGCTGCAGACAGCGGGAATCGGAAGCCGATAGGCAAATTCGCTCATCCCTAGTGATAAACCAGTGTTGAGGTCAAATAATGGACAAGAACGAAGCCAAAGGATGTATCTAGAATCAAAAATGACCAAATCCAGACATCAGGCCTCAGAGATTCTGTTGAAATCGACACGTGCGGCAAAGTTAAATCTACGTTGTGGCTGTAGAATATAAAGAGTTTCTTTCCATCCTGCTAAAAAGTTTCTAATATTATAATATTCTCTTATCTGCGTCTGGAACCGGTGTTAACACTCGCACTACGGTCACAGCAGCCCCGCACGGGTGTCAAAGATCTGATTTCACAGGTGACAGGCTGAGTTTTTGTTATTAAAATGTTAGGGCAGCGAGAAGCGAGACAAGGCAGCTATCTGCGTCTGTACGATGTTATCAGCCGCTCGGTGACATTATACCAGACAAAGGAACCAGTGTCATCGGCTGCGGGGCTAATGAAACGCCAATGAATAAAGTTCACATGCATATAGATGAGTTTATTCTAATAGGTGCACACAGTGCGAGAGGTGCATCGTACCAGACGTCCGTTGTATTGTGTCTGTAATGGTATGTGTATCCGGCAGAGGACTTTGTAGCGGCATCTTGTGTAGCGGCATCTTGTGTACCGGCTTGGAGAATTTGCCCCAGTAACAAGGAAGCTGAGATAATAAAGAGAAAAGGTGGTTTCAGGATACGTTACAGTGATTTGATCCTCCATTTCTCTCTTATACAGATCGCTGCTGGCCGATCACATTATAGGTTGATGGTGCACTTGGCATAGAATAGACTGTGGGAAGTTATTATAACTTGATTTACCACAAGGTCGATGTATTACGTAATAGTCTACATTAAAGATGGGACATCAGGAAGAGTCTGAAGAACAACTGGCTTATGTGATGAACAAAGCTTTTTGCATTATGCCCCCTTTTATAGAGGACAAATAATACATAAGATGGCCTTTAGCTTCTGAAATAAAGACCATACACATCCTCTTCATCAGTGCTTCTCAAACTTTTTCTACTGGAGCCTCACCCAACAGACCAAGGCAATGCCTGGGCCTCACCAGACTGGTCAAAAGGGTGTCTGGGCCTCACTACATGTGGTGAAAGTCCATTTAAAAGCTGAAAATAATGCTAGGGCTCCTTTCACCCATCTCCCACACTCTATATACTTATAAAGCAAGTACAAAATGTTGATAAAATGGAGATTTTGGAGGACTGTGCAGATCATAGTTACTTTTGTGAAAATTGGCTTCCCAGCTGGGCCTCACCAACAACTAGGGGGCGCCTCACAGTTTGAGAAGCACTGCTCTACATAATGATAAGGACCTCAAATCAGTCCCTCTTATACAGATCCCTTGTATGCACACTAAGGACCTTGGTATTCTGCTTGCAGACTTCAAATTTCCTGTGTATAGACTCCAGACCTGAGTGTCCCGTCTATGGGCTCCGGACCTGAGTGTCCCGTCTATGGGCTCCGGACCTGAGTGTCCTGTCTACAGACTCTGGACCTGGGTGTCCTGTCTACGGACTCCGGACCTGAGTGTCCCGTCTACGGACTCCGGACCTGAGTGTCCCGTCTACGGGCTCCGGACCTGAGTGTCCCGTCTACGGGCTCCGGACCTGAGTGTCCCGTCTACGGGCTCCGGACCTGGGTGTCCCGTCTACGGACTCTGGACCTGGGTGTCCCGTCTACGGACTCCGGACCTGAGTGTCCCGTCTACGGGCTCCGGACCTGGGTGTCCCGTCTATGGGCTCCGGACCTGGGTGTCCCATATACAGACTATTACACATACAGGTTAATTAGTAACCTTTTAGCGTATGACAACCAATGTTTTTTCTTTTAAACTCTAGGCGTTTAGACGACAGGACTAATCGCAAACAAGTCGTAATTTGCTTCGGAATATATACAGTAAACGACAAGTGTTCACAGTAAAAGACTTGCGAATGATTAACAGTGATTTTGAGGTCAGCTCAAAAGATGCGATCAACAGCATACAGATTAATTTTTTTTGTAGTTTGATCGCTGCCGCGTTTACACCAGAACTGTCGGCAGACTCCAGACCTGAGCTGAACGTCCTGTCTATGTTCAGTACATAGATTCTGGTATGCAGACTCCAGACCTGAGTAAACAGACTGGCTTTGACCATTCCGGACCAGGGCGTCCCGTCCACAGACTCCGGACCAGGGCGTCCCGTCCACACACCCCGGACCAGGGCGTCCCGTCAACACACCCCGGACCAGGGTGTCCCGTCCACACACCCCGGATCAGGGCGTCCCGTCCACACACCCCGGACCAGGGCGTCCCGTCCACAGACCCCGGACCAGGGCGTCCCGTCCACACACCCCGGACCAGGGAGTCCCGTCCACACACCCCGGACCAGGGCGTCCCGTCCACACACCCCGGACCAGGGCGTCCCGTCCACACACCCCGGACCAGGGCGTCCCGTCCACACACCCCGGACCAGGGCGTCCCGTCCACACACCCCGGACCAGGGCGTCCCGTCAACACACCCCGGACCAGGGCGTCCCGTCAACACACCCCGGACCAGGGCGTCCCGTCAACACACCCCGGACCAGGGCGTCCCGTCAACACACCCCGGACCAGGGCGTCCCGTCCACACACCCCGGACCAGGGCGTCCCGTCCACACACCCCGGACCAGGGCGTCCCGTCCAATGACCCCGGACCAGGGCGTCCCGTCCACAGACCCCGGACCAGGCCGTCCTATCCACAGACTGCGCCCCTTATATACAGATTCTAGACATAGTCCATTTCCCTGTATAGAACCAAGACCAGTACCACCCTGTATACAGAACCCAGACTAGATTCTTATTATAGATGTAACCTGTATGATAGATGTGTAATAAGAAACTCAGATCTCGAATAACACGGAGATTTTAAGATTAATGGAGCACTGGAACATGGACACTAGAAAGTGAAGATGTATAGAGTGTACACATAAGGCGCTGTAGAAAGTTTTTGTAATGTGCGCTACCTTGTTCTAGGCTGCAGCTTTATTGGTTCCAAGTAGGAGGAGAAGTTGGCTACTTCCTCCATCAATTATATCACTTTTGGATGACACATCCCTGATGGACAATCATCTGGTCACTAATATCCGATGGTTAGGCTCAGCATGGCGGATTTAACTACAGTAAGTAGGCCTCTTTGACGTCAGCCATTGAGGATGGATGACAAGTGACATCACTGGAGTGTGCGGCTGTAATCTTCGGGGCCCAGCAGACTTGTCATGTAGTAAATGAGAGTGATTTTGTGCTGGTGACGAGCTGTGAATAATTCCTGGTTGATTATCCTGTGGAAAGGTTATCTCTGCCTTCAGAGCTGGTCCGGGGAGGGGGTCGCAGAGCAAAGGTTCTTATCTCTTCTTCAGGTCCACACCGCCTCCATATAAGAGGGTGTCCGACAGCCCTGGAGATGTTCTCATTCACTCCTGACACCTGTCGCTGCTGTCCAGGGACCCCATAGCACAATGCAGCGACCAGCACCAGCTCTCCTTACACTTCTCTGGCTGCTGGCCTTGCATGGCAGTGCCCATGGCAGCGTCAGAGTGCCCACCATCGGGGTAAAGCTGTGTGGGAGAGAATTCATACGGGCTGTCATCTTTACATGTGGAGGGTCCCGATGGAGGCGAAATGAGGCCATGCAAACAGGTGGGTAGAATACATCCTTATACATTGTTGGCATATGTATGTTAATAGTGTATTGTCCTCTTAGTATCACACATGATCAGCTTAGATACATGACATTAGGATACCATAACATACTAAACAGATCATAAGAAGGTATCAGACACAATGAGCTTCGATACACAAGATCAGAAGATCATAACATATTGGACAGGTTGGGTACTTCATATCAAAAGACGGTATCACACATGATCGGCTTAGATACACCAGATCTAGAAAACTGTAACATACTGAACAAGTTAGGTAAAAGTTAGATAAAAAGACAGCATCACATGTGATGGGCTTCGATACACTGGATGAAAAAGACGTAGCATATTGGACAAGTTAAGTACTTCAGATCAAAAGATGGTATCACACATGATTGGCTTAGGTACATTAGATCAAAAGACTGTAACATACTGAACTGGTTAGGTACACCAGATAAAAATACTGTATCACATGTGATGGGCTTCGATACAGCAGATACAGAAGACTAGAATATTGGGTAAGTTGGGTACTTCAGCAGATCAAAAGACAGTATCACACAAGATACGCTTAGATACACCAGATCAGATGGTTGTAACTTGCTGGGCAGGCTTAGATACACCGGATCAGAACACAGTAACACACTGAACAAACTTAGATACAGTATTTTAGGGCTGGATACACCACATGAGAAGATACCGTTAGATACTCTGGTCAGGAAACGGTATCACATGGGATAGGCTTAAATACAGTATCACAAGGGATAGCCTTAGATACACTAGTAGAACTGTGCACTGTCCCAGGATATTACTGTAATAATCCAACCATGACGTGTACATGGAATGTCCTGCCGCATTTCAAAAACATCCGCTTCCTTTAAAATTAGCCCCATTGTGTATGTGTGAGATAGGGAAATTACAGCGTGATCCCCATCAGAGGCAAGAAATGATGGGAGTACCTCTATACAGTGCCGAACAACATGTCCACCCTGTGTAAGCTAAAGGAAGAATAGGATATCCTTGTAGACTGCATCACACATGATAAGCTTAGATACAGTAGATAAGCCGCATTATATGATGGGAGATGTAGTTCATGTAATGTTGTTCTTGTATGTAGCTTCGTTTCTAGTTCATGATCGAGCGACTTCTACCAAAGTTGCATAAAGTTTTCTCCCAAGCCCAGAGTCTATAGCTCAGTCTCACCGATACGAAAACGGAATAACATCTAGGCATGGCGGGTGCAAAGTCCTGAATTCTTATATTATACTTCCAGTCATAAAACCAAGATATCGCCAAAAGGAGACGTGATGTAGACAGACCTTAAAGGGGTTATCCAGGTTTACAAAACATGGACACTTTCTTCCAGAAACAGCGCCACTTTCGTCCTCAGTATGTGTTTGGTATTGCAGTTCAGTTCCATTATAGTGAATGGAGCAGATCTGTAATACCACACACAACCAAAGGCACGGGTGGCGCTGTTGTTGCAAGAAAGTAGCTGTATTTTTCTAATCCTGGACTACCCTTTAACTATAATGTCCTGAGAGGACAGGAAACCTTCATATATAATGGTCACAATGGCCCAGGTTGTTCTATATATTTTTCACGCTTGTACATAGACGTTACAGTATGGAGCTTGCCTCCCTACATCTCAGTCCCCATTTATTGCATCTGCTTCCATATACAGAGAACGGTGGTCTCCGACCTGTACCGCTCCCGCAAAACTACAATGCTGGGAGTTGTACTTCTGCCACTTGTAAAGCCACGGGTTCAGTACACTATGGGTTTGTCCTAAAAGCTTGCAGCATAATTTATAGAATTTCCACCGCTACTATTTTATCTTTTCTATCGATTTATTTTGCATGTTCTGCTGTAATGTAGACGAGGTGGAGGCAGCAGTCAGTTCCTTCCCTTTTATGTGGGTTATTAACCACTTGCTGTCCGCTCTGCTGTTACTTCTATAAGAGCTCAAACCTCAAGATGTGCTAGCGCGGTAATTCAGTTATTATTCAGTAGCTATTTCCTGCAGGTCTGACCTGGTCCTCATGTAGCCCCATGGTGAGACTATTACTCCCGTCATGTTCTCATGCCCACTGATGCCCCATTATGGCTAATATGGGGGGGTTGTTCAAGGCTCTGAGCTTGTTCTAGGCTCATTATGGTAGCTGTCACATCAAGCCTTCCAGCCTAGCTCCCAAGCCAAGAAGGGACCAGTAGACCAACTAAAGTTTGGACTTAAAGGGATATTCCGAGAAAAACTAACTTGTAGAGATGAGCAAACCGGGTTTGAGTCGATTCAAACCCGAAAGTTCGGTATTTGATTAGCTGGGGCTGCTGAACTTGGATAAAGCTCTAAGGTTGTCTGAAAAATGTGGATACAGCCAATGACTATATCCATGTTTTCCACATAGCCTTAGGGCTTTATCCAACTTCAGCAGCCACCGCTAATCAAATGCCGAAAGTTCGGGTTCGGATCGACTCGAGCATGCTCCAGGTTCACTCATCTCTACTAACTTGTCCTCTATCCACAGGATAGGGGACAAGTAAGAGATCGCTGGGGGTATGGAGCCATCTCTATATCGGCCCCTGGATTCTTGGTTTTGAATAGAACCACGAGTACGGCATATGCGGCTCTATTCACTTCTATGGAGTTGCAAGAAAGAGCCGAGTGCTGTAGTTGTCTCTCTCCGGCTCCATAGAGAATAAATAGAACCTTAGGTCACATGACGTACCCAGGGCTCTATTCAAAACCAAGGAGCCGCGGGCCGATATGGAGATGGCTCCATACCCCTGGTGATCTCTTACGTGTCCCCTATCCTGTGGATAGAGGACAAGTTAGTTTTTCTTGTAATACCTCTTTAAGGGTTGAGTCATCCTCTGGGGGCTGCCGCCATCCTTCGCAAATGATTCATTGTTCAATGAGGTTTTAAAACCCAAAGTCTGATTACTGTTGGCGTAGTTGTATGGCTATGACACCATACCTAGTTACTGTATATTATAGAAACGCCCAATGAATAGTGTAGACTTGTTTGAGTTTGGCAACGTTCTCCGATTGCTCAGCATCTGACTTCCAGTGTGTGGAGACGTTGGATGGAGCCCTAGGGCTGCCAGGAAAACATGGATACAGCCCATGGTCTATGGCTGTATCCATATTTTCCAGGACTCCCTAGGGCGCCAACCAACGTCTCCACACACCGGAAGACAAACAGTTTGACAGGTCCACTCAACACGACCAATGAAACAATTGCTCCACCATTTTGGGGTGTGCACTGTCCTAATCTCTGCGATTTCATGAATATGGGCCTGAATATATATGTCGGTACCATATGGCTCAGTTACTTGGGCACTATATTGTATGGTCCAGGGAAGGATTCAATTATGGTCGATTTTCCCACCATTTATTACTGTTTTACTATTTTGTGACCTATTTTATATTTCGATCCTTCCTGGTAGAGGTTGAGACAAGGATTAGTCCATGTATGCCCCCTCTCACTGTAAAGACCACCCCCACCTGGGGGTGCTTTGGCCCAGGCGTTACCCTTAGCATGGTTTTATGTGGGAGGAAGTCATAGTATTCAGAGGAAACCACGTCAGCATGAGAACTAGATCTCCATAAACCATCAGAAGACTGGGTATATTCCCCACTGCTGTTGTTCGTAGGCTGATTCTAGATCAGAGACCAGATATGTTACCTCTTCTCTCCTTCCCAGAGCCGTGACTGCATTGACATTGCTTGTTTCCGCTATCTATATAGATCCGCTATCTTATATAGTAATGCCTTATTTGTTGTTGTTTTTGTTAAGGTGACCCCACAGATCTTTTCGGGAACCTGGGACCGACTGACATAGATTCAGATGAAGAAGAAGTATTTAGCGAATGGGCTACCAATCCACGACCCCACAATAGTGAAATCATGGACTACGGATCTCCTCAAGCCTGGAGAGACCCCACAGCAAACAGGCACGGAGCATCGGAGGACTCTGTAAGGGCGGTGGAAAGGAGAGGAAGGGAGGCAGTGCTGGGCCTGTCCAACACATGCTGCAAATGGGGATGTAGTAAAAGTCAGATTAGTTCCCTTTGCTGAGACTGAACATTGTTCCCTATCCTGAAGACCCTGCGGATTATAGAGGGCGGGATCGCATGTCACATAATGGACATGTGTGTACAGAGTGTATGATCAATGTACTGTTCTGAGCCCCTAGCGGGCCATGTACAATCACGTGTGCCATATACTGGTGTGTTACTTATTTGTATATTATTCCACTACATACAGAGCTGTGAAAACTATAAGCTATTTTACCACACAGATAAAAACAATAAAAATTGAGACGTGTTCGCGAAGCATTTGACTGTGTCTATCCAATAAAATTATATGTCATGAGTACGAATTTTCGAGATATGAGGAGCATTGTGATGGGCCCACTTTTCAATATCTACAGAGCAGGTGTTCACCATGTGTACGCTGGGAGGAGTATATACGGTGAGCCCCTGCACTCGTGGGTTGCTGCTGCACTTTTTGTTTTTTTGTCTGTACTTAAGCCACAAGCAGCGTGCAACCTGCAGTGTGAATAGAGTCATAGGTGTGCTGCCAAATTTTCCTTTTTTTCTGTTGAATGGGGGGGGGGGGGGGCTACCTTCTGTTGGCCTGCACTCCACCCATGTCCCAAGGGTGCTATAAAATAGATCATTTGGTTCCTATCTGCCCAGTTGTAGGTTTATTAAAGCCCAGGAGAGGCCATTGCTAGTGTGAAAATGCTAGAGTAGGGACCATGTCTCTGAGGACACCCTAACGGTGACATGGTCCACTCTGATCAAATAGTTTGCTAAGATCCTCACTTTTTTATATCTACAGAGCAGGTGTTTATCGTGTGTACACTGGGAGGAGTATATACGGTAATCCCTTGCACCTGTGGGTTGCTGCTGCACTTTTTTTTTTTTTTGTCTATGGAAAGCTATGGTACATGACAAAGAAGAGACAGCTTAGAGAGAGATGAGAGAATCTACAGTGGAAGGATGCCCTGGTCCCTAAACCACCTTGGGGGCTCCCCCACCCACATCAGCAAAGGTTATAATATCTATCTGATCTATTTTCTGGTTACATAGAAAAAATAGAATACTGCTGTCCGAAAAAGCCCCCCTGGGCCATCCGTCCTTATATTATTTGCCTTATTATCTTAGGCTAGAGATATGTTTTATCCCAGGCAGATTTACATTCAATTTCTATAGATTTACCAACCACATCTGCTGGAAGTTTGTTTCAAGCATCTACTACTCTTTCAGTAAAATTGCAGTAACCTGGGGTTGCTAGGTGTTGGGATTAGCAGTGGGCTAGGTGTTAGGGGTACCGACCCGGCACTTGTCACAGTGGCCAGGAGTGATATTGTCTACCCCCGAGTATACTAATACAGGACTTTTTAGGTAGAACAGGTGTAGGTGTATAGCTGAGTAACCACAGAGCCCAAAGTCTTAAACAAGTTAACAGCTTTAGTGACCAACTCTTCAGTGCAATGCATAGACATAGGGGGAGATTTATCAAACTGGTGTAAAGTGGAATTGTCTTAGTTACCCCTAGCAACCAATCAGATTCCACCTTTCATTTTTCAAAGAATCTGTGAGGAATGAAAAGTGCAATCTGATTGGTTGCTAGGGGCAACTTAGGGTGCTATTACACAGAACGATAATTGGCCGAATCGGCCCGATTCGGCCAATTATCGCTCCGTGTAATAAAGATAACGATCAGCCGATGATCGTTGTCATCGGCTGATCATTGATATAGGTTAGAACCTATAATTGTCGGGCAACTGACGATATACATTACCTATCAACGCTCCAGGGCTGCTGCTGCGGTTGGCTTCTCCCCGGGTCCCACGCGCTCTAGCTTCAGAGACAGGCCACTCAGCCAATCACAGGCCGCGGCGGTCCCGGCCTGTGAAGAAGCAGACCGCAGCAGGTAATGTATACCATCTAAGCAAGGACTGCAAGGACATCGGTAACGATGTCCTTGCAGCCCTTGTTAAATGACTATCGGCTGTGTAATAGGCCCAGTAAACGAGCGCCGATCTAGCAAATCGGTGCTCGTTTACAGTTGTTATCGAACCCCTATTGGCCCGTCTAATAGTACCCTTAGACTGGGTACTTGAGGTTAATAGGGTAAATAAAGCAGCTTCTGTGTACTTTGGCTTGGTTTAGGGAGTTAGGTTGAAGTGTATTAAATTGACTTGTAGAAGGCTAAGGGGCTGCCGAGGGTCCTTGTCTAATTAGTGGCAGTACTCTGTTGGGGCAACTTAACTTAGTAAAAATATCTTGATAGAAGAACTCGTACTCATGGTTTAGAAAGATACCACCTCTTGCCGAATAGATCACTGAGTACCATTTCTGGTAGCATGAGCCCTGAGGGTTGCACAACTGGGTGTGCAACCCAGTTGCACAGTACTCCATCTCAAGGTTCTCTGAGATGGAGTACTTCAGCTTGGTTGCACTTTGCTCCACTGCAGACAAACCCACAACTTCTCTGGAACGTCCTGACTTGGTAAGGATTGTTAACCCTGGTGTAAACAAGGTATTTCCCTATGAGGTAGTTACCCCACGTTTAGCTTTAATACTGCATAATTCTCTTGTGATACTATTTAGGAAGAATATATAGTAGCATGAAGTCCCTGTCAGGAGACCTGGCCTCTAGGCCAGGCCCTGGAGTAAGAACTCTGTACCCCTTCCCAAGGACCTTCAGGGAGCTATTATAGTAGTGGATGGGACTTGCCTCCCATTGGTGGGGAAGCTTCTGGAAAAAGCTAAACCTACGTGTTTGATAGGTGCAAGTGTGTGTAGCTAGTTAGAAGCTTATTTTCCTGTCAATTATCCTGTAGAGTCCACTGACAGGCAGAAAGCCTTCACCATCCAAGTCCCGGACCAATGTAATTTAAACTTGAACACTGTTGGTTACATTTCTCTAAATGAGGCAAAAGCATAATGGTTACATTCATACTTGGTGGCTCTGTTGCTTGATTGTTTCCAATAATACATCAATAGAAGAATAACAATGTTCAGTATTGGTTTTGAGGTCCCTGTTAGCTTCAATAGAGCCTCTTCTATGTCTGCGTTACTTGACACAGGTCCACACTTTTCTCTTTCGTCCTCCTTTTTATATACCATTATGGATCTCTGTTCTTAAGGCCTGCTGCCCTTAAAGAAGCCGCCCAGTTAACTATTCCTCTCAGGGTCAAGATCAAGGTGTCTCGGTCAGCTCTCCCTCCCTACACTAACTACCACTGTGAATATTGCTGCCTAACTTAATTCAGATGAAATGGAGTAGAAAAGAGACAGAGAAGTAATGAGAGACAGTGAGCAGCAATGAGAGAAACAGAATGAGAGACAGCCAGCCTGGCGGTGACAGCTACAGGCAGCAGTTATCACACAGTGACAGGAAAAAGTTACCAGGGTGGAGCACAACATGTGGCGTAATGAATATTAATGGAGGAGGTGGAGGGAGGGAAGGACACCAGCAACACTGAAGTTTCCACTGACAGAAGGAGGCTGATACCGAGAAGTACAGCTGGAGGGTCAGGCAGGGCTCATGTGGGATAATCAGCCATACTAACCCCCAGACACAGCGAAGGAGTAAGAGGAAGCGAGAGACGGAAGAGAGAAGAGGAGGAGGAAGAGAAAATAACTACAGATACAGCAATGGCAGGAAGAAGATGTACAGTATAGTCCCCTAATACAGGTAATATCCTCACCATAGAGTAACACCAGAGTAATAGGAGGAGACATAGGGAGGATATATGGAGTAATAGGAGGAGATATAGGGAGGTTATATGGAGTAATAGGAGGAGACATAGGGAGGATATATGGAGTAATAGGAGGAGATATAGGGGGATATATGGGGTAATAGGAGGAGATATAGGAGGTTATATGGAGTAATAGGAGGAGATAT
The DNA here is from genome assembly GCF_027789765.1 of Dendropsophus ebraccatus. NCBI lineage: Eukaryota > Metazoa > Chordata > Amphibia > Anura > Hylidae > Dendropsophus > Dendropsophus ebraccatus. The sequence continues at coordinate 215,019,721 of NC_091454.1, read as the reverse complement.
AGGGAGGATATATGGAGTAATAGGAGGAGATATAGGGAGGATATATGGAGTAATAGGAGGAGATATAGGGGAGGTTATATGGAGTAATAGGAGGAGATATAGGGAGGGTATACAGAGTAATAGGAGGAGATATAGGAGGATATATGGAGTAATAGGAGGAGATATAGGAGGTTATATGGAGTAATAGGAGGAGATATAGGGAGGATATATGGAGTAATAGGAGGAGATATAGGGGGGATATATGGAGTAATAGGAGGGATATAGGGAGGATATATGGAGTAATAGGAGGAGATATAGGGAGGATATATGGAGTAATAGGAGGAGATATAGGGAGGATATATGGAGTAATAGGAGGAGATATAGGGGGATATATGGAGTAATAGGAGGAGATATAGGGAGGATATATGGAGTAATAGGAGGAGATATAGGGGAGGATATATGGAGTAATAAGAGGAGATATAGGAGGTTATATGGAGTAATAGGAGGAGATATAGGGGAGGATATATGGAGTAATAGGAGGAGATATAGGAGGTTATATGGAGTAATAGGAGGAGATATAGGGAGGGTATACGGAGTAATAGGAGGAGATATAGGAGGATATATGGAGTAATAGGAGGAGATATAGGAGGTTATATGGAGTAATAGGAGGAGATATAGGGAGGATATATGGAGTAATAGGAGGAGATATAGGGAGGATATATGGAGTAATAGGAGGAGATATAGGAGGTTATATGGAGTAATAGGAGGAGATATAGGGGGATATATGGAGTAATAGGAGGAGATATAGGGAGGATATATGGAGTAATAGGAGATATAGGGAGGATATATGGAGTAATAGGGGGAGATATAGGGAGGATATATGGAGTAATAGGAGGAGATATAGGGGGATATATGGAGTAATAGGAGGAGATATAGGGAGGTATATGGAGTAATAGGAGGAGATATAAGGAGATATATGAAGTAATAGGAGGAGATATAGGGGAGGATATATGGAGTAATAGGAGGAGATATAGGAGGGATATATGGAGTAATAGGAGGAGATATAGGGGGATATATGGAGTAATAGGAGGAGATATAGGGAGGACATATGGAGTAATAGGAGGAGATATAGGGGTTATATGGAGTAATAGGAGGAGATATACGGAGGTTATATGGAGTAATAGAAGGAGATATAGGAGGTTATATGGAGTAATAGGAGGATATATAGGGGGGATATATGGAGTAATAGGAGGATATATAGGGGGGATATATGGAGTAATAGGAGGAGATATAGGGAGGATATATGGAGTAATAGGAGGAGATATAGGGGAGGATATATGGAGTAATAGGAGGAGATATACGGAGGTTATATGGAGTAATAGAAGGAGATATAGGAGGTTATATGGAGTAATAGGAGGATATATAGGGGGGATATATGGAGTAATAGGAGGAGATATAGGGAGGATATATGGAGTAATAGGAGTAGATATAGGGAGGATATATGGAGTAATAGGAGTAGATATAGGGGTATATGAAGTAATAGGAGGAGATATAGGGAGGATATATGGAGTAATAGGAGGAGATATAGGGGAGGGTATATGGAGTAATAGAAGGAGATATAGGGGGGGATATATGGAGTAATAGGAGGAGATATAGGGAGGATATATGGAGTAATAGGAGGAGATATAGGGAGGGTATATAGAGTAATAGGGGGAGATATAGGGAGGATATATGGAGTAATAGGAGGAGATATAGGGAGGTTATATGGAGTAATAGGAGGAGATATAGGGAGGGTATACGGAGTAATAGGAGGAGATATAGGAGGATATATGGAGTAATAGGAGGAGATATAGGGAGGTTATATGGAGTAATAGGAGGAGATATAGGGAGGATATATGGAGTAATAGGAGGAGATATAGGAGGATATATGGAGTAATAGGAGGAGATATAGGAGGATATATGGAGTAATAGGAGGAGATATAGGAGGTTATATGGAGTAATAGGAGGAGATATAGGGGGATATATGGAGTAATAGGAGGAGATATAGGAGGGTATATGGAGTAATAGGAGGAGATATAGGGAGGATATATGGAGTAATAGGAGATATAGGGAGGATATATGGAGTAATAGGGGGAGATATAGGGAGGATATATGGAGTAATAGGAGGAGATATAGGGGGGATATATGGAGTAATAGGAGGAGATATAGGGAGGTATATGGAGTAATAGGAGGAGATATAGGGAGATATATGGAGTAATAGGAGGAGATATAGGGGAGGATATATGGAGTAATAGGAGGAGATATAGGGAGGACATATGGAGTAATAGGAGGATATATAGGGAGGTTATATGGAGTAATAGGAGGAGATATAGGGGAGGATATATGGAGTAATAGGAGGAGATATAGGGGAGGTTATATGGAGTAATAGGAGGAGATATACGGAGGTTATATGGAGTAATAGAAGGAGATATAGGAGGTTATATGGAGTAATAGGAGGATATATAGGGGGGATATATGGAGTAATAGGAGGAGATATAGGGAGGATATATGGAGTAATAGGAGGAGATATAGGGGAGGATATATGGAGTAATAGGAGGAGATATACGGAGGTTATATGGAGTAATAGAAGGAGATATAGGAGGTTATATGGAGTAATAGGAGGATATATAGGGGAGGATATATGGAGTAATAGGAGGAGATAGGGGGGGTTATATGGAGTAATAGGAGGAGATATAGGGAGGATATATGAGTAATAGGAGGAGATATAGGGAGGATATATGGAGTAATAGGAGTAGATATAGGGAGGATATATGGAGTAATAGGAGTAGATATAGGGGTATTTGGAGTAATAGGAGGAGATATAGGGAGGATATATGGAGTAATAGGAGGAGATATAGGGGAGGGTATATGGAGTAATAGGAGATATAGGGAGGTTATATGGATTAATAGAAGGTGATATAGGGGGGGACATATGGAGTAATAGGAGGAGATATAGGGAGGATATATGGAGTAATAGGAGGAGATATAGGGAGGATATATGGAGTAATAGGGGGAGATATAGGGGAGGATATATGGAGTAATAGGAGCAGATATAGGGGTTATATGGAGTAATAGGAGGAGATATAGGGGGGATATATGGAGTAATAGGAGGAGATATAGGGAGGATATATGGAGTAATAGGAGGAGATATAGGGAGGATATATGGAGTAATAGGAGGAGATATAAAGGGGAGGATATATGGAGTAATAGGAGGAGATATAGGGAGGATATATGGAGTAATAGGAGGAGATATAGGGGTTATATGGAGTAATAGGAGGAGATATAGGGAGGTTATATGGAGTAATAGGAGGAGATATAGTGGGATATATGGAGTAATAGGAGGAGATATAGGGAGGATATATGGAGTAATAGGAGGAGATATAGGGAGGATATATGGAGTAATAGGAGGAGACATAGGGAGGATATATGGAGTAATAGGAGGAGATATAGGGGAGGATATATGGAGTAATAGGAGGAGATATAGGGGAGGTTATATGGAGTAATAGGAGGAGATATAGGGAGGATATATGGAGTAATAGGAGGAGATATAGGGGAGGATATATGGAGTAATAGGAGGAGATATAGGAGGTTATATGGAGTAATAGGAGGAGATATAGCGAGGATATATGGAGTAATAGGGAGGATATATAGAGTAATAGGAGGAGATATAGGGGGGATATATGGAGTAATAAAAGGAGATATAGGGGGGATATATATAAATATATATAAATGTTATAATGTGGTGTATTTCTCAGGGTGGAATGTCTCAGAAGTGTTGGGTCTCGGCCTTTCTTAGAGGACTCCTTGTTCTGAACCTCCATTACATTTATGGTGAGTATTTTTTCTTATACCTTCCACTAAAGTTTACATTAGGTGCTCGGACCCCCATCCCAGCCCCCCACTAACTTTACACTGCTCTTAGTAGTCGTCCTTCCTCATCTACTACCCCTAAGGACTGGAGTGAGCGCTAAGCGCAGCCTTCTCCAGGTTCTTTCTCACCATACAGATCTGAACACTCAGACCGCACTGATCACAACTTTTGACATATCTCCTTGAAATGTCAGAAGTTTTTTTTATAACGACACTTAAAAGCAAATGTATCACCGGGTACATTGCTTTGTGTTTTTTACATGAACAGACCCAGGACCGGCCTTAGGGTAGATGGCGCCATGTGCAAAACTTTTTTCCTGCGCCCCACCACCACACACACGCACTAAATCCTACAGCCTTCCACCCCTCCAGATGACATCCACCATCTACCATCCGACCCTCCAGCCATACAGACAACTATCCGATGCCCCCCCCTCTGAACAACAACTTCCAGCATTCTGGGAGCCACAGATTCTCAAGAGCAGGTGTCCAGGCATGCTGGGGGTTGTAGCTTCAGGCAATGCAAACAACTAACTGCCACCCCGCTTCCCCTCAGCCTCCACCGCCAGCCCCTCAGCTCAGCCCTGTAACCCCCCCAACATCCCCTCAGCTCAGCCCAGCCAACCACCCCCCACCACCAGCCCCTCAGCTCAGCCCAGCCAACCACCCCCCACCACCAGCCCCTCAGCTCAGCCAACCCCCCCACCAGCCCCTCAGCTCAGACCAGCCGACCACCCCCCACCACCAGCCCTTCAGGTCAGCCCAGCCAACCACCCCCCACCACCAGCCCCTCAGCTCAGTCCAGCCAACCACCCCCCACCACCAGCCCCTCAGGTCAGCCCAGCCAACCCCCCACCAGCCCCTCAGCTCAGCTCAGCCAACCCCCCCACCAGCCCCTCAGGTCAGCCCAGCCAACCACCCCCCACCACCAGCCCCTCAGGTCAGCCCAGCCAACCCCCCCACCAGCCCCTCAGCTCAGCCAACCCCCCCACCAGCCCCTCAGCTCAGCCAACCCCCCACCAGCCCCTTAGCTCAGCCAACCCCCCCACCAGCCCCTCAGCTCAACCAGCCTGCCAGCCAGCCCCACAGCTCCACAGCTCACACCAGTCTACCCCACGGACAACTACCTGAGTGCAGGGGAACACGATTTGCAGTGTGGGTGCCGGGTGACGTATCACATATCACGTATCGCAGGAGAGAGAGCAAACCTCTGCTGGAAATAGAAGTTTCTAAGTTAGATATGCACCCCATTCAAACCACTAGGGAAGGAGAGTAGGCAGCCAGTTATGGGGGCGCTCTGGCAGACAGACAGCACATCTAACTTATAAATTTTTATTTCTAAATCAAGTGTGCGGTTTGTCTGCCAGAGCGCCCCCTCTGCTGGCTGGGAGTGATGCGCCCTGTGCAACAGTCTATTATGGAGCACCACCTGGGCATGCCGGCCCCCATTGTAACTGTCTCCCCTCTCCTCTGTGATGCGACTAGGTTTCATCACACTGGGGGGTGGCGGGCTGGCCCCCAGTGCTTCATGCTTCATCTGGTGCTTGGTAATAGACTGCCACTGTGCATAGGAACCAGGTGTCAGTCCAAAAGGCGGCACCAAGCAATGTGCCTAGTGGTACATTCGCTTTAAAGTATTTAGGCACAAAAAAAAAAGTCAAAATGAAAAATTACTATTGTGCACAGTGCTAGACAATAAGACTAAGGGCCCTATTCCACCGGACGTTTATCAGTCAGATTATCGTTAAATCGTTCGAATATAAACGATAATCGTTCGGTTGAAATGCAATTAATGATTAACGACCGAACGAGAAATCGTTGATCGCTTTATAAGACCTGGACCTATTTTTATCGTTGCTCGTTCGCAAAACGTTGGCAAATCGTTTTCATTGAATAAGACATCGTTCGGTCGTTCGCAGTAGATACGAACACAATAGCGAAGAAATAGCGAAGAAAAAACGATCACAAATACGATCATATGTAACGATTATCGTTCCATGGAAATGAGTGAACGTCTTCAGGTCTTTCGCAATAGCAGTCGTTTGAGATTGTTAATCGTTATCGATTATGCGAACGATAATCGTCCGGTGGAATAGGGCCCTTAGGAAGGTTGTTTATCCCATACTATGAACGCCACTTTAGTGCTCCAATAGTTACATAGTGGGGGGCTGAAGCTTCATAAAAAGCCTGAACTGCTACACAATGGAGCCATAATTTCTTTAGCAACAAATCCAGGTTCTGTTTGGGATCCGATTATTGGATCCAGTTGGGGTATGAGGCCTTGTGGCGAGCTTTTCAATTCTACCTGTTTTGTGTAGCAGCAAACACCCCCGTTGGCGTGATGATGTGTAGAACACACTGCCCCCTGCTGGTGTAATGATGTGTGGAAGACACGCTGCCCCCTGCTGGTGTGATGATGTGGAGAATACACTGCCCCCTGCTGGTGTGATGATGTGGAGAATACACTGCCCCTTGCTGGTGAGATAATGTGTAGAACACACTGCCCCCTGCTGGTTTAATGATGTGTGGAAGACACGCTGCCCCCCTGCTGGTGTGATTATGTGGAGAATACACTGCCCCTTACTGGTGTGATGATCTAGAGGAAACACTGCCCACTGCTGGTGTGATGATGTGTAGAACACACTGCTCCCTGCTGGTGTGATGATGTGTAGAACACACTGCCCCCTGCTGGTTTAATGATGTGTGGAGGACACGCTGCCCCCCTGCTGGTGTGATTATGTGGAGAATACACTGCCCCTTACTGGAGTGATGATCTAGAGCAGTGCTTCTCAAACTATTTCTACTGGAGCCTCACCCAACAGACCAAGGCAATGCCTGGGCCTCACCAGACTGACCAAGAGGATGCCGGGCCTCACCTCATCTGTGGTGGAAGTCCATTTAAAAGCTCAAAATAATGCTAGGACTACCTTTCATCCATCTCCCAAGCTCTATATACTAATAAAGCAAGTACAAAATCAATTAATAATGTTGCTAAAATAAAATGGAGATTTTAGAGGACTGTGCAGATCATAGTTAGTTTTGTAAAAAAACTGGCTCCTTAGCTGGGCCTCACCAACAACTAGGGGGCGCCTCACTGGTGAGGCCGGCCTCACAGTTTGAGAAGCACTGATCTAGAGGAAACACTGCTCCCTGCTGGATTGATGATGTGTAGAACACACTGCCCCCTGCTGGTGTGATGATGTGGAAGACACATTGCAACTGCTGGTGTGATGGTGTGTGGAGGAAACACTGCCCCCTGCTGGTATGATGATGTGGAGGACACATCACTGGCATAATTGTACACTCTCTGAATACTGTAGCTCTTTTGTGTGAGGTGAACCATCAGGTGTTAAAATCCAACATTCCCAATTATTCTCTCTCACAGCATCTACCATCAGACAACAGTTGGCATGCTGGGTTTCAGGGTGCCCATTCCTTTTGTTCTCAGAAAGATAAGCTGCCTGAGGTGTCTGGCAGCAGCTTTGTCCCATCTCTCCAGAAAATACATGTGTATGGTGGGGACAGGGGTATGGTTAGGATAAAGTTCTGTCTAAACTGGTGCCGAGTGTTGGGGCATGCCCTGTAGAGTAGGCCGGACAGCCGCTCTCCTGACTCTACGTATATGTTTGCCCATTTTCTTTGCTTTCCCCACGTCACTCTGAATTGCAGCATATAAAAAAGATAAACTACAGCCAAATGCTTGGAAATAAAGTGATATCAATGTAAAATAAAGATAAATAAACCAAAAAGGCTATCTAGTCCCTACAGGCTGTGTATGGGTGGATCATGCCAGGGGGCATCGGGGTGCCGGGGATCTGACTCCTGGGTGCCAGGAAATGCCCATAGCCTGCTACGTTTTGATTAAGTAAATAAGTAATAAAAAAAAAACAAAAAAAAAATTATAATATCTCTTCCAACATCTCTTCCTTTTTCTTAAAGGGGTTATCCAGCGCTACAAAAACATGGCCGCTTTTCCCCCTCTCTTGTCTCCAGATTGGGTGGGGTTTCAAACTCAGTTCCATTGAAGTAAATAGAGCTTAATTGCAAACCACACCTGAACTGGAGACAAGAGAAGGGGAAAAGTGTCCATGTTTTTGTAGCGCTGGATAACCCCTTTAACCCCTTAAGAAACAGGCTAATATTCGTTTTTGTGTTTTCGTTTTTTCCTCCTTGTGTATAAAAGGCCATAGCACTTGCATTTTTACACCTAGAGACCCACACGAGCCCTTATTTTTTGCGTCACTAATTGTACTTTGCAATGATAGGCTGATTTTTTGCATAAAATTGGCTGCAAAACTAGAAAAAAATGATATGCGCGGTAAAATTGAAAAAAAAAAACGCAGTTCTTTTTCTTTGGGAAGGCTTCGTTTTTACGCCGTGTGTCCTATGGAAAAACTGACTTGTTATATATGTTCCTCAAAACGGTATGATTAAAACAATATGTAACATATATAACTTTTATATTAATTGATGGCTCGTAAAAAATTAAAACCTTTTACAGAAAATAAACATTCCTTAAAATCGCTCTATTCCCAGGCTTATAGCGCTTTTAACCTTTGGTCTATGGGTCTGTGTGAGGTGTCATTTTCTGCGCCATGATGTGTTCTTTCTATCGGTACCTTGATTACGCATATACGACTTTTTGATCGCTTTTTAGTACAATTGTTCTGGATTCGATGCGACCAAAAACGCGCACGTTTGCACTTTGGAATTTTTTTGCGCTTACGCCGTTTACCGTGAGGGATCATGAATTAAATAAATTAATATTTTGGGCGATTACGATGTTTGTTTATTTTTATTTACAAAATAGGAAAAGGGGGAGTGATATGGACTTTTATTAGGGGAGGGGATTATTTATTAATAAAAACACTTTATTCTTTTTTTACAAACAGTAATTAGAAGCCCCCTGGGGGACTTCTATATACACAGCACTGATCCCCCTGGGGGACTTCTATATACACAGCACTGATCCCCCTGGGGGACTTCTATATACACAGCACTGATCCCCCTGGGGGACTTCTATATACACAGCACTGATCCCCCTGGGGGACTTCTATATACACAGCACTGATCCCCCTGGCGGACTTCTATATACACAGCACTGATCCCCCTGGGAGACTTCTATATACACAGCACTGATCTCCAATTGAGATCAATGCTCTGTATATAACAGAGCACCGATCCATTAGATCTGCTGCAGACCATCTACCATCTATAGATTGCTGAGCGGGGATCAGCGTCATTCCGACGCTGAGCCCCAGCCGGCTCATAACAACGGGTCTACCCTCCGGTGGGGGGGGGGGGAGAGATCCCCCACTAGACACCAGGGACAGGGGCCACATACAGTATTCAAATGCAGTCATTAAGGGGTTAATGAAATGGTCAAACAACTTTCCCCTATTTAGTAGCCTGTGATTCCTAAAAAATTTGCAAACCACTTCACTTACTAAAAATGACTCATTAACCCCCCAAAAGTAGCTCTAATGTCTTAGCCACTAGGGGGTCTCACTTCTCTGCAATCTGCTGCCCATGGTCTGTTGTTAGGGGAAATCTGATTCTAATAACAGACACAGCAAGACAGAACACATAAAGTAGGGGTGGGGCATAGAATTTGCTTTGGGGAGGATTTGCTTTAGGGGAGAGTGAAAGAAAACCTGGGTTGTATACCTGCAAAATGAACCAATCTACTGCAGAAGATGATTCACACTGTTCCTTAAAGGTAAATCAGGGCTTCCCTCTTATCTCTCACCACCCACATAAAGCTTAGAGCTCCTTTCCCTTTAGTAGTGTACCCCTCAAGGATTGAAGGTCTTGAAGTGGGGTACAGGGGGTACATCTGAAAGTTTTCTTGTACCAATAAGCAGGTAGACAGTCATCTCTGTAATATACAGGGAATTGGCCGTTAATCGATAGGCAGAGTTCTATATACTAACCCCTAGTCTGGAGTAAGTATATACCATGTCATGTGACTGAGTTATTATAGACATGCCATATGTTACTATGGAAGGTGATGTATCTGTTCACAGAAGGGTGAGAGGAGTCAGAGAGGAGTACGGGCAGTGAGAAACTAGAAACTGATCACGGATTTCTAAGAGTTATTACACAACTAATAAAGGCTGTATCCGCCATGGTTACGGAGACAATATAAACACTAAATATTACACTTGATAAAGCACGTGTCCAATGGGGAAGGAAGTGAGACATAAAGAGAACCGATGCTTTACAGCAGCCACTTCGATAGAGGAAACCTTAGTCTAAGAGCAAGTAATTGACTTTTATGGAGAATGTAGTGGGCATGCTCTGTGACCTGTGAAAAGAAAAGGGATGGTATCCTGTGTTTGTCACCCATTGACTTCAATAGAAAAATGTAGTGGGCATGCTCTGTGACGTGTGATAGTCACTGTATGGGGAAAGGGAGTAGGTACTATGGATATTTGAAGAGGGTCAAACCCCGTCTGGAGGTTCAATTGTGAAAATAATTCTAATAGGGGTTTGGAGAAGCGCCCCATAGGCGGCCTACAGGTCTGCCATCTAGAAAGACGCTTACTGAAAATATATTAACACTAAAATATCTTAGGTAGGAGCAACCACGATGGCCACCTGCCATGTATGCCCACTACATCCAAACATATTCATAGGCAAAATTCACAGACAAATATGGAGTTCAAAATGGCCGCCTTATTGACATGTAAGGTTAGTTTCCGTGGTGGAACATGTACTGTTTACAGATTTATTGTTTGCATGAATCCTCATTTGTGGTTAGTAAATGTGAGAGATGAAAGTGCAGTGCCCTTTAAGAGGGGAGGGAGTTACTGAAAGTGATGGCGTACAGGGCTCAAAGCCTGGAATATATATATATATATATATATATATATATATATATATATATATATATATACACACTGAACAGGAAGAATCAATTCAGAAAACAATTCATGAAACAACCGCAATCTTATAAAAGGTGCCGACACATATACAGTAGTACATGTATTATAATAGTTATGTCTTGCACATAGGAGCTGTATTATAGTAGTTATATTCTTGTATATAGGAGCAGTATTATAGTAGTTATATTCTTGTATATAGGAGCAGTATTATAGTAGTTATATTCTTGTATATAGGAGCAGTATTATTGTAGTTATATTCTTATATATAGGGGCAGTATTATAGTAGGTATATTCTTATATATAGGGGGCAGTATTATAGTAGTTATATTCCTGTATATAGGGGCAGTATTATAGTAGTTATATTCTTGTATATAGGGGCAGTATTATAGTAGGTATATTCTTATATATAGGGGGCAGTATTATAGTAGTTATATTCTTGCATATAGGAGCAGTATTATATTAGCTATATACGAACTGGAGAGAATGGAACGGCTGCACATCCCATCTATGGCTGATACTAATGACGCTAGGCCTATATTAAAAATCAACACCAGAGTGTCTGTATATAAATTGATCAAGCCATATTGCCCCGTGTACCACCGCGCAGGTCCTCTGGTCCACACGGGTCCCTACGCTAACTCCACACCGTGTCGGTCAGCGACCGCCAACCCCGCAAAGCGTGCACATGCAGGGAAGGGAGGCCATGGAACGGCCCTGCAACCCCAATGTCACAGGACCAGACCCAAAAAGCCCCACCAAAACCCAGCCAGCACCACCGGCGGGGAAGGCTGCCCCCAAACGACACAAGTATGGATATGGTATTACACTTACCATTGCTGCTCTCACAGAAGGGGGAAGACATAGGGTCCAGACATGTGAGCACAGACATATCCTGCTAATTTTGGTCATGTGGGTCTTATAAAGGAGTGCTAGCTGTTCAGAGAGGGAGAACTGTAAAACACGAACTGGAGAGAATGGAACCGCTGCACATCCCATCTATGGCTGATACTAATGCCGCTAGGCCTATATTAAAAATCAACACCAGAGTGTCTGTATATGAATTGATCAAGACATATTGCCCCGTGTACCACCGCGCAGGTCCTCTGGTCCACACGGGTCTCTACGCTAACTCCACACCGTGTCGGTCAGCGACCGCCAACCCCGCAAAGCGTGCACGTGCAGGGAAGGGAGGCCATGGAACGGCCCTGCAACCCCAATGTCACAGGACCAGACCCAAAAAGCCCCACCAAAACCCAGCCAGCACCACCGGCGGGGAAGGCTGCCCCCAAACGACACAAGTATGGATATGGTATTACACTTACCATTGCTGCTCATTTTGCAGGGCCATTCCGTGGCCCCCCTTCTCTGCTTGCGCACGTCTTGCGAGGATTGTGGTCGCTGACCGGCACAGTGATGTTTTTTGGTTAGGGACTCATGTGTATCAGAAGACCTGCACGTGGTACATGAGGCAATATGGTTTGGCCAAATTATATACTAACTTCTGATGTTGGTTTTAAATGTAGCTGAACAAGCTTTCGTGTCAGCCATGGGTGCGATGTGCAGCCATTTCTGTCTTTTTGGCTTGTGGTTATATTAGTTATATTCTTGTATATAGAGAGCAGTATTATAGCAGTTATATTCTTGTATATAGGGGGCAGTATTATAGTAGTTATATTCTTATATATAGGAGCAGTATTATAGTAGTTATATTCTTGTATATAGGAGCAGTATTATAGTAGTTATATTCTTGTATATAGGAGCAGTATTATAGTAGGTATATTCTTGTATATAGGAGCAGTATTATAGTAGTTATATTCTTGTATATAGGAGCAGTATTATAGTAGTTATATTCTTGTATATAGGGGCAGTATTATAGTAGTTATATTCTTGTTTATAGGGGCAGTATTATAGTAGGTATATTCTTTTATATAGGGGGCAGTATTATAGTAGTTATATTCTTGTATATAGGGGCAGTATTATAGTAGGTATATTCTTATATATAGGGGCAGTATTGTAGTAGTTATATTCTTTCATATAGGAGCAGTATTATAGTAGTTATACGAACTGGAGAGAATGGAACGGCTGCACATCCCATCTATGGCTGATACTAATGCCGCTAGGCCTATATTAAAAATCAACACCAGAGTGTCTGTATATGAATTGATCAAGCCATATTGCCCCGTGTACCACCGCGCAGGTCCTCTGGTCCACACGGGTCCCTACGCTAACTCCACACCGTGTCGGTCAGCGACCGCCAACCCCGCAAAGCGTGCACATGCAGGGAAGGGAGGCCATGGAACGGCCCTGCAACCCCAATGTCACAGGACCAGACCCAAAAAGCCCCACCAAAACCCGGCCAGCACCACCGGCGGGGAAGGCTGCCCCCAAACGACACAAGTATGGATATGGTATTACACTTACCATTGCTGCTCTCACAGAATGGGGAAGACATAGGGTCCAGACATGTGAGCACAGCCATAGGTGTGAGGTGCAGCACTCTGTTTCTTCCCTGAACCGCATTTTGTTTCTCTCTTTTCTCCGTGTTTTGCACTCCTCCTGGTGAGACCCACATGACCGCAATTAGCAGGAGACACCTGAGTGCACATGGTTTTAATCCCTCCTGTTTTTTCCCATTCTGTTTGCTGCAGCTATGGTGAGTGTAATACCTTATCCAGACTTGTGCTGTTTGGGGGCGACCTTCTCCGCCGGCGGTGCTGGCCGGGTTCTGGTGTGGTGTTTTTGGGTCTGGTCCTGTGGCATGGGGGTCGCAGGGCCGTCCCATGGCCCCCGTTCCCTGACTGTGCGTGCCTGCGGGGTTGGTGGCCACTGACTGGCACGGTGTGGACTTAGTGTAGGGACCCATGTGTATCAGATACCGGCACGAGGTACATGGGGCAGTATGGCTTGATCAATTCATACACAAAATTCTGATGTGTTTTTTATTTAGCCTAGCGGCACTAGTATCAGCCATAGGTGTGAGGTGCAGCACTCTGTTTCTTCCCTGAACCGCATTATAGTAGTTATATTCTTGTATATAGGGAGCAGTATTATATTAGTTATATCCCTGTATATAGGAGCAGTATTATAGTAGTTATATTCCTGTCTATAGGAGAGGATAGACGTGTGCTTGTGAGCTCCCTGAGGGGAGGAGGCATGGCTTCTGACCCAGGAGGAGGGGAGGGAAGCTGGGCTGATGATCCTGGGAGAGTCCAGGGTCTGGAGTGCGGCCTGCAGCATGGAGCTGGTGGAAGTGGAGATTTGGACATGGTGGCTGGTGAGTCTTCAGAATCTTGCAATGTTGTTGGATTTAACAGAAAAGTTACAAGGAAAAATATATTTATGCTGGAAATGCAGATTGGCAAATTGAAAGATGAAATTAAGAAAGAGACTGATCCTAAAGTAAAGTTGATGAAATGTGAAAGGCTGGATGATTGTAGACGTGAGCTGGCCATAATGAAGGGCAGACTGGATGAGGGAACAAACACCGCACCCAAAGTGGAAAACTGGGCGATTGAGAGAAAGAGAGAGGCCAGAGCCCAAGGTATGAGAAGGAGACTGAGAGACATTATTAACAAAAAAGATATTAACTATGACACAGTATATGACATTGTGGACCAGGGAAAACTTGTGAGATTTGGGGGAGCAGCTACTGAGGAATCGCTGCACTCCGCCAAAAAATGGCGGATCTGTAGAAAACATTGACAGTGATGATGATGCAGAGAGTTCTGTGCCAGCCAGCAAGGGGTTAAACGCAGAGGATTCTGACTGTAATTCAGGTCATATGAGTAAGAATGACTCCACTATGCAGCAAAGTACTGACATTGTATATGATACCCCACTGAACAGTGGGAGTGTGAGCCGGCTAATGCCAGAGCCAACCGCACAGCCTGCAGCACACAGTATACAGGACACTCTGCAGCACACAGTATACAGGACACTCTGCAGCCTGCAGCACACAGTATACAGGACTCTCTGCAGCCTGCAGCACACAGTGTACAGGACTCTCTGCGGCCTGCAGCACACAGTGTACGGGACTCTCTGCGGCCTGAAGCACACAGTATACAGGACTCTCTGCGGCCTGAAGCACACAGTGTGCAGGACTCTCTGCGGCCTGCAGCACAAAGTATACAGGACTCTCTGCAGCCTGCAGCACACAGTGTACGGGACTCTCTGCAGCCTGAAGCACACAGTATACAGGACTCTCTGCGGCCTGAAGCACACAGTATACAGGACTCTCTGCGACCTGCAGCACACAGTATACAGGACTCTCTGCGGCCTGCAGCACACGGTGTACGGGGCTCTCTGCGGCCTGCAGGGAGTAGAGTAAAGGGTGCACAGCCACCAGTAGCACACACAGTTGGATCAGCAGGACAGCCTGGTGTCAGTAATCCTGTGGAGAGGCCCAGCACTGATCCCTCTGCCGGCAGACCTCAGTACAGACTGTTCTCCAGTGTTACAGGGTCAGCTAACCCCACACCGCAGAGGAGGAATGCGGTAAGGATCCGGTATACGGGTCCAGAAGATAGCATCCCCTCTAGACTGTACATTGGAAAAGTTTTATTAAAAGAGTTTATGCGGTTTGAGGCCTCGGAGGTGTATGCCCTAATCCATATCCCCTCCACCAGAATCTATGATATCAGCTTTAAGCTGCAGTATAGTCTGGACTTATTCTGGAATATCTACAATCATACTAAAGGTCACAAGATGTGGGAACCCCTCCAGGTAATATAGTTGTCCAAGCCTCAGGTAGTGACCGTCACCATCCTGTTCCAGTCCGAGGTGGTGGCTCTGGCGGATCTAATCCACTGGCTGACCCGGCAGTGTGATGTGAAGAGCCATCCGGCTAAAATATACGATGAGGAGGGGATTTGGAATGGTGGGTATACAGTAAAGATTCAGCTCCGGCGAGAGAGTGGCATGACCAAACACCTACCACACTCCTTTTACCTGGGCTCAGAGCGTGGGATATGCTATTACCCAGGTCAGCCACGTCTTTGCCATAGATGTGGGGGCCGACACCTGGCCATGAACTGTTCTCGTATCAAGTGCTCGTTATGTGGACAGTTTGGGCATGGAAAGGAGGATTGTACGGGCCCGGTCATCTGTAATCTGTGCTCTGGCCCAGGTCACACATTCAAAGATTGTCCACATGCAGAACACAATAAGTGTAATGAGACCCTCATCGAGGCCATGGAGGAAGAGCAGGAGGACGTCACTGAAAGTGTGGGCATAGCCCCAGAAGTCGCCAGTACCAGTACTAATGTCAAACAAGGTACCAGTGACCCTGCTGCAGTGCCTCATGTTCTGTCTATGGATGCTGCACCACATGTACCAGCAGACAATGTAGATTAACCATCTATGGATGCTGCACTAATCACTGCGGAGCCTGAAGTATTATCCACCAGTACAGAGTCTGCTAGTCCACCTAGGGATGCTGCACAAAAAGTATCAGCAGCAACAACTGACTTACCACCTGCGGATGCTGCACAACAACTCTCATCAGCCACTGACATACCACCTGCGGATGCTGCACAACAACTCTCATCAGCCACTGACATACCACCTGCGGATGCTGCACAACAACTCTCATCAGCCACTGACATACCACCTGCGGATGCTGCACAACAACTCTCATCAGCCACTGACATACCACCTGCGGATGCTGCACAACAACTCTCATCAGCCACTGACCTACCACCTGCGGATGCTGCACAACAACTCTCATCAGCCACTGAAGAGACAAGTAAAGTGCTCAGACAACCAGTCACTAAACCCTCCAAACAGCAGCCCAGCATCTCTACAGATCCAGCTGCAAATACCCGTGTAGATGATGACGGGTTCCAGATCGTAAAAAGAAAAAACACAACAGTGGATTCCTCTAGAAAGATCACTGCAACCAAGAAGCCAGCTGAGCCGCCAGCGCTGGAGATCACCTCTGGAAGGTACAGTGCTCTGGGAGAAGAAGAGCAGGAGACAACAATAGAACAAGTTCCCTCAACCCTTCCTGATGATGACCCTGAACCCTCAGTGTCCACCAAGAGATGGGGAACTACAGGTCACAGCAGTGGAAGGAGAAAAAGGACTAAGAAGGCCAAGTGACCTGAATGAGACTGAGACTCAGCTCTATCAATGTAAACAGTGTGAGGACTAAGAGCCGGCGACAGGCGATCTACCAGCTTCTGTCTCAGGAGAGATCTGACATCTTCTTCCTTCAGACTTATCTGAAGAGCAGCGCTCATGTGTTTGCGGCCAGGAAAGACTGGAGACATGGCCCATCGTTCTGGTCCTTTGGGCTTGTTTTACATCTAAGGTGTTTATATTGTGCGGTGACTTTAATAGTGTCGCATGTAATGTGGACCGGTCCAGTAGTCATAAGAGACTGAGATATGATGAGACCTTTCTCAATACTGTAGTGCAGCAGGCTCATCTAGTAGATCCCTATAGCTCACAGTGTAGCGGTAAAGCTTACACCTACCATAAGGCAGGGAACGCCAGCAGAATAGACCGAGTGTATGTGAAGAGAGACATGATGTGTTCTCAGTACAGGATCAGCCCCATAGAGTTCTGACCATTGTATGGTGAGTGTGACCTTGGACCTGGCTCATGCTGTGCTTTATGGTAGAGGTTACTGGAAGGTGAACAGCTCGGTGCTGCAGGATCCGGAGTTTGTGGAGGCTTTTACCACCTTCTATAGTGACCGCAGGACCACCCAGTGTATGTTTGATGATACAGCCGAGTGGTGGGAGTGCATGAAAGGGGACATCAAGCAGTTTATTATGGGGGCAGCCAGGAGACGCAGTAATGTGCAGTATATGAGGTATTCTGCCCTCAGATTGCAGCTCAGCCGCATGTACAGCAGGATGAATGGTGGAGAGAATGTGGACAGTAAGAAGGTCAGCGAGGTGAAGCAGAAGATGAGGGATCTGCAGTATGACCGCCTCAAATCTCTCAAGGCCGAGGGAAAGTATGACAATTGGGGGGTTCACACCCCGGACCCCTTCATTGCCTGCAAGAACAGAGTCAGCAGGAAGCTTATGACCTCCTTATTAGATGATGGCGGGAAGGAGCAGTCGGGGCAGGAGAACCTCAGTAACATCATCAGTGAATCAGTGACCCCCTACAGGCAGATAGCATGACTGACCCCATAACTGAGGCTGAGGTAAAGAGGAGCATAGATTCCCTGAAGAGCAACAAGAGTCCGGGGCTGGACGGCCTCACCAGTGAGTTATATAAGACGTTCAGGGACCTGTTAGCCCCAGACCTGGTGCAGGTGTATAATGACTCCCTCTCTGCTGGACGGCCTCACCAGTGAGTTATATAAGACGTTCAGGGACCTGTTAGCCCCAGACCTGGTGCAGGTGTATAATGACTCCCTCTCTGCTGGGCGGCCTCACCAGTGAGTTATATAAGACGTTCAGGGACCTGTTAGCCCCAGACCTGGTGCAGGTATATAATGACTCCCTCTCTGCTGGGCGGCCTCACCAGTGAGTTATATAAGACGTTCAGGGACCTGTTAGCCCCAGACCTGGTGCAGGTGTATAATGACTCCCTCTCTGCTGGACGGCCTCACCAGTGAGTTATATAAGACGTTCAGGGACCTGTTAGCCCCAGACCTGGTGCAGGTGTATAATGACTCCCTCTCTGCTGGGCGGCCTCACCAGTGAGTTATATAAGACGTTCAGGGACCTGTTAGCCCCAGACCTGGTGCAGGTGTATAATGACTCCCTCTCTGCTGGACGGCCTCACCAGTGAGTTATATAAGACGTTCAGGGACCTGTTAGCCCCAGACCTGGTGCAGGTGTATAATGACTCCCTCTCTGCTGGGCGGCTGCTCCAGTCACAATATACATCTGTGCTGGTCCTTTTGGCCTAGAAAGGTAATTTAAAAGATATCAGAAACTGGCGTCCATTATCTCTACTAAACACTGATTATAAGATTCTGGCTAAGATCCTGTACTATAGACTGAGTGATGTAACAGATCAGCTGATCATATCCAGCCAAACCTGCGGGGTGCAAGGTCGATCAATAGATGACTCTTTATTGCTGGTAAGAGAAACCATTACCTACATGAAGCAGCATAAGGTGGGGGCTTATGTCATAGGCCTAGATCAGAGTAAGGCATTCGATAGAGTCCACCATGACTATCTGTACCGTGTGTTGTTGGAGTATGGGCTTCCTGCCGGCTTTGTACAGTGGCTGCGGATCTTGTATAGAGAGGCGGTAAGCCAGCCACTAGTCAATGGTCACCTAGTAAATCCCTTCAGGATTCTGTCCGGTGTGAGGCAAGGCTGCCCACTCAGCCCGCTATTATATGTCTTCAGCCTAGATCCTTTCTTAAGGAAGTTGCAGGAGAACAGGGAGTTTACAGGCCTGAGATGTCACCTGCGGGATAAGGTGGAGGTGAAGTTTTGCGCATACGCAGATGATGTCACTGTTCTGTTGTCTTCTAGGCAGGATTGTTTGGCCTTAGAGCAGGAGATTTCGGCATTTTCCAGTGTGTCTAACTCTGCTGTAAACATGGAGAAGAGTGAGGCCTTGTGGTTGGGCAGTAACAATGGTGTCTTCCCGGTGCCCTTCAAGATGGTGCAGGATAAGATTAGGATCCTTGGTGTTGTGTTTGGGGATGTGGATGAAGGGAAGGGGAACTGGGAGGAGAAGCTGCTGGAGTGTGAGCGGAGGGTGCAGAGCTGGAAGCATTGGAGGCTGGCATATCAGGAGAAGATCCGCCTGGTAAAAACCTTCCTGCTGCCCATCTTCCTCTATCTCAGTGTGGTATTCCCTGTGCCTAATAATCTGTTACCCAGACTAACAAACACCTTCTTCCACTTCTTGTGGGGTAGCAGGGTACATGTTGTGAGAAGGAACATTGTCTATCTCCCCCATAAGGAGGGGGGTCTCTCCATGCCTTGCCCCGAGCTCTTCTTCAGTCTAATGTTCCTGATGAAGAATTTCTCCTTCTGTAAAATCTCTGTGGAGAAGCCATGGTGTAGTTTGTTCAGGAACCAGATCCATCAGTTCTTGTCTGTGTGGTCGGTGGGTGGCCCCATTAAGAGGATCTGCGGGCGGGTTAAGTGCAGCGTGTCCTGGTACAGTGTGCAAGTGATCAGTAAGATTATTAGATGGGGGATCCTATATGAGGACATCCGAGCACTCACTAGGAAGGAGATGTATAATAACCTTCTCAGGTCTCAGTTTAAGGTCCAGATAGAATTGAGGGGTGCCCCAAACCTTGAGGTGAGGCAGGCCGCAAAAATCCTATCAGACCCTAGAGTCCCCCTTCATATGAGAGACGTGGCCTGGCTGGGATTCCATGGCAAGATGTATGTCAGAGAAAATCTGAAGTGTAGGAACGTTCCAGACCGATCCTGTCCTAGAGAAGAGTGTGGCCAGATGACTGAGACCATGGAGCATCTGCTGTTAGAGTGCCCCTTTAGTGTAGAGGTATGGGAGGCTGTGTCCCTGTCTCTGAAACTCCATCATCTTGTGGGACAGCCGTACTATCAGTTGCTGTATGGACAATTTTCTCCAGGGCTTGGTAATTATAACAGGAGTACTCTATATGTGATAAATATGGTGACCATTTACCATCTGTGGTGTGCTCGCTGCTGCCTGGTCATCAATAAGGAAAGTATCTCCTGCCATAAAGTCACATGTAACATCATAGAGTCTCTAAAGACTGTATATAAGAGAGACCTGAAATGTGACCCACACAATGTGTATTGGAGAAACATCCATGTGTCATGTTTTCTGTAATGTTATCAAGTAATGTAACAATATCTTTATTTTCTATGATTTTAATGTAAATACACTGTAATAATTTGGTGTAAGTTTTAAATAAAAAGATCATTATAGTAGTTATATTCCTGTATATAGGAGTAGTATTATAGTAGTTATATTCTTGTACATAGGGGGCAGTATTATAGTAGTTATATTCTTGTATATAGGGGCAGTATTATAGTAGTTATATTCCCGTATATAGTAGCAGTATTATAGTAGTTATATTCTTGTATATAGGTGGCAGTATTATAGTAGTTATATTCTTGTATATAGGGGCAGTATTATAGTAGTTATAGTCTTGTATATAGGAGCAGTATTATAGTAGTTATACACGAACTGGAGAGAATGGAACCGCTGCACATCCCATCTATGGCTGATACTAATGCCGCTAGGCCTATATTAAAAATCAACACCAGAGTGCCGCTAGGCCTAGGTGGGGAAGGTGCTGGCCGGGTTTTGGTGGGGCTTTTTGGGTCTGGTCCTGTGACATTGGGGTTGCAGGGCCATTCCATGGCCTCCCTTCCCTGCACGTGCACGCTTTGCGGGGTTGGCGGTCGCTGACCGACACGGTGTGGATTTAGCGTAGGGACCCATGTGGACCAGGGGACCTGCACGGTGGTACACGGGGCAATATGGCTTGATCAATTCATATACAGACACTCTGGTGTTGATTTTTAATATAGGCCTAGCGGCATTAGTATCAGCCATAGATGGGATGTGCAGCGGTTCCATTCTCTCCAGTTCGTATTATAGTAGTTATATTCTGTACATAGAAGCCGTATTATTATAGGATATATGTGTACAGGAGGCAGGCCCTGCAGCATTGATCTATGTGTGCCTCTACCTGTTTCTCAGTGACTTTATTCTCTTTTATAATCAGGGCTCTTCCATGACTGCTCGGTCTGTTGTGTAATTCAAGACGAGATTAGAAACCTAAACTGTTCATGGAGAAGTGAGGTCAGGACTGAGCACTCAGTATCATTGAAGAATCTTAAAAAGTAAGTGTGCAGCAGATCACACACACATCTGTGGACTTGTCTTTGAGGTAATAATCCGTCCTTTATTTGCTTCCTTTAGTCCTGATGAACCTCCTTTTCTCTTTAACGTTACCCAAAACTGGTTGCTAATCCCACGGAAAGATCTGGTGATAGATCATGAGTATCATCTCACATTGAGTGGAGGAGGCAAGAATCACACTCACAACTTCACCTACAGTGACTATGGACATAACAGTAAGTATACAACACTCACAGCTAAGGCTTTGTCAGTCGTTCTCTCTCTCTCTCTCTCTCTCTCTCTCTCTCTTTCTTTCTCTCTCACTTCCCCTCTCCTGCCCAGAGCATATGGTAAGCCCCACCCCAACTTCTTGTAATCTGTCTTGCTGAGGCTGCTTCTAGAGACAGATATCCCCTGACAACAGGCAGTGGGAAGCAGATTACAGGGAAGAGAGACATTTAGGGATTGTTTACATGGCCAAATATAAAGACCTATGAAAAAGACACTGAACAAGCAGGGTTTACGAGGAGGATTTAGTTTTGAAGCCTACAGAATTGTGAATGCAGCTCTGAAGTATAATACAACTCAGGACATTGAGAAAGGGATACATTTCAGCAGGAATGTCTGCTCATGAAATTCTCTCATCTCTGGCAGTATTCATAAGACCTCCGCTGCTTAATTCTTCCATTTCGGAAAGTAATGGTCTAGAAGTTACCTGGAAACATCCAGAGGAATGGAAGCTGGAGCAACCGCCGGTGGAGCTGAGGTATCGCATACTGGGACCTCACAACTGGATGGAGGTTAGTAACGTGGGGTGGTAACGTATGGTGGTATATAGCATTATAGATTTTATTGTATACTCCTACTGAATTCAGTGTATACCAGTATGCAGTAACCCCTACTACCCTAGACCACCAGGGAAGCTGGCATTAATACCTCTACAACCCTAGACCACCAGGAAAGCTAACATTTATACCTTTACTACCCTAGACCACCAGGGAAGCTGGCAATAACACCACTACAACCCTATACCACCAGAAAGCTGACATTAATACCTCTACTACCCTAGACTACCAGGGAAGCTGGCATTAATACCTCTACTACCCTAGACCACCAGGAAAGATGGAATTAACACCTCTACAACCCTGGACCACCAGGAAAGCTGGCATTAATACCTCTACTACCCTAGACCACCAGGGAAGCTGGCATTAATACCTCTACAACCCTAGACCACCAAGGAAGCTGGCATTAATACCTCTACAACCCTAGACCACCAGGGAAACTTGCAATAACATCTCTACAACCATAGACCACCAGGGAAGCTAGCATTAACACCTCTACAACCCTAGACCACCAGAAAAGCTGGCATTAACATCTTATTGTTCTGATCCAAAAACTACAGGTAGATGGCAGTGACCTGGAGGAAACTAGATACGTACTGGATGACCCTGTACCGTACACACAGTATGAGTTCCAGATCCGATATCTACCAGATGAGAATAATAATAAAGGAAGTCCATGGAGCGAGAGTCACATCCTAACTAGTCCTGAGATGGGTAAGAGGAGCCCATTGCTGCACCTGTCTGTCTTTCAGGTCTAGACTCTTATACCACATGTTATACTGCCAGTCCCTTCACCCATCACTGCTCTTTGGCCATAGACATTTGCATCTCCAGTTCTTCCAGTTAACTTCAGCAGAGGGATCGGCAGCTGCCAATATATTTAATGTCGCTTATGTCAAACAGGTATCTAACCTGCCCACTGCCACCAATGGTAAATGTCTTTCCTGGAAGCCACCATAGAAATTAGGTAGTAGCCTGGATTTAGACCATCACACCATTACTGTTCACGACTACAAGCCCTACTGTCTGTATCTCCACTAGTTGTCACCTTCTCTATGTATATATGTCCATCACTTTAGGAGTAGAAAGTCCAAGTCCACTCCTCAGCACCAATATATATATATATATATATATATATATATATATATATATATATATATATATGCATCACCTCACCATACACCACCAGGTCCTTGTGCCTTCATGTTCTCAACCTCCATCCCCCCCACCTCTTTCACCATTTCCCTCTTCAGTCTTCATCACATCCTCCAATCTCACCATCTCATGTCATCTCTCATCTTCCCCCCTCTCAGTTCCTAATGGAAGTGTCGATATATGGAGAAGTTTGCAGAATGGATCTTCACTTCTAGTAATGTGGAAGGTAAAGTTGTGTTGTTTTGTCGGTTGCCCTTGGAAACAGACTACAGTTTATCTCCACTCCTGTTGTCAGGCATATAAGCTGACAGTGTTGATGTAGCTATGTACATTGACTTCCCACAATGCCCTGCCCAGGATGCCAGGGAAATGCAAACTGTAGCTTTAGATGTAATAGAGAAGAAATCATAATGCGCCCCAACAATCCTACAGAGGGCACTGCACTCTGCTGCTCTGCATTGTGGAAGATGTATTTCTCATCAACGTACAGTTCACGGTATAAAAATGACATGATCGATAGAGGAGAACATGGCGGTGACTCTGATACCTTCTCTTTGTTATCGCAGCCATTGGACCAGGACTCTGCTAGAGGCAAAATCCTTGGTTACCAGGTGACTTACGGGGTGGAGGAGACGATCACTGAGGAGCCATGTTGTAGCAAGGTGCTCCCTGCCCAGTCATCACCAGTGTGTGTCAGAGCCAGGAACTCTGAAGGACTAGGACCCCCAGCGTGTGTGACCCCGCAGTGTACAGGTGATTTATTACTGTCCTATATCCTTATATGTCCAAATACTGTGCTGTATCCTGTAGCTCCTCCTGTCACTGTGCTGTATCCTGTAGCTCCTTCTGTCACTGTGCTGTATGCTGTAGCTCCTCCTGTCACTGTGCTTTTTCCTGTAACTCCTCCTATCACTGTATGCTGTATCCTGTAGCTTCCCGTCACTGTGCTGTATCTGTAACTCCTCCTGTCACTGTGCTGAATGCTGTAGCTCCTCCTGTCACTGTGCTTTTTCCTGTAACTCCTCCTATCACTTTATGTTGTCCTGTAGCTCCTCCTGTCACTGAATGTTATGTAGCTCCTCCTGTCACTGTGCTGTATCCCGAAACTCCTCCTGTCACTGTATGCTGTCCTGTAGCTCCTCCTGACACTATGCTGTATCCTGAAGCTCCTCCTGTCACTGTATGTTATGTAGCTCCTCTTGTCACTGTATGCTGTCCTGTAGCTCCTCCTGACACTATGCTGTATCCTGTAGCTCCTCCTCTCACTTTATGCTGTTCTGTAGCTCCTCTTGTCACTGTATGTTATTCTGTAGCTCCTCCTGTCATTGTATGTTATTCTGTAGCTCCTCCTGTCACTGTATGTTGTCTTGTAGCTCCTCCTGTCACTGTTATTCTGTAGCTCCTCCTGTCACTGTATGTTGTCTTGTAGCTCCTCCTGTCACTGTATGTTATTCTGTAGCTCCTCCTGTCACTGTATGCTGTTCTATAACTCCTCCTGTCTCTGTCTGTTATCTTGTGATTCCTTTTGTTTTCATTGATTATAGTCAGTGACTATTGTTCTTACAGACATATTAGATGCTGCTCCTTTTAGCTGCACAGTCCAGGGAGACGCACAGGGAAGAATCAGTATCCGATGTGATGACCCCCCAAGGATGGACAAGGTCCTGGGCTACATAGTGGAGTGGAGAGAGCTGAGAGAGGACGAGAAGACACAGGTGCACTGGACCAGACATCAGGCACTCACTGAGGCACTACAACTCCCAGGTGAGGGTCTCACAGACATCATGTAAACATATACATCAGTATGTGATCCCCTCTGCCCAGACACATCTGTAGGTATATAGTGCAATATATAGTGCTATACAAGCAGAATTCAATAGCTAATGATTGTGATGCCTGAGTGCAGTATCATTATGTGGGCACTGTATGGCTGTCTTATATAATTACATAGTGGAGATCTTCGAGGAGTTAGTGTTTTTTATGTTATCGTCACTCACTATACAGGGGTATGGTTAGATACGGTATGGTGGTATATGAGCACTGTATACTGATATTATTTGAAGTACTTGTACCCTGTATGGTCACATAGGTTGGCTACTGCATAGCACTGTATGGTGGTATAATATGTATGCAATATATAGGTTGGATAATATGTATGCACTATATGGTGGTATTATATGTATGCACTTTATAGGTAGGATACTGCATAGAACTGTATGGTGGTGTAATATGTATGTACTGTATGGGTTGGATAATAAGTATGCCCTATATGGTAGTATAATATATATGCACTGTATGAGTTGGATACTGCATAGCACTGTATGGTGGTGTAATATGTATGTACTGTATGGGTTGGATACTGCATAGCTTTGTATGGTGGTATAATATATATGCACTGTATGGGTTGGATACTGCATAGCACTATATGGTAGTATAATATATATGCACTGTATGAGTTGGATACTGCATAGCACTGTATGGTGGTGTAATATGTATGCACTGTATGGGTTGGATACTGCATAGCACTGTATGGTGGTGTAATATGTATGCACTGTATGGGTTAGATACAGCATTTCACTGTATGGTGATATAATGTGTATGCACTGTATGGTGATATAATATGTATTCACTGTATGGTGGTATAGTATAATATGTATGTAGTGTATAGGTTGGATACTGCATAGCACTGTATGGTAATATAATATGTATTCACTGTATGGTGGTATAGTATAATATGTATGTAGTGTATAGGTTGGATACTGCATAGCACTGTATGGTATTTTGTGCTCTGTTATTATAATTGTACTCCTGCATGTAACCTTTTATAGGGTTACAGTTTACTGTATATGTTATAGTTGTACTTTTTTAGAGCTAATAACTTTTTTATATTTAGTATACTCTATTACCCCTTTATATAACCCTATACTATGTCTGCCTGCAGGTACCCTTACGTCTGGGGTCCCTTACTCCATCTCAGTGTATGTCCTCTCTAACAGTAGCTGCACCAAGGCCTTCTCCACTGAAGCCTATAGCCAAGAGGAAGGTAAGCGTGTGAGCGTGCACAGCACTTACACCAATAGTGTATTTGTGCTTCCAAAATAACCCTGCATTGTGAACAGTATACAGTATACACAAGGATACACTCTTCAGGCCCCTTCAAATCACTTCTGAGTCCTTATCCACTCCAATTCAGACCCCTCCGAACATTAGGTTCTGCATTAACTTAGAATATAGGCTGGCCATACACCTTAGATACATCCCTCATATGCTTGTATACTCAGCTGGCCTTGTGTTCTACCATCAGAACACAAGGATCAGGCATGTATGTTGAAATTGAACTGCCTGATCCTTCTCTTCCCCGTGTTATCTGGTAGAGTTGATTGGCCACTAGACACATTAGATTTGGTTGTCACACCAAAATAGGTTCAGCTGACTTTATATTAATGGTATTAAAAAGCAAAAACTGAACATGTCCCATTTGGAGCCAACACCCTATTTACATAACAACATTGTCTCCTAAAACCAAACTGTACATAAGAGTTATATAAAGTTTCCTTTATTGCTGAAAAAAAGAAGCAAATGTTAGCACTAACCTATAGGTGGCACTGTTGTTACTGATATTCATATACTTATCATACAGACAGTGAACAACAGGTGGCAGTATAGTCTTCTACCTCTAGGTTTTGATATGAATGCAGGTTCCCATTGTGGCTGAAAGGTTCCTTTTTTTTTCTCTCTATTCTTATCTGCCAGTTCCCACTGCTGCACCATACTTCTTCATCCACACTCTCTCTGATGGAAATGTCCTTGTCTCATGGGAAGAGATACCAATACAGCACAGGAGAGGAATCATTACACATAATAGCATCTACTTGAAAAGCAGGAACCGCTCTGAGCATCATAGAGGTATCCATCATCATTGTTCAAATGACTGCTCCCCCTTTCACTGTATACATAAGCAACTAATACTGGCACCAAATGTGCACCCATTATTGTACTGTTACACTGTGTATAAGGATGACTAAAATTGGACACCTCTTACCATATATCTGCATAAAGGCAACTAGGTTTGGCACCATGTGTGCCCCCATTACTGTCCCTTCTTTATAGGTAACCACTCATGTTCCTTATCATACTATTAAACATAACTATAATAACTCTGTAGATATCCATTGTATACAGGTAAATAACACCCCATGGATACTTCTAACTTCTTTTTTACGTCAGCAAAGTTAATTGTAAATGGCTGATTGGTATCACGTAGGTACCCATTACTGTTCCCTTTCATGTATACAGCCCATCAGTCTGGTTCCCTATTTTTTTTCCTACTACTGTTTCTTCTTCTTAGTCACAGTATTGAAACCACACAGGTGCCCATCACTGTTACTTATCATACTACTGTATATAAGTATTATTACAGAGATATATATATATTCCTCCATGTTGTCAGATTGTATGAAAGTCACTTGTACCGCATGGATACCTCTTTTTTTGGATACTTCTTTTTTTACTTCACTTATTACAATTGGTATATCAAAAGAAGCTATAAAAAGAAGAACCATGTCATGTAGGTACTCATTGCTGTTCCCATCATACTATAAAAGTACTGCACACATATTTATAGACATATTCTCCCAATGTATGCCAGAAGCTACATGGATACATCTAATATAATTGGTATATGAAAGGACATTATAAAAGGATGATTGGCATCACACAGGTACCCATTACTGTTCCTTATCATACTATATATTAATCTCACTGCACACATATCCATACCAACACTCTAAGGGCCCTATTACACAGGGCGATTATCGTGCGAGAAATCATTATATTGTTCAAATTTAAACGATAATTGTTCTGTGTAATTGCAGGCAACGATAGAAAAATCTTTTGTATGTCATTGATTGTTGATTTATATCTAAACCTAAAATTATCGTTAATAATTTGCTAATCATTGGCTGTAATTCCACATTCGTTCGCTCAAGTTCCGTATTTGATTACTAATCGTTCAGTGTAATAGCACATTGTTCATTGTTTTACTCGGATCAGAAGGAGTAAACCATCGTAGTAACGATCGCAATAACGATCATAGTAACGGTCGTAACTAACGACTATCGTTCTGTGTAATATAGTGAGCGATTTCAGGTTCACGATAAAGTATCTAATTTGCGATTGTTTATCGTTATTCGTTAATCGTTAAAAATCGCTTTGTGTAATAGGACCCCAAGGGCCCTATTACACCAGCTGATTATCTGACAGATTTTTTTGAGCCAACGCCAGGAACAGACCATAAACAGTGAACAGGTAACAAAGGATAGACTGAGATTTTCAAATCCATTCCTGGCTTTGGCTTAAAAAAACTGTCAGATAATTTGTTGGTGTAATAGGGCCCTAACATAATAGATAAGTTACTAACTCCACATGAATACTCCTGACTTCTATCCTACATCGATTATTGTAAGTGATATTTCAATGAATATTATAAAAGGATGATTGGCATTGCTTAGGTTCCCATTACTGTTCCCTTTTCTTCACTTATCTCATTTATATTGCATAACCATAGTCATAGGTGGTAGTCATCACTATTCCTTTAAATCCTTACTAATACATAGCACTCTTTTTTAGCCTGTATATTTGCACTGTATATCTTTGGGCCATGGTTTACTGGTAATGCAGTTTTTTTTCCTAGTATCTAACAGGAGTGGTAGCATGTCCCTCTTAGGACTGTCATCAGGCACTGGCTATACTATCTGGATGACGGCTTCAACGAGAGTGGGTGAGGGTCCCCAAAGAATCCTCCAGATTACAGGTATGCACATCAAACCTTCTGCACCAATCCAGTATATATTTAAGTGCCATTGTGTCCTCTTTGGTACTCATCCAACACCTTTTCTTATTATTTTTAGAGAATCGTCACCGTGCGTTGCTCATAGTGGCCATAGTCATCC
The DNA here is from genome assembly GCF_027789765.1 of Dendropsophus ebraccatus. NCBI lineage: Eukaryota > Metazoa > Chordata > Amphibia > Anura > Hylidae > Dendropsophus > Dendropsophus ebraccatus. The sequence goes on along the minus strand of NC_091454.1, from coordinate 214,990,224 downwards.
TCATATTCTTTGTCTGCATAGTCTTTATGTGTTTTTGTGATTGTAAGATCTCATTTTGGCCCAAAATTCCCAAACCGGAGGCTAAATTTAAAGAACTCTTCTTGACATCCAGTGGCAACACGTGGCAACCCCAGGAGGTAGGTACCATTTATGACCAAATCTGTATACATTTTTGTTAGCGCTATTCTTGTGCTTACAATGTGACAGGATGGACAGCCCTGCTCATATATGTACATTATTACAGCGCCCCCTTCTGAGGTTTATTGGAAGAGCTAGGTGGAGCACTGACATATACTAGATAGATGACAGCCAAAGTTAATGTTTAATCCGCAAAGGGCACATGGGGTTTTGCTGATCTGGGCTCTATGTGGGGTGTGCTGGCTACTCTGTTGGCTGTGGTGGGAGACAACGAATAAGCAGACGTCTGCCATTATCCACCCACTTCCCCCATATGTAATGCTGACTCACGTGTTTTATTGTCCCGGCACGTTTCAGACGGGATTGACAAAATGCAGACTCAGATTTCTGTATACTTAGAGTATGTGGAGGGGAGGGGAGCGATGACGTCCTCTGCTTGTTTAGGAAACAGGCAAAACAATTTATCGTTTATTATCCACCGGGATAAGGTTCCTGCTACAATCGATTATAATGCCGCATTCCTAAAGCAAGTGGAGGCAAGAGCTGTGGGAATGTAGTATAAACAGTTCCTGCATATGGGTCTCCAAGACCCTATATATATAAGACAAGTCAAGACAGTGCATGCCATCTTTTCTCTGATGCGTTATGATTAAGTCAGTAACTAAGAAATAAGGTCACTAGGTAAGTCCACTTTAAGGCTATGTTCACACTATGTATGTGTGCGGCTGTATTTTTTATGCGGCTGGAAATGTGCGGCTGAAACTACGGCCGTGGGAAAAAATAGACATGCGGCTGAAAACATACGGTCATTTACTTGGAAATCTGGTTCAACTAAAAATAACAAATAAAATCTTAAGAAAGTGACGCAAACACCTCTGGATGCATCTGGGAAAGCAGGGAACACAGTTTACATGAATTGCTATTACCGGGGTTTGCGATCCTCTGCAGTAATGCCGATGTCTCTCATGGTTAATATATTGAATTAATAAAACACATTTTCGTTGTAATAAACTCCCTTTCATTGTTCAATAATTAAATTTAAACGAAGCCATCATTTTGCAATTAAATATACTGTTAAAATAAATATATATATATAAATAAATGTATATTTATATATATTTATTTTTTGACAGTATATTTAATTGCACAATAATGGATTCGTTTAAATTAAATTATTGAACAACGAAACTGATTTTATTACAACGAAAATGTGTTTTATTAATTAAATATTAATTAGTACAGGAAGCTCCAGTAAGCCGTTAATTCATATTCCCGGCAATAGAGCTTTCTGTACTAATCATCACTTTACTTTAATTAAAGCATCAAATGTTTCTTCTAATTATGTTATCACAATAGCATTATTAGAAGAAACATTTAGAATTATATGTGCGCTCAGCTGATTGGCTGATCGGCTGAGCGCACATATAATTAGCGGGTCCGCAGCACAGTGACTTCATTGTGCTGCGGACCAGCGAAGAGGACACATCGGGGTGAGTATAGAGCTCTCCTCACCCCCTCCCCTGCACTGCACCCATACCAGTAAGGAAGGGGGGTCACTTAACCCCTTCCTTGCTGGGATGGTTGCAGTCTGACATCAGTCTGGCCCCCAAGGGGTTAAGGGGGATGCAATACATCCTCCCTTAACCCCTTGGGGGCCAGACTGTAAGCAGCGATCTGTAAAGATGCTGCATACTGTAAGGAGCACAACACCGCTCACAATGATGGGTGTTGTGCTCCTGTTTGTGTGTTTTTTGTGTGTTTCTCCCTTTTTGTTTTTCAGATATCGGTATCCTGGGGATTACGTCGGATTCCATGGACTACGTCGATGACCAGCGGTTGTTTGTTGTTTTTTTTTAATAAAATGGTCAATGAGGGGTGTGGGGGTGTTTTTATTTGAATAAAAAATTTTTTTAACTTGTGTCTTGTCTTTATTTCTTTACTTTATAGACTTAGTAGTGGAAGCCGTCTAATAGACGGAATCCATTACTAAGTCGGGACCTAGTGTTAGCCGGTATAAAATGGCTAACACTAACCCCCCATTATTACCCCAGTACCCAATGCCACCAGGGGTACTGGGAAGAGCCGTGTGCCAGTGGTCCCGGAGCGTCAAAATTGGTGCTCCTGGACCGGGCGGCAGCAGGCTGGTAAGATTTAGGCTGGGGAGGGCCTAAAACAATGGCTTTTCCCACCCTGGTGTTACCAGGCTGCTGTCGTTTGTTTTTTAACCCAGCTGGTTATAAAAATAGGGGGGACCCTATGCGTTTTAAATTATTTATTTATTTAAAAAAAAAAGCGCATAGGGTCCCCCCTATTTTTATAACCAGCCAGGTTAAAAACCAAACGACAGCAGCCTGGTAACACCAGGGTGGGAAGAGCCATTGGTTTAGGCCCTCCCCAGCCTAAATCTTACCAGCCTGCTGCCGCCCGGTCCAGGAGCGCCAATTTTGACGCTCCGGGACCACTGGCACCCGGCTCTTCCCAGTACCCCTGGTGGCATTGGGTACTGGGGTAATAATAGGGGGTTAGTGTTAGCCATTTTATACCGGCTAACACTAGGCCCCGACTTAGTAATGGATTCCGTCTATTAGACGGCTTCCACTACTAAGTCTATAAAGTAAAGAAATAAAGACAAGACACAAGTTAAAAATTTTTTTTATTCAAATAAAAACACCCCCACACCCCTCATTGACCATTTTATTAAAAAAAAACAACAAACAACCGCTGGTCATCGACGTAGTCCACGGAATCCGACGTAATCCACAGGATACCGATATCTGAAAAACAAAAAGGGAGAAACACACAAAAAACACACAAACAGGAGCACAACACCCATCATTGTGAGCGGTGTTGTGCTCCTTACAGTATGCAGCATCTTTACAGATCGCTGCTTACAGTCTGGCCCCCAAGGGGTTAAGGGAGGATGTATTGCATCCCGCCTTAACCCCTTGGGGGCCAGACTGATGTCAGACTGCACCCATCCCAGCAAGGGGTTAAGTGACCCCCCCTTCCTTGCTGGGATGGGTGCAGTGCAGGGGAGGGGGTGGGGAGAGCTCTATACTCACCCCGATGTGTCCTCTTCGCTGGTCCGCAGCACAATGAAGTCACTGTACTGCGGACCGGCTCTTTATATGTGCGCTCAGCCGATCAGCCAATCAGCTGAGCGCACATATAATTCTAAATGTTTCTTCTAATAATGCTATTGTGATAACATAATTAGAAGAAACATGATGTTTTAATTAAAGTAAAGTGATGATTAGTAAAGAATGCTCTATTGCCGGCAATATGAATTAACGGCTTATGGAGCTTCCTGTACTAATTAATATTTAATTAATAAAACACATTTTCGTTGAAATAAAATCAGTTTCGTTGTTCAATAATTTAATTTAAACGAATCCATCTTTGTGCAATTAAATATACTGTCAAAAAATAAATATATATAAATATACATTTATTTATATATATATTTATTTTAACAGTATATTTAATTGCACAATGATAGATTCGTTAGAATTAAATTATTGAACAACGAAACGGACTTTATTACAAAGAAAATGTGTTTTATTAATTTAATATATTAACTATTAGAGGCATTGGGCATTCGGCATCATTGCCGGCTATTTTTTAAGTAGTCCGTACGGACTGCCTGTCAATCCACCGCCGCATTTCCAGCCGCAAACAATGGTCTTGTTCATTTTTTACGGGTCAGTTTACGATCGGGCCGTAGATTCATACATAGTGTGCACTGTGCAGCCGTATATCGTATACTTTCCAGCGTACGCATGAACCGGAAAAATCCGGCCGATTATTTACCGCCCGCAATACAGCCGCACAGATACAGAGTGTGAACCTAGCCTAAAACAGAATTCCACCTTAAATTATTTCAAGGCTGAATCCTGCCATTTCTGAAGAGCGGGGATCTATAATGTGCCCAAACCTTTTTGTTAAAGCTTTGAAATTCCTGTAAGAAGTAAAAAATGATGAGAGATAATGGGAGAAATGTTTGAACAGTGCCCCCGGAGGTCAGACATTGTAATTACAAGAAACCTCCCATTTCTTATCTAGCACCGTATATATGTGCTTATATTTTTACAGGTTTCCCTTAATCCTCTTATCGAAGTAGTGGAAGAGATAGAGCCTCCACCTCAGCCACCAACACCACCTCCACCACCATCACCACCACTGATAACACCACCATCACCGCCACAGCCATCCACTCTACTTAATAAGGCTCCGGCTTTTACTTCTGGGTATGAAAAACACTTCATGCCAACCCCAGAGGAGATTATGTGCTTGGGGTAAAGGGCGTTTAAAGTTGCCAAAATGGAAAGATACGGTTACCCACCTGGATGGAATGGGCAATGCCAGCCTCCTAAAAGTGCCATGTCAAGTGCCGAAACCAACAGGTTATTTGTGAAATAACACAAAAGACTGATAAACCCAACAACTGGTCCTGTAAACTATCCATGGATGGAGCTTAAGGATTATGAGCGTCATCTGGTGGTGTAACCTGACCACTTGGGCCTTGGTAGGCCAGACTGATTCCATCTGTGTCTTGGATAGACCACTCTGATCCCAGTTGGGCCTCTGGTGGTGTAGTCTGACCCTGATTAGGCTTCCGATGGGCCAGCCTGATCTCAGTTGTGCCTTTGTCTGGCCAGTCTGATGCCATCTGTATTTTGGGTAGACTAGCCAGATCCCAGTTGTGCTTCTGATGGGCTAGTCTGTCTTTATTTAGGCTTCTGATGGGTCTGGTCTCAATTGTACCTTTGGTGGGCCAGTCTGATCCCAGTTGTAATTCTGGTGGGCCAGTCTGATCCCAGTTGTACTTCTGGTGGGCCAGCCTGATCCCGGTTGTACTTCTGGTGGGCCAGCCTGATCCCAGTTGTACTTCTGGTGGGCCAGTCTGATCCCAGTTGTTCTTTCAGTGGGCCACCCTGATCCCAGTTGTACTTCTGGTAGGCCAGCCTGATCCCAGTTGTACTTCTGGTGGGCCAGTCTGATCCCAGTTGTTCTTCTGGTGGGCCACCCTGATCCCAGTTGTACTTCTGGTAGGCCAGCCTGATCCCAGTTGTACTCCCGGTGTGACCCAGTGTGACCATGCTTGGGCTGTCTGACCCTGGTTGGGCCAACAGGGATATTTCTAACATTTTTGGCCTGAAAAAACTGGACTGCATGTTACGGGGCTAAGATCAATGTGATCATCATAGTCATGACCTGGTCACATAGTATTAGATACAATGGTTGCCTACACTGGGATTAAGAACTCATTGTGAGAGGTGTTGATTACAGTCAGATACAGTGTTACTTTTATATGGACATGACGTACGGGATGGGTTGTCCTATAATCTCCCAGGTATGAGGAAGCAATGGTGCTCAACCTGTCCTACAACATCTCCCGTCTATGAGGTGTACACTCTCTCTTTCCATGTTGTGCTCCACCACAGTTTGCACTATAACATTCTGGATTTACATCCACTTTACATATGACTGACCATGTGTATGTGACAATAGCCGCCTGTAACTGTACACACAATATGGTGCTTTGTTTTAGTTATTTTTATTTTTAAATACAGAATAAAAAAATAATTTTTCTAAAAACTAAATGTGTCCTCGAGTCCTCAACTTGGAGAATGTGGAAGGTGATTACTGTTTTTACTAGACTGGAACCTGAATTAAAGCGTTACTGTCACTTTAAAAAACTTTTGACATGTCACACAGACAAGTCCCTGCAGGAGATGAGTTCCACAGACAATTACTAGAGAATCCGACTCTCACAGCAAGTCAGACAAGACGCCTCTCCTCCCTTCCCCTGCCTCTCCCGATATTCTCCTCACGCTGTATGCAGCCTCCGATATTCTCCTCACACTGTATGCAGCCTCCGATATTCTCCTCACACTGTATCCAGCCTCCAATATTCTCCTTATACTGTATGCAGCCTCCGATATTCTCCTCACACTGTATGCAGCCTCCAATATTCTCCTTATACTGTATGCAGCCTCCGATATTCTCCTTATACTGTATGCAGCCTCCGATATTCTCCTCACACTGTATCCAGCCTCCAATATTCTCCTTATACTGTATGCAGCCTCCGATATTCTCCTCACACTGTATGCAGCCTCCGATATTCTCCTTATACTGTATGCAGCCTCCGATATTCTCCTCACACTGTATGCAGCCTCCAATATTCTCCTTATACTGTATGCAGCCTCCGATATTCTCCTCACACTATATGCAGCCTCCGATATTCTCCTCACACTGTACGCAGCCTCCGATAGTCTCCTCACACTGTATGCAGCCTCCGATATTCTCCGCACACTGTATGCAGCCTCCGATATTCTCCTCACACTGTATCCAGCCTCCGATATTCTCCTCACACTGTATGCAGCCTCCGATATTCTCCTCACGCTGTATGCAGTCTCTGATATTCTCCTCATACTGTATGCAGCCTCTGATATTCTCCTCACACTGTATGCAGCCTCTGATATTCTCCTCATACTGTATGCAGCCTCCGATATTCTCCTCACACTGTATGCAGCCTCCGATATTCTCCTCACTGTATGCAGCCTCCGGTAGTCTCCTCACACTGTATGCAGCCTCCGGTAGTCTCCTCACACTGTATGCAGCCTCCGGTAGTCTCCTCACACTGTATGCAGCCTCCGTTATTCTCCATGCAGCCTCCGATATTCTCCTCACACTGTATGCAGCCTCTGATATTCTCCTCACACTGTATGCAGCCTCCGATATTCTCCATGCAGCCTCCGATATTCTCCTCACACTGTATGCAGCCTCCGATATTCTCCTCACACTGTATGCAGCCTCCGATATTCTCCGCACACTGTATGCAGCCTCCGATATTCTCCATGCAGCCTCCGATATTCTCCTCACACTGTATGCAGCCTCTGATATTCTCCTTACACTGTATGCAGCCTCCGATATTCTCGATGCAGCCTCTGATATTCTCCTTACACTGTATGCAGCCTCCGATATTCTCCATGCAGCCTCCGATATTCTCCTCACACTGTATGTAGCCTCTGATATTCTCCTTACACTGTATGCAGCCTCCGATATTCTCCATGCAGCCTCCGATATTCTCCTCACACTGTATGCAGCCTCCGATATTCTCCTCACACTGTATGCAGCCTCCGATATTCTCCTCACACTGTATGCAGCCTCCGATATTCTCCTCACACTGTATGCAGCCTCCGATATTCTCCTCACACTGTATGCAGCCTCCGATATTCTCCTCACACTGTATGCAGCCTCTGATATTCTCCTTACACTGTATGCAGCCTCCAATATTCTCCATGCAGCCTCCGATATTCTCCTCACACTGTATGCAGCCTCCGATATTCTCCGCACACTGTATGTAGTGACACGTGGTATGTGGCAGGTATGTTAGTGGCACATATGGTATGCAGTGTGTTATGTTAGTGGCATATGTGGTATGTTACTGGTACATGCAGTATGTAGTGGGTATGTTAATGGCACATGTGGTATGTAGCGGGTATATTAGTGGAACATGCAGTATGTAACGGATATGTTAGTAGTACAGGCAGTATATTTCTATTGTGTAAATGGAGTATGCCTGCTATTTATTGCTATGTTCACAGTGTGGGCAGGGGCGTAGCTAATGTCTCCTGGGCCCTGGTGCGAGAGGCCAACTTGGGCCCCCCCCCCCTCCTTTCACGACCAAGTGATGCTATTGTTGTGTGTGTGTGTGTGTGTATATATATATATATATATATATATATATATATATATATATATATATATATATATATATATATATATACACACACACAGTGGTGCCTTGGATTATGAGCATAATTCGTTCCAGGACCGTGCTTGTAATCCAAATCCACTCTTAAACCAAAGCAAATTTTCCTATAAGAAATCATGTAAATGCAGACAATTGGTTCCGCACCCCAAATATATTTATTATTCTGTACTGTACAGTAATGGAGAGGATGGGAAACACAAGGGCTGACAGAGACTGCAGGGAGCATGAAGGAATGAGCAGTACAGATGTGGGCACATACATGCAGCACTCTCTGTCCGGGGAGAGAGGGGTTACAGCTATGGAGAGATTACCCCCCCCCCCCCCACAGTCCTGTCCCCTGATGTAAGCCCCAGCCTGAAGGGGATCTGCTATGATTTGGAAGGTGTTTAGAGTACAGTGCTGTAGACCCCGCTATGCAGGCCATGCCCCTTCTCCACTCGCGCTCCCACCCAATACAGGAAGTTCTTAAACCAAAGCAATGTTCTTAAACCAAGTCACAATTTTGAAAAACTGTGAGCTCTTAAACCAAAACGCTCTTAAACGAAGTTACTCTTAAACCAAGGTACCACTGTATGTATGTATGTATATATATATATATATATATATATATATATATATATATATATATATACACACACACACACACCAAGACAGATATTACCTATTACCGCCATACTGTTACCGACCAAATCCTGTATACTGAGACCAATATTACCAGTAATACCAGTATATAGGGAGGAAACATTACCGCCACACCACAACCACTACCATCACCACCATATTGTTACTGACCAAATCCAGTATACTAAATCCCCTCATCCAGTCATATAGAGGTGGCCCCAGCTCTACACAGGCTCTATACACCATATACATTACAGTGCAGTTATATCAGGTGACTCACAGGAGACGTCTTTTCTGATCGGAGTTCTTTCCTTTTCATCTTCTTCTCCATCCGTCCTAGGCCGTTATGAGAACTTCTCCGAGCCACGAATCCACAGAATCTGCCAGACAGACATATTAGTCTCCTCACTCTGGCACCATCTCCATCTCTCTACACACTGCACATCTGTACTGTCCCCTTTACACCCTCATTTAGTGGGTAGCCCTGACTCTATGTGACCTCCTAATAATATATGCCCCCCTCTGTGTATTCCCTCTCCCCCTATGTTGCCCCCCCAAATAGATGGCCCCCTCCCTTATAGATGGCCCCCTCTACCCCCTCCCTTATAGATGGCCCCCTCTCTCCTCACCCTCCCTTATGGATGGTCCCCTCTCCCCCCACCCTCCCTTATAGATGGCCCCCTCTCCCCCCACCCTCCCTTATAGATGGTCCCCTCTCCCCCCACCCTCCCTTATAGATGGTCCCCTTCCCCCCCCTCCCTTATAGATGGCCCCCTCTCCCCCCACCCTCCCTTATAGATGGTCCCCTTCCCCCCCCCCCTTATAGATGGTCCCCTTCCCCCCCCCCCTCCCTTATAGATGGTCCCCTTCCCCCCCCCTCCCTTATAGATGGTCCCCTTCCCCCCCCTCCCTTATAGATGGTCCCCTTCCCCCCCCTCCCTTATAGATGGTCCCCTTCCCCCCCTCCCTTATAGATGGTCCCCCTCCCCCCCACCCTTATAGATGGTCCCCTTCCCCCCCTTTATAGATGGTCCCCTTCCTCCCTCCCTTATAGATGGTCTCCTTCCCCCCCCCCACCCTCATAGATGGCCCCCCTCTTTCCCCCCACCCTCATAGATGGCCCCTCTTTCCCCCCACCCTCATAGATGGCCCCTCTTTCCCCCCACCCTCATAGATTGCTCCTCTTTCCCCCCACCCTCATAGATGGCCCCCTCCTTCCCCCCACCCTCATAGATGGCCCCCTCCTTCCCCCCACCCTCATAGATGGCCCCCTCCTTCCCCCCACCCTCATAGATGGCCCCCTCCTTCCCCCCACCCTCATAGATGGCCCCCCTCTTTCCCCCCACCCTCATAAATGGCCCCCTCTTCCCCCCACCCTCATAGATGGCCCCCTCCTTTCCCCCCACCCTCATAGATGGCCCCCTCCTTTCCCCCCACCCTCATAGATGGCCCCCTCCTTTCCCCCCACCCTCATAGATGCCCTCCTCTTTCCCCCCACCCTCATAGATGCCCCCCTCCTTTCCCCCCACCCGTACAGGCTGATAAAAAAAACAAAACTTAACTCACCTGACATCGCGCTCCCACGTTGATTCTCACTCCTCCTGGTCTGTCCCCGACTGCTGCGCGGCTGCCGGGGGTGTCGCGTCTTACCCCCGGCAGCGCGCGCATCCCAGAACTCCCTGCGCGCCGGAAACCGGAAGTCAGGGCCCAAGGCGCGCAGGGAGTTCTGGGATGCGCGCGCTGCCGGGGGTAAGACGCGACACCCCCGGCAGCCGCGCAGCAGCCGGGGAAAGACGGAGCCAGACTCTTGTGACCGCAAGCACAACAATGCTTGCGGTCACAAGAGTGATTGATCGGGGGGCCCCGCGGGCCCCCCTTGTGGCGGGCCCGGTCGCGGCGGCGACCCCCGCGACCACGGTGGCTACGCCACTGAGTGTGGGTAATGCTACTGTGATTAATATCCAGTGTGTTATATAAAGGCAGATATATTTCCCAGTAATAAGCGATCGCTTTTTGGAATACATTTTTGTATTTTATTTTTGTAAAAAATAAATAAATAAATAAAAATAAATAAATAATAATAAAAAATAATATATATATATATATATATATATATATATATATATATATACAGTATATATAATATATACACTAAACGGCCACTTTATTAGGTACACCATGCTAGTAACGGGTTGGACCCCCTTTTGCCTTCAGAACTGCCTCAATTCTTGGTGGCATAGATACAACAAGGTGCTGGAAGCTTCCTCAGAGATTTTGGTCCATATTGACATGATGGCATCACACAGTTGCCGCAGATTTGTCGGCTGCACATCCATGATGCGAATCTCCCGTTCCACCACATCCCAAAGATGCTCTATTGGATTGAGATCTGGTGACTGTGGAGGCCATTGGAGTACAGTGAACTCATTGTCATGTTCAAGAAACCAGTCTGAGATGATTCTAGCTTTATGACATAGCGCATTATCCTGCTGAAAGTCGCCATCAGATGTTGGGTACATTGTGGTCATAAAGGGATGGACATGGTCAGCAACAATACTCAGGTAGGCTGTGGCATTGCAACAATGCTCAATTGGTACCAAGGGGCCCAAAGAGTGCCAAGAAAATATTCCCCACACCATGACACCACCACCCCCAGCCTGAACCGTTGATACAAGGCAGGATGGATCCATGCTTTCATGTTGTTGACGCCAAATTCTGACCCTACCATCCGAATGTCGCAGCAGAAATCGAGACTCATCAGACCAGGCAACGTTTTTCCAATCTTCTACTGTCCAATTTCGATGAGCTTGTGCAAATTGTAGCCTCAGTTTCCTGTTCTTATCTGAAAGGAGTGGCACCCGGTGTGGTCTTCTGCTGCTGTAGCCCATCTGCCTCAAAGTTGGACGTACTGTGCGTTCAGAGATGCTCTTCTGCCTACCTTGGTTGTAACGGTTGGCTATTTGAGTCACTGTTGCCTTTCTATCGGCTGGAACTAGTCTGCCCATTCTCCTCTGACCTCTGGCATCAACAAGGCATTTCCGCCCACAGAACTGCCGCTCACTGGATGTTTTTTCTTTTTCGGACCATTCTCTGTAAACCCTAGAGATGGTTGTGCGTGAAAATCCCAGTAGATCAGCAGTTTCTGAAATACTCAGACCAGCCCTTCTGGCACCAACAACCATGCCACGTTCAAAGGCCCTCAAATCACCTTTCTTCCCCATACTGATGCTCGGTTTGAACTGCAGGAGATTGTCTTGACCATGTCTACATGCCTAAATGCATGTAGAAATTAAGTTGAAACGAGCAGTTGGACAGGTGTACCTAATAAAGTGGCCGGTGAGTGTGTGTATATATATATATATATATATATATATATATATATATATAAACAAGTAAGGATCTCCAGCACTAACAAACTTTTTATATGTTGCTGCCCTTCTATAAACCTTAACAAACATCTTGGGGGAGATTTATCAAACATGGTGTAAAGTGAAACTGGCTCAGTTGCCCCTAGCAACCAATCAGATTCCACCTTTCATTTTCAAAAGAGTCTGTGAGAAATGAAAGGTGGAATCTGATTGGTTGCTAGGGGCAACTGGGCCTGTTTCACTTTACACCATGTTTGATAAATTCCCCCCCCTTATTCTTTCCTTACCACGCTCCCCCGGTGTCCTCCTGCAGCAATTCTGGGTCCAATACTGAACACTGCTGCCGGCACTTCCACGAAGGGCTTGTCTTGGCAATGACCACCTGCTCAGATTCAGTCACTGATTGGCTGAGCAGGCTGTCACTGCCAGGATGTGGAGGATGGCGGCAGCAGCGTTCAGCAGGGGCTCGAAGATGCTGCAGGCTGACCCTGGGGGAGCGAGGTGAGGTAAGAATAAGGGGGAGATTTATCAAACATGGTGTAAAGTGAAACTGGCTCAGTTGCCCCTAGGAACCAATCAGATTCCACCTTTCATTCCTCACAGACTCTTTGGAAAATGAAAGGTGGAATCTGATTGGTTGCTAGGGGCAACTTAGCCACTTTCACTTTACACCATGTTTGATAACTCTTCCCAAAGATGTTTAATATGTTTTATAGAAGGGCAGCAACATATAAAAAGTTTTTAATTGCCGGAGTATCCCCTTTAAATCTTTAACATAAACCAGACAGCTAGTGGGCCTCTGTGCCCTCCAATGCCTGATGCAATGCCTGACTGATTACTGGCTCACTGAGAGATCAAGTTACAGTTACTGCTCATAGAGGTCTATGGAGAGGGGAGGAGGAGTCAGCAGCTGCAGAGAGAGATGCAGGAATACTACAGCTGCTGCTTCTAGCATCATATCACTCCACTGCTGGTTTACACTGCTCAGTACTGCTTTATAATGTCTTCCAAGCTGCTTATGAGAGTGTACTCTGAAAATTTAGAGTTACATAGTTAATAAGGTTGAAAAGTATTGTGTTGATCCGGAGGAAAGAAAAAAAAAACATAAAGCAGATGCCAGGGTAGTAGGATCCTCTCTTGAGTGGGTCTGTTTTTTTTTTTGTTTTTTTTTTGCAGTGTATAGGAGACATCATAGCATCTAGTCTACACCCAGGGATAACTGCAAATCACAAATGAAGCCTACGGAGGAGAAAACTGGTGAAATGTCATATACAACTTATATAGTGGTCAGAAATAGCCTTACCCCTCATGGTTCTTGCAAAAAGTCAATGGCAACTATAATACTAAAGATAGTGAATGATTTAACAGTTATACCCACAGCAAGAGCAACTAGTCAGACACTCACCGTGACAGATATCCCGGCCACAGACTGCTCAGCTTAGTGACTGCTGGATAATTTACAGCACTTGATCACTGGCATCTAATGTCAAGTGACGCCAACACCTCCATAGCTTTGCATTCAGTTACGTAACGTTTCTGGTACAATCCACATTGCCAAAGGACCAAGATGTGTATAACTGCAAGTTCACCGCTCAGGAGACAGAGGTTTACATCATAGAGAAGACACAATATATAGACTGGGCAGTATTATAGTAGTTATATTCTTGTATATAGGAGCAGTATTATAGTAGTTATATTCTTGTATATAGGTGGCAGTATTATAGTAGTTATATACCTGTATTTAGGGGCAGTATTATAGTAGTTATATTCTTGTATATAGGAGGCAGTATTATAGTAGTTATATTCCTGTATATAGGAGCAGTATTATAGTAGTTATATTCTTGTATATAGGAGCAGTATTATAGTAGTTATATTCCTGTATATAGGAGCGTTATTATAGTAGTTATATTTCTGTATATAGGGGGCAGTTTTATAGTAGTTATATTCTTGTATAAAGGGGGCAGTATTATAGTAGTTATATTCTTGTATGTAGGGACAGTATTATAGTAGTTATATTCTTGTATATAGGGGGCAGTATTATAGTAGTTATACTCTTGTATATTGGGGCAGTATTATAGTAGTTATATTCCTGTATATAGGAGCAGTATTATAGTAGTTATATTCTTGTATGTAGGCACAGTATTATAGTAGTTATATTCTTGTATATAATAGGCAGTATTATAGTAGTTATATTTTTGTATATAGGGGGCAGTATTATAGTAGTTATATTCTTGTATGTAGGGACAGTATTATAGTAGTTATATTCTTGTACATAGGGGTAAAAGCTACTTTTTACAAGCCCTAACCTTTATTACTGCATCCCAGCTGTTGACTTGAATTACGGTTCACCAGAACTGTTATTTATCCTGGGTCCAGTCCTATTAACATTAACTTCAGGGCAAAGTCCTCAGCAACCACTGTCGTCCTGACTACAAACAGATACTGTTTCCTTCCTTTAATAATCCAAAATCAGAGATTTCCTTTGACAAACTCAATTACCTCTTATCTCCAGATGACACGGCTGGTCCATTACTGTCACTATATGATCCCGGCTTTCAGCTGATTAAAAATAATCAATGAGCAGACACACTTAACATTTTTTAAGCAATGATTTGGTAAAAGCTACAAGTAAAAGGCTAAGAGGGTATCCTCACTTTCATGATCAACTGTTGTATCGCTCCAATTCATCTACACTAAAATAAAACTACAATTAGTCTTCATTATTTCCTGGTTTGTGCAGACCTACGTGTCTCCATAGTAACCGACTACAAACAAACCCTGGTCAGTGTGATTGTATGGTCATATTCTATTTAATCTGTACATCACTTTTTGCTTACCTTCTAAATGTACATTACCAAATGTAGGGAAAGTGTTCAGACTACAAAGGATTTGTTTGTAGTCTGTTACCATGGAGACACATTGTTCTACATTACAGCTACTGACATACAACTGATAATTTATTTACAGTAGACATTTTCTTAAGAAAAAGTTCCTTACCTTCCACTCACCAGTAATTCATCTTTCTCGGCCTGCAGATCAGTAATCAAGTAAATCCATCTAGTGTGAAACAGAATTTAAAAGGAAGGGAAAGGAGGAGATGCAGCTGCAGTTTCTCTCCTTCGGTGTCTCTATGCTGTGAAAGGGGAGAGGGAGCTGCAGAATTTCACATTTTATATTCTCACAACAAACCAAGTGTCACATGAGGTTCTGAATGAAAAATACAGGTTCTGTTTTATTCATAATAAATTCATACAATTATTAACATATTTCCTTTTCATTATCTACTTTTGTGTATTTAAAAAAAAAATCTCAATATAAAGTGCAAACGTTGCCTGGGCACAGTGAAGGCAGCAGCCATTTTGTGGTTTGTATCGGTATTCATGAGCCCTTCCCTCTCCCCATCCCAGGAGTGATGGTCCAAGCCTACAAAATGGCTGCATTACTGTGTGCTGGTGACGAGTACACTGATATACTAGATATATTTTTCATTTGTAAGTGGGTAGTCATAGCCCTATGATGCTATTGGCGAGAATTTACTACAACTGTCGTCTTCTCTCCTGACCTACATTACACAAATTCTCATTTCAAACCACAGAGATGATTGTTGCACTTCGGAACTCTTGATTTTCTTTTTGTGAGAATCTCAATTCTCACATGACCACACAGCAGTGACAACTCTTCTTTTTCCCAGTTGGGTTTTTATCACGTGTCTCAGCTGTGTTGGTCCCATGGGGGCCTGACTGGGCATCAGTCTCTGCTGGTTTGTGCAACAGTGGCTGGCTTTCTGCCGGTGCGCCTGCTTCCGTTGTAGCAGGCTGGTTTCGGCGGTTGGTTGATGGACTCTGTTGCGAGCCAGAAGAGTCCTGGGTAGGTTCTTTAGATGACGCGTGTGCCGGGGTGGATATGATTACCACTTGGGATATCTGAACTTGACTAGCTAAGGCCTCACATGGCAGTGAAGTGTTAGCATCTAGGTCTTTACATGGCAGTTTTGGACTCTGTTCCTGGTCAGATGACAGCAGTTCTAGGCTTTGGTGTTCAGGAAATAAGGTTGACTTCATATCTTGGTCATTGTTATGACTTATCAATACAGGCACAGGGTCAAGTGGTTCCTCTTGGCATCTCGGGATGGCAGAGTCTCCATGCTGGCCTTGATTTCCACTCGGTGGTATAATCTCTTCATTGTGGTCTTGGATCACTGATACTAACACTGGCCTTTGTCTCGCTTCTAGATCTTGGCTATTGTTGACCCTCACCAGCAGTTCTCCTTGGTCCTCATATCTCTCTACAACTAAAGCTGGTTGCATATCACTCTCATGTTGGTCACTTTCCTCAATCAGAGTTACCTTGATCACGTTATACTGATTGTCCAAATCATTCCTTATGTCTTCATTTGATTGACTTAGTTGTGAGACACCCAACTTAGGACCTTCCACATCGAAACTAAGATCTATATGTTCTAGTCCCTTACTGATATTTCCCATGTTTTCCTCCTCAACCTCCAGTCTCTTGTCCAGACATTCAGAATTTTGGTTTGATAGATCTTGGTCTGTATGCCCATGGTCCTGGTCATGGTTTTCATCTTTTAGCTCCTCACTTAGACTCGGGTTCTCAGACCTGTCATCCTGAGGTTCATGATTTAAGTTCTTAATTTCCTTATCATGTATCTTCTCATCAAGTTCTTCTTCATTTCTTTGGTCCACACCATCAAGCTTGTGATCTGGAGATTTTTGGTCTTGAATCTTTTCCACTTTTTTGCCTCGAGGAGCTGGTATAGGATGTCCTACCATGACCTCCTTACTTGGTGCAGGATTTTTTTGTGATGGGTCAGTAACTTCTGCCTGTTTTTCGTCTTCCCCATTGGGCTGTATGTCTTCTTCTTGTATGACTTTGTGTTCTTTTTGGTTTTCCCTCTTTTTAGGGATCATGTCTTTTTGGTCAGAGATCTGTTGGCCTGGGTCACCATTTACAAGTTGTCTGTGCGAGTCAGAGCCCTGAAATGATATCAGAATGAAACCATATTACATCATCTCTCGGATGTCACTTTTATCAAAAAACACACAAATTAGAATAGTGCACAGAATTCTTTGGAAATACCTGAAGTTTCTTTAAGTGTTCAATTTTCAATTCTGGGTTTTCCAAGTAAAGCAGCTGTAACTGGAGGCTGGAATAAGAACAGGACACGGTCACTTGCCGGCAGTCACGCGAGTTTACTCTATAGTCAGTTTCTATGGATGCCGTTGTTGACTCACCTTTCCAGCTCATGTTCCAGCCTCTTTATTTTTTCTTCTGTCTCATTTAGAGGATTTTCTATTTCTGCACCTGGAGAACCCAGGCCGTCCATCAGCCATCGATCCCGCAGAGACTTCCTCTGAGCAAGGACAAGGGAAGAGATAAACTGCATTAGGATTTGTGTTACAGATAACTAGAACTTCTTCATGGTTTAGCCACCCTTAGAGGGACTTAAAGGGCCCCCATCTCTGTATATAGCTAAGGGCAGTCTAATGCTTTTATTTACATACATCTTATCCATCTATGTGCTGAGATGTATACAGATCCCCCACATTTATAAAGGGTTGGTGGCTCTCTAGGTATGGTATATGCGGCTGGTGGCTGGTATAGGTGGCCTTGAATGGCATTTAGTCGGGCAAGTACTAAGAGGCCTGGTGACAGGAGGTGTAATAGAGTTTCACACAGCAGCCCTCTTACCTTCAGTTGCTGTAACTTCAGTTTTTGCATTTCCAGGTCCCCCTTTATCCTGTCCACCTCATCCGTGATCCTGCGCTTTTCCTACCACAGCAATAATATTAGAGTGTCAGCTTTGTGGGGAAGCAATATCTTGTATAGAAGCCCTTAAGGTTAAATGCATAGTTGCAGGAGCAGACTACCTTCTGCTTAACCCCTTAGGTACTGCAGTGTGACACAATGTTCAGAAGACAGGGAGATATCTGCTTTACTGCCTGTGCCATGAGAGGCTAAGCAGAAGGACACACGCTCTTACCTTCTCCCCCGGCCCCCTCTCCTGCATGGGCCTTATAGCAACTGCCTAACCTGCCTCTATGGTAGCTACGCCACTCGGTCAGAGCTATTTAAAGGGGTTATCCAGCGCTACAAAAACATGGCCACTTTCTTCCAGAGACAGCCCCACTCTTATCTCCAGCTTGGGCGGGGTTTTGCTGCTCAATTCCATTAAAGTGAATGGAGCTTAATTGCAAACCGCACCTGAACTGGAGACAAGAGTTGTGTTGTCTCTGAAAGAAAGTGGCCGTGTTCTTGTAGTGCTGTATAACCTTTAACATCTACCACTTTTTCTATATCAGAGAGTAAGCTCCTCAGGGAAGCAGCTCACTACCTCCCGAATACGTAAAGATGATGGAATCCCAATCGAGCAACTTATATATATTGTGGACCATATATATATATACATCCTGAAGGGCAATGGAAATGGCGCCCCCTTTTGGTATCGCATCCCTGCATTTACTGATCTGTGGTTATTGTCTATAGTCCGCTTTAATGCTACATGGGACCTGCTGCTCCCAGATATTAGAGTGTCAGCCCTGCTGACGAAGTCTTCTCCTTATTGGAGATTCAGCTCTTCAGACTAGGTTACCTTTCCCTTCTTTCCCATACTGTAGCAGCGACTATCTATGCATTGGGTTGTCACTTACGGTGATTCCATGTAAGCGCTGGCTGTAGATCTGCGTCTCCCCCATCTTGATGCTGCAGAGGAAGCAGAATATTGCTTTATTACCATACAGAGCGTCACCACTTCCTGGCAGAGCTGTTACTAATACTTATGTCTGTGCCACACACATAGAGTAATACAGAGAGAGGGGCGCCAGGTAATACCCCTCTGAAATCCTATCTTCAGAATGTACCGGCACCCGTGCCCCTTCCTCCTCTCCTGCTAAGATGGTTGTTAGGGAGGGAGCACTGTCTAACAACAAGCCCACCTTCTATAGGAGAGGGCAATAAAACTTATATTGAAAATAGGAAGTGGCACGAGGGCGTCTCTCTAAGATGGTCAAGTAAGATCTTGTCTGATGTTGCCCATTGACAGGTCCGTCCACCATCACAGTAACATGGTACTATCTTCTGCATTCATATAGGACCATGGCTATATACACCCAACATCAGCTGGAGGACCTTGGCCCAACAGGGATGTTCCACGACTCTAACAAGAACTATTCCTATATAGGTGAAGAATTCAGATCACCAATTATCACCGATAAGTTCAGACTTTCTATTTTTGTAATGAATGAATAAAGCCGGCACCAGTCAGTCCAGTAACACACCAGTAACCCCAGTAATAATGCATCAACGGGTCAGGTTATACCACTGCTACACTGACTCATCTCTTACATGACACCTGTGAGGAGAGAAGTAATCTGTCCTGTCCTGGAGGAATACATGATATAACAATAACTACACGACTGTCACATCACAAACACCGCTAACTAGTGTAGGGAATCTCCACCATACCCATCAGAAACAGTGCCAGATAGAGAGGGATGCCCCAATATATCAGTCTATCGGTATTATAGTTATATTCTTGTACATACGGACCAGTATTTTAGTGGTTATTGTACTACCATATTCATACTTGTGTTATTTGGGGGCAGCCTTCTCCGCTGGCGGTGCCGGCAGGGTCTGTGTGGGGCATTTTGGGTTTGGTCCTGTGACAGTGGGGTTGCAGGGCCATTCCATGGCCTCACTTCCCAGCATGTGCACGCCTTCCGGGGGAGGCAGTCACTGACTGACACAGTACAGAGTTAGCGTAGGGACCCGTGTGAACCAGGATACCTGCACGGGGTACACGGGGCAGTATGGTTTGATCAAATTGTATACCAAATTCCTGGTGTTTGTTTTTAAAGTAGCTTAGCGGCTTTAGTATCAGCCATAGGTGTGAGGTGCAGCTCTCCATTTCACATTATGGTAGTTATATTCCTGTATATAGGGAGCAGTATTATAGTAGTTATATTCTTGTATATAGGAGCTGTATAATAGTAGTTATATTCTTGTATATAGGAGCAGTATTATAGTAGTTATATTCCTGTATATAGGAGCAGTATTATAGTAGTTATATCCTTGTATATAGGGAGCAGTATTATAGTAGTTATATTCTTGTATATAGGGGCAGTATTATAGTAGTTATATTCCTGTATATAGGAGCAGTATTATAGTAGTTATCCAGTGTAAGAGACAAAGAAGCTTGCACTCACCAGAACCGCTGCGGTATAAGTCCGTTTATTTTCGTCTAGATAGACAAGCGTGGGGAGGGGAAGTGAAAGCAGGGGCGTCCAGTGGCTACAGCCGTATTATAGTAGTTATATTCTTGTATATAGGAGGCAGTATTATAGTAGTTATATTCTTGTATATAGGAGCAGTATTATAATAGTTTTGTCCCTGAATATGGAGCAGTATTATAGTAGTTATATTCTTGTATATAGGAGCAGTATTATAGTAGTTATATTCTTGTATATAGGAGGCAGTATTATAGTAGTTATATTCCTGTATATAGGAGCAGTATTATAGTAGTTATATTCCTGTATATAGGAGCAGTATTATAGTAGTTATATTCTTGTATATAGGAGCAGTATTATAGTAGTTATATTCTTGTATATAGGAGCAGTATTATGGTAGTTATATTCCTGTATATAGGAGCAGTATTATAGTAGTTATGTTCTTGTATATAGGAGCAGTATTATAGTAGTTATATTCTTGTATATAGGGGGCAGTATTATAGTAGTTATATTCTTGTATATAGGAGCAGTATTATAGTAGTTATATTCCTGTATATAGGAGGAAGTATTATAGTAGTTATATTCCTGTATATAGGAAGCAGTATTATAGTAGTTATATCCCTGTATATAGGAGCAGTATTATAGTAATTATATTCTTGTATATAGGAGCAGTATTATAATAGTTATATTCTTGTATATAGGAGCAGTATTATAGTAGTTATATTCTTGTATATAGGAGCAGTATTATAGTAGTTATATTCTTGTATATAGGAGGCAGTATTATAGTAGTTATATTCCTGTATATAGGAGCAGTATTATAGTAGTTATATTCCTGTATATAGGAGCAGTATTATAGTAGTTATATTCTTGTATATAGGAGCAGTATTATAGTAGTTATATTCTTGTATATAGGAGCAGTATTATGGTAGTTATATTCCTGTATATAGGAGCAGTATTATAGTAGTTATGTTCTTGTATATAGGAGCAGTATTATAGTAGTTATATTCTTGTATATAGGGGGCAGTATTATAGTAGTTATATTCTTGTATATAGGAGCAGTATTATAGTAGTTATATTCCTGTATATAGGAGGAAGTATTATAGTAGTTATATTCCTGTATATAGGAAGCAGTATTATAGTAGTTATATCCCTGTATATAGGAGCAGTATTATAGTAATTATATTCTTGTATATAGGAGCAGTATTATAATAGTTATATTCTTGTATATAGGAGCAGTATTATAGTAGTTATATCCCTGTATATAGGGGGCAGTATTATAGTAGTTATATTCCTATATATAGGAGCAGTATTATAGTAGTTATATTCTTGTGTATAGGAGCAGTATTATAGTAGTTATATTCTTGTATATAGGGGCAGTATTATAGTAGTTATATTCCTGTATATAGGAGGCAATTTTTATTGGTATAAAACAAACAGAAATACAGAAATACTTTTCCATCAGAATAAATAAATAAATGATCTTACAGTATAACTTATACTTGTGCAAAGGAAAATAAATTTATACTAATTGTAACTTAAGCCCATTTTAACTAAAGGGGAAAAGAAAAAGAAGTAAATAAATAAATAATAGCCTCCATGACAATATACTATATACAATACAATACAATACAATACATTAGTCCAGATGGACGTTTCTCCATAATCTGATGTTCTCCCCTTTTTTCCTGACCTCTAGTGCCTGGATCCACCTGAGCTCTGACATGATGAGGGTTATGGCTTTGCTGTGATTGAATGGCTCACTATGTATGGAGACTCTTGTTCTTGTGTGCCAGTGATAGTACTTGGTCACAGAGATGATCAGATACAGGGTCCCCCGGTTGATATTATACCCATTAGATGTGACCCCATAGATGATTTCCGGGTATTTCAGGGACTGTAATGTTGAGATCTGTAGCTTGGTGGATACGTCACACCAGATTTTCCGTCCACCCCAACACTCTGAGATGAAGTGATCCATAGTCTCCTCCTGCTGACAACCTAAGGGACACATGCGATCTGACACACTGAGGAACTTCAGGTTTCCCCTAACAAAGAGCTTCCCCTGTAATGAAAGCCAGGCGATATCCCAGAACTTAGGGGGGAGCCGCGGACCATTGAGAAGCCGCAGACTATCCTGCAGGGTTGTGGATGGACAGTCCCTAAGTGCAGGTTGTATGTTGTAGAAAGTCTTGCACACTCTGGAGTATAGATCTCTCCTGGTTTTACTCTCAATGAAACACTTATCAATACTCCATTTCTTGAGACATCGTATACCGTACTCCAGATACTGGGGAAGGTGTCCAGGAGTCAATCTCCCCCTCTTGAGACTGCCGCCTCGCATCCAAGATTCTGCAAAAGGCAATATCCAGTCCCTGATACTATTTACCCACAGAGGACTGTTGTTTGAGTCCAGGCAACCAAAATTAACTTTAAGAAACATGGAGTCAAAGAACACCCTTGGATTTAACATATCTAGCCCACCCTCTCTCCTCTGCAGGTAAGTTATCCCTCTTTTTACTGGATTCAACCTGTTCCCCCATAAGAGCTGGAAGAACAGGCTAAAGAGCCTAGCCGAGAAAGATTCTGGCAAAGGAAAGACGACAGAGACATACAAGAAGACGGGGACCAGGTAAGTCTTCAACATTGAGATCCGCTCTCTATAGGTCAGCCTCCAGTTCTTCCACCGCTGAACCTTTACATTTCCGGCATCCAACTTCTCTTCCCAATTTAACCTGGAATTATCATCCCTCCCGAATTTAACCCCAAGGATCTTAATATGGGTGGAGGCCTTGGCAAACTGCGGCAGATCAAAATCTGGGTTTGTATTCAATGTCCAGAAAGCTTGACTCTTCTCAAGGTTGACCAGAGACCCTGAGGCCTCCGAGTAGCTTCTGATGGCTGCAGACAACATCTCCACCTCACGAGGCTCAGATATCACTACAGTCACATCATCCGCGTAGGCAACAACATCCAGGGGCAAGCAATGGGGGACTGGTACCCCCTGAAAACCACACCGCTGCAGTGATCTCAGGAATGGATCGATAGCAAACACATACAGCAGTGGACTCAGTGGGCAACCTTGTCGCACCCCTGCCTCAACCCTGAACGTGCCACCCTGCCAACCATTGATCAGAGGAAAGCTCTCAGCCTCACAGTACAAAGTTCTCAGCCAATCTATGAATTGTCCCGGAATACCGTACTTTGATAAAGTGGCCCATAGATACGCATGATCTACTCTGTCAAAGGCTTTAGCCTGGTCAAGACCTACAACATATCTCCCACACCCAAGGGCTTTACATCTCTCAAACATCTCCCTGATGGAGAGCACCGCTCCAGAGATGTTCCGCCCTTTTACCGTGCCATACTGACAGCCTGCCAACAGTGCCGGGGACAAACAAACTAATCTAGAGAACAGAATTTTTGCCAGAATTTTCCTGTCGACATTCAAGAGGGCAATTGGCCTCCAGTTCTTGATGTCGCTAGGGTCTTTACCTTTAGACAGCAGAATTAGCGATGAGACCCTCATGGATGGAGGCATCAGGTGATTTTCTAGACAATTCCTATATACATCCACGAGGATTGGAGCCAAGAGGTCTCTGAATTTCTTATAAAATTCTGCTGTAATACCATCTGGACCTGGTGCCTTCTTCAGATGTAACTTATCAATGGCCTCTTTGACCTCCTCCACCGATAATTCTGCTGTCAAAGGAGAAAAGTCCAAATCATTAGTATCAGGCACTGGAGTTGCCTCCAAGAATTGGGTCACTTTTTCCTTATCCAAAGCCTTCCTCCGAAACAAGTCAGTATAGTAAGATCTCACGACCCCCAGGATACCCTCCCGAGATTCCTGCAAAACACCCTGGGAGTCAGTGAGACCAGAGATTAATTTCTTTGCCACACGCTCCCGGCAATTCTCATAGGGATCAGGAGACCCTAAGGACCCATAATCCCGTTCAACCACCAGGGAGGTATACCTACTGTACTGATACTGGCTCATCTCGGATTTCAGCCGGTCAATCCTTTGTTGGTCACCCCCACCCACCGAATAGAGTGACTCCAATTCTTTGCGCAGTCTTAGATACTGGCCATACTTACTCTTCCCTCTCCTAATAGACAGTTTCTTCAAGAGGGAGCGGATCTCCTCCCTGACATCCTCCCACCAGTCAGCCATGTTGTCATAAAAATCCACTCTCTCAAGTTGGTTCTGGAGGAGGGAGTGAACACAACGCTGGACATAAACGTCATCCAGGAGGCTGGAATTAAGTTTCCATAATCCCCTACCAAGATCTGGACGTTTGGCAACCCCCAGGCAGAAACACAAGGCCAGGTGGTCGGAGTATGGGACGGCTTTCTCATTTATCCCGCTAACAGTTTCTGTGGGATTCACAAACGCCAGATCTATTCTACTCCTCCTGTCACCACAGCAGTATGTGAATTTCGGCCTCCTCCCACCCTGTGTAAAGACGTCACTCAGACCAGCCTGCAAAATCATGTTATTAAGGACTGTAGAGTCCCTGACCACAGCTCTGCCGGAGGACCTGTCACCTGCTGACCGGGCAACGTTAAAGTCTCCAGCTAGTACAACGGGAATAGAGGTAAAGAGGTATGGCTTCACCTCATTAAGGACATGGATCCTTTCAGTCACTGTCTGTGGGCCATAGATGTTAATAAGCCTGAGCCGTCTGCTATGGACAGTGACCTCAAGGACCAGACACCTCCCCATAACAACCTCAGTCATCCTATGTACAGTCACGTCAGTTGTAGTAAACAGTATGGCTACTCCAGCATAAGGCTCTACAGCCAACGACCAAAGGGACGGACCAGATGTCCAATCTCTCTGGGCCTCAGACAACAGTCCAGATGACGTCAGACGTGTCTCCTGTAAGAAGATGACATCAGCATTCAGGTGTCTCAGATGGTCGTATACTGCATGTCTCGTCCTTCTTACTTTTATGCTGTTGGCATTACTGGAGACGATGTTTAATGAGAACCCAGCCATAAGAAGACAATAGAAGAAGACCATATAAGTGACTGCCATCATCACATGTCAGAGTCGCTGTCTCTACCCCCAGTCTCCATGTCTGACTGTGTCGGAGTCTCTATAGAGGGGTTTTTCTTTTTTGTGCGGGGGAGCCCTGTGTCCTCTTCACACTCTTTATCAATCCTTTCTAGCTCTTTCTCGTAGTCACCATCTGATTCTGAGAGGACATCATATCTATTGGATAAGACCATGACTCCATCACCGCTAGTGACCTGTTTCTTGGCCCTCTGGCCTGTGCTGGGACTCTCCTCAGGTTTGCGGGAGGACGGGTCTTTTTTCTTCCTTTTATTGCACTTTATTTCCTCAGATACAGATGGTGACCTAGAGGAGACTGTCTGTGTCTGCTGCTGGTCTGAGGTGGCCTGTGTGTGTCCTTGCACCCCCTCTGTGCGTCCCTGCACCCCCTCTGTGTGTACTTGCACCCCCTCTGTGCGTCTCTGCACCCCGTCTGTGTGTACTTGCACCCCCTCTGATGATGGACCTGGATGTACATTATCTGACCCCTGCTGGACCTCCTGTCTGGTGAGTATTGTCCCTGATATTAAAGCCTCCTCCTCTAAGACGTCTGCCGCCGCCAGCAAGTCCTGGTCAGGGAGATCTCCACATATATTGTGCCAGGCATCTGGGCATTTCCTGTGCGGGTGGCCGATCCTACCACATAGGTTACAGCGGATGTTCTTGCAGATGGAACTGACATGGCCGACCTCCCCACACAGGTTGCACCTCAGCACCGTGCACACACTCGCCACATGACCCAGTTTACCACATTTGAAGCATTTCCTGGGCTGACCGGGGTAGAAACAGACCCCCTTCTCTCTCCCAATAAAGAAGGAATTGGGGAGATGCAGCGTGATGTTATTGTGCTGCCGTAGTTTCACCAGTGCCCGCCACCCTCCAGTCCAGATCCCATCATCGTCACGGGCTTTGGTGAGGTCAGACATGAGGTCACAGTGTCTCCTGAGCCATACCACTATATCCTGGGGGGGAACAGACTCATTCCAGAAGATGATATTTACAGTGGCCGTATCAGGCTTAGAAATAGGAATGAGGATGAACTTATTCCAGCTCTCTGTGTCCCTAAACCTGGGAAACTGCGCCCAAAACCGATCCAGACTGGACATGAGCTTAAAGCTAACGTCATAGCCCTGTCTGTCTGGAAGGTTTATTACGGCCAGGATGTCGGCTGGCGAGAACCCCATCTGGTGGCACAGGAGCTCCCGGATCACCAGTCTCCTGGCAGGGAGGTCTTCCTTGTTGCCCTTATGTTTGAACCTCACCACGTTCCTCCTCTTAAACGCCTGGCCGGTATAATGGGCACTGGGGGTGAATGATGGAGCACCCCGACTCCAGGCGTTTTTGGGGGGTTCCTGACGGGGGGCACTCTCAGGGGGTTTAGGGTGAGGATCTGTACTAGAGGGGGCAGCCTCAACATGTGGGGGTAATGGGGGGAAATCACATGCAACATTATTTCCTATCTCCACCACCCCATCAACCATGGCATCATCAGATGGTTCCATGTCCCACACAGACTGCGTATCCCCTCCAACCCCTGACACCTCAGGTACACCATGACCACCACTACTGTCCACAGTATGACACCTAGATGACTGTCCACTGTCCTGCTGCTGTGCAGTGTTGGCTGGGACCTGTGGTGCCGATGTTGCTTCTCCTGGGACTTGTAGTCCATGTGCTGCTGTCTGAGGGTCAGACACAGCAGGATCATTATTACTGTCCACAGTCTCACACACAGATGACTCTCCACACTCTCCACTGTCCTGCTGCTGTGTAGTGTTGGCTGGGACTTGTAGTGCATGTGCAGTCTGAGAGATAGTTTGTTGCTCAGGGACAGCCAGAGATGTTTGTGGCTGCTGTTGTCTCTGCTGATGTTTCCCCTCCTGGAACACAAAGCTTGGGGCCTGCAGGATGACACGGGGCCCTCGCTGGGACATAGACGCAGCGTCTGAGGGTCTGGACTGGGATGATACAGTCTGAGCTTGGGCAGCAAAGCGTTCCTGGTTGTGGTAAGTCTCAGCCAGAGGCCCCATCCTCTCCAGGACACAGTCCATCTCCCTCACCACCTCAGCCAGCTCAACGCTCAGGGAGTGCAGCTTAGCATCATACAAGGTATTACTCTCAGGGTGGACAGTTTTTAGATTGTATATACAGTCTATTTGTACTTGCAGCATTTGTTTATGGTGTTTTAGCTCCCCCATTCTCCTTACCAGACCTGGGATCTCCTCGGCCATCTGCAGCTCAGGTGCTCTCTCTGGCTCCTTCTCTGCTGGTCTCTCTGGCTCCTTCTCCTCAGGTGTCGGCCTCTGTGGTCTTTTAGGCTGTTTGCAGTCACCTGGTTCCAGCTTTGTTGCAGATCTTGTCTTGCCCTGACCCACCATCCTGGAGACCATCACCTGCTGCCTGATGTTCTCCTGCAGGGTCTGTCTCTCCAGAGATGTCCTCTTCTGTCTGGGTGCAGGAGTGGGGGGCTGTGCACCTGCTGCTTGTCTCACCATGTGTTCACCTTGCTGGCTTGGCTTAGGGCTTCCTGCTGCTGTTGTTGTCTCTTTAGTCTTACTGACTTCCATCATGTCTTCTTTCTTTGTACTTGTGCGGCTTACATTCTCACTGCTGCTTTTCATACTGGAAACTTGTGGATTTTCATCCACTTTAGAATGATGGGAGTTGTCTCCCAGTGTAGGCCTTGGAGCCTGGGCCTCGCTTGGGGAGCTTCCCCACCCAGGGTGGCCCCGCCCTGGGCTTTCTCCAGGCATGAGAGCAATGCAGGAGAGCTACAAACACACCTCCTCACAGGTAGGAGGCAGTATTATAGTAGTTATATTCCTATATATAGGAGCAGTATTATAGTAGTTATATTCTTGTGTATAGGAGCAGTATTATAGTAGTTATATTCTTGTATATAGGGGCAGTATTATAGTAGTTATATTCCTGTATATAGGAGGCAGTATTATAGTAGTTATATTCCTGTATATAGGAGCAGTATTATAGTAGTTATATTCTTGTATATGGGGGCAGTATTATAGTAGTTATATTCTTGTATATGGGGGCAGTATTATTGTAGTTATATTCTTGTATATAGGAGCAGTATTATAGTAGTTATATTCCTGTATATAGGGAACAGTATTATAGTAGTTATATTCTTGTATATAGGAGCAGTATTATAGTAGTTATATTCTTGTATATAGGAGCAGTATTATAGTAGTTATATTCTTGTATATAGGGAGCAGTATTATAGTAGTTATATTCTTGTATATGGGGGCAGTATTATATACTATACAGTGAAATACTTTCCTTACCATGTAGTCACTATGAATTGATCACTGCAGTACCAAAGAGAAATGGCAGCATGTTATGATGAGGAATACACACATAAGTACATTTATAGAATACAATATAAGCTTTATCAATAATCACAATCCCTCAAAAACAATCAGATTTGAAAACATTTAAAATGCATAAGTGATAACATGACATGACATGGGGGATGGCTACTATACACGCTGCCCCCTGGAGCCGGCCCTAGGGGGTAAACAGATCCTGCCTGCTACTTAGAAAAGCGCATATAATGCAATCTGGGATGGATCTCTCACAGTGTAACACCAGCACCATAACACAATGCAACCAGTGATTTTCATGGGTGTATAATTAACTCTTTGCTGTATACCACAGGTGTCAAACTCAGGCCCTCCAGCTGTTCCAAAACTACAATTCCCATCATGCCCATCTCACTTTATTGTTGAGGGATTGTGTTAGTAAATCTTACATTTCTCTATTATTGTACCTATGTGTGGATTCCTTAGATAGCGTGCCATCTTTTTCTCTTTGGACAGGTATGCCAGGGGACTAGCACCTTGTAATTCCTCGGTGGTGCCCATCGATATTTTTGCATTGATCGCTGCACTCAGTGTAATGTGATTATTCTGACAGGCCCTAAGCGCCATTTATCAGCCACTATATCGCCATCAATGCACTTTCTCCACACCCAGCATAGTTAACCCTCTCCTGCCGGATCCATAAATCAATATGACCATTGATAACAAGGCTCCTCTGCAGTATTGGGTTCAGTCATCCCAAACAAATCCCTCTTCACCCAAAGAACTGCTTAGCCGCCAATACTCTATGATCACAATGACTGTATATGAATGGCGATCGCCTGGGAATCAAGCATAGTTCAGGCAGGTAACAGGAGATTCATATCTTCTTCCTGTGCTGAGTTATCCAAGCATGAAGTATGAGCAGCTGCGTGCCCATGACAATACTTCCTGGACCTTCACTCGGGCAGCCCCTGATTGCTGGGCCTCACAGCAAGAAATCAGATTGTAGCATTCATGTTTCTAGCACAGGTAAGTAGAAACTGGATCTGACTGGTTACAGCGTCCTCATGAGTATGGGACATGAAGTGTTATCATAGGGACGCCGATTTCTGTCTATACTGTCAGACTGTATAGGTTGTATATTTACCCATTTCATCTTTTGTTCTTTGGTCATTCTACATGCCCTTTTTCTATATATTATATAATATTAGCTGCTGTCAGTACCAGCCGTCCCTATTGCGACCTATGACAAGGACAAGGACGAGATTATAACAGTGGTTTGATAGCCGGGGCCTAGATATTGCTTGAGCAACCAGTTCCTTGTATGACACTGTCACTTTGACTTCTTTTTTCTATTCAATAGGACAGAGGACTATTAAAGGAGAAGTCCGATGAAAATTTTTACTAAAGTAGTGTATTGCCCCCAAAAGTTATACAAATCACCAATATACACTTATTATGGGAAATGCCTATAAAGTGCTTTTTTCCCTGCACTTACTACTTACTAACATGGTGATGTCACTTCCTGGATAACATGGTGATGTCACTTCCTGGATAACATGGTGATGTCACTTTCTGGATAACATGGTAATGTCACTTCCTGGATAACATGGTGATGTCACTTCCTGGATAACATGGTGATGTCACTTCCTGGATAACATGGTGATGTCACTTCCTGGATAACATGGTGATGTCATGACCTGACTCCCAGAGCTGTGCGGCTGTGGCTGCTGGAGAGGATGATGGCAGAGGGATGTTATCCAGGAAGTGACATCACCATGTTATCCAGGAAGTGAAGCCTTGATGCAGTAGTAAGTGCATGGAAAAAAAGCACTTTATGTGTATTTCCCGTAATAAGTGTATATTAGTAATTTGTATAACTTTTGGGGGGCAATAAAATACTGTAATAAAATTGTCGCCGGACTTCTCCTTTAACCCTTCTTTTGCCACAGAGCAGCATTCAGTATGGTCACCATGATCCTGATGTGTTGTGTCCAAAGGGCGGAGGATGAAACACTGATGAAGAACGAAAATGATGGGAATACTGCAGACGATGCCCAGCTGGGAGAGTGCGGCACCATAGGGGTTAATGCCGAGCTGAGTGCGCCCGCACATTGTTTCTACACGGTCCATGTCCCCTAGGAATGTGACATGCAGGTCATGTGACAGGGCCCCACACATTTCACCACATGTCACAACATAGTTGCGCTTACACTGGGCCAAGAATCTAATAAGAAAGTAAGGCAAAGGGGCATCTGCCTACAGCTGCCAGCTTGACTGGCTGGCACTGATGCCTTGTCCTATAGACCAGGAGTCTATAAGTGGAAGGAGAAGAGACATTGGCTGTACAGAGGCTTACAACAGAAACAGGAATAAGAGCAAGACAGCAAAAACAAGTGATGTATTCCTAATCAGCCATTAATAATAAAATTATGATGTTGACTCTCTGCCTGCTGCAAGCACGCCTCCTGTCTGATGACATGAGGAAGTGAAGTAGGCGTGCTTACAGCAGGGGCAGAGATGACTCCTTGACACAAAGCTATCCTGATGACTCCAAGTACTTTATGTACATAGAGCAAACAAAGTGTAATATCCAAAAACATATTACTCAGACACATATCCGGCACATGTATAGTTACATGACCTATATCACACTGCCAGCAGAAAACAACGCTTCTGACAGGTTCCCTTTAATATTGCTATGGGTGTCTCCTCCTGTTTAGCCCTTGTCATGGTTTGAGGCTTTTTAAAGGGAAGTTATCATCATACTGCCTGAACCACAAGTCATCAGGCCCCTTCGGCCTTGAATGATATATCTCTACCTATACCCAAATAGGAAGAGATCTATTAATCAAGGCTGGTGGGACAGGCAGGATCTGCCAGGGACCGGCCCCATGACTTAAAGTTAAGGCAGCATTAAAGTAATGACAGGTCCCCTTTAAAGGCGTGCTCCAGCAAAACAAAATCTTTTAAATCAACTTGTGTCAGAAAGTTATACAGATTTGTAATTCACTTCTATTAAAAAATCTCAAGTCTTCCAGTATTTATCAGCTGCTGTATGTCCTGCAGGAAGTGGTGTATTCTTTTTAGTCTGACACAGTGCTCTCTGCTGCCACCTCTGTCCATGTCAGGAACTGTCCAGAGCAGTAGCAAATCCCCATAGAAAACCTCTCCTGCTCTGGACAGTTCCTGACATGGACAGAGGTGGCAGCAGAGAGCACTGTGTCAGACAGAAAAGAATACACCACATCCTGCAGGGCATACAGCAGCTGATAAGTACTGGAAGTCTTTTTAAATATAACTACAAATTTATATAACTTTCTGACAGTAGTTGATTGGAAAGAAAAAAATGCAGACAGGTGGCACTAGCATTTTCTCGAGAAGATATAATTTGTATTGATGCTGAATGACTATGGGGCAGTAGCGAAATTAGGGGGGGCAAGGAGCCTCCACTCCCGGGCCCACCAAGGCTGGGGGCCCACTAGGGTTGGGCGATTGAAATGAATATTGATTTTATTATTAATTTCGGGCTGCGCGTTGTCAGGCGCGTGGGCAGTCCTGAGAGGGGCGGTGCAGGCAAGCGGGAAGGGGGGGTTTTGCGGTGTCGTGCCGACGGGCAAGCCATAGAGGGGAGGTGTGGGGCGCTACACAGGCACGCTGGAGAGGGGTGAGTGGAGGAAAGATGTTGGGTGGGCAGGCTGCAGAGGGAAGGTGCGGTGCCGGCGGCCTCCAGCCACTTAACGGCGCAGCCGCTGACCTGCCCCCACCCCTTCCGCTGAGCGTCCCGCTCTCCTTCCGGCCAGATATGGAGCTCCCTGGTCTCTGGAGGAGGCCGCAGGGACTACAGGAGAAGGTGATCACGTCGTGTGGGTCCTGGAGCTGTACAGTGGGATCGGGGGGTTCAGTGCAGACCCCCGATCCCGCTGTACAGCTCTAGGACCCGCAGCAACGCAATCACCTTCTCCTGTAGTCCCTGCGGCCTCCTCCAGAGACCGGGGAGCTCCATGTCTGGCCGGGAAGAAAACGTGTGTGTGGAGGTGAGAGGAGGAGGAGGTGTATGTGCCCTCCTGCTCCAATCACCCCCAGCTGCCCCAGTCCCCCTCAGTGCCCCCCCCATCCCCTCAGTGTCCCCCAGTCACCTCACTGTTCCCCCAGTCCCCCTCAGTGTCACCCCAGTCCCCCTCAGTGTCACCCCAGTCCCCCTCATTGTCACCTCAGTGTCACCCCAGTCCCCCTCAGTGTCACCCCAGTCCCCCTCATTGTCACCTCAGTGTAACTCCAGTCCCCCTCAGTGTCACCCCAGTCACCTCAGTGTCACCCCAGTCCCCCTCAGTGTCCCCCAATCACCCCTCTTCTATACCTGTACTACTACACCCCTTATCCACTATACCTCCACTACTAAACTCCTCATATCTACCTATACTATTACTACACCCCTTATCCACTATACCTTCACTACTACACCCCTTATCCACTATACCTTCACTACTAAACCCTTCATATCTACCTATACTACTACTACACCCCTTATCCACTACACCTCCACTACTATACCCCTTATCCACTATACCTCCACTACTACATCCCTTATGATGTTGGTCATTTCCAGCATCTTGTACTCAGTATAATGGGGTCACCCAGCTTTCCCAGTATCTAATACTCCGTATGATGGAGGTCACCCAGCTTTCCCAGTATCTAATACTCAGTATGATGGAGGTCACCCAGCTTTCCCAGTATCTTATACTCAGTATGATGGAGGTCACCCATCTTTCCCAGCATCTAATACTCAGTATGATGGAGGTCACCAAGCTTTCCCAGCATCTAATACTCAGTATGATGGAGGTCATCCAGCTTTCCCAGCATCTAATACTTAGTTTCATGGAGGTCACCCAGCTTTTCCAGCATCCTCTACATCCTGTACATGCCTTCTCTTTACTGCCCAGAGAAGGCCTACTGGGGAAAGGGGTGGTATACTACAGAGAGACCTATACTGCACATAGGGGGGCAACACTACAGAGGGGCCTATACTGCACATAGGGGGGCAACACTACAGAGGGGCCTATACTGCACATAGGGGGGCAACACTACAGAGGGGCCTATACTGCACATATGGGGAAAACACTACAGAGGGGCCTATACTGCACATAGGGGGGCAACACTACAGAGGGGTCTATACTGTATAGAGGTTGCATAAAGGGGGCTACACTATGGGGAGTTTGTATAGACATGAGGATGATCCTGGATCAAGGATCTTATCTTGCATAACCCCTTTAAATTTTACATGGCCATATATGTGAAAAGTAGAAAGCCTTTTACACTGCTCTCAATCCTTGTTATCTATGAGTAATGTAGTAGAATATTTCCTTTATTATATGGAAAGCAGTGTCTTCTGCTGAGGTTCCCTATGGGTAACTTAATCGGTTGGGGGCCCACTCAGACTTGCTCGCCCCCCCTAGACTGAACCCCTAGCTACGCCCCTGCTATGGGGTCATAGTGGGTGGGCTGTATTACACAGCCAGAGCTGCCAAGTAATCGGCCATCCCTGGCTGAATGATCTCCAGGTTGTTCATGTGGCCCTTTCCTTTAATCAGCTGTCAGCAACACATCTTCTATTACGCAGGGAGATGTGCAGCTGACAGTCACTGGTTTTGAGATATAATAGGTGTTTGCTATTTGCTGGCTATATTGGACAGGGCAATGTCGGCCTGGTTTGACTGGTTTAATCAGCCCATGTTATAGGGCCTTGAGTTGGCGCTTTTGCACCCGGACAAAGGTTTCATCCCATATCAGATTTTTGCCCTGAAAAGGTGTTTTCCAGCCTGAGATGCTCCATGTATGCTATGCTCTTCCCTCCCCCAGACTTTGCAACATTAGGAGATGGAAAAAAAGGCAGGGTGAGTAAACCAGACTACACCCTGCTATGTTTTCTACATGTCACAGGGTCCCTACAATAGTGACAGCAACAATGACAGACACCCTATAACAATGACACATCCCCATAAACCGTGACAGCCACAGCACCTCAATAAAAAAGGTGAAATCTCAGCACCTGTAAAGGTGATATAATAACACCAGCCACCTGTCACCCTCACAGTGCCGCCATAATAATGACATCCATTACAGAAGCATATACATGGGTATATATAGAAGCCTGGCACTGCACAGTGACTGAGTCCGTATAGTTCTGGGGGGCATGTGGGATACTATATGGATGGAGATAGGGCTGACGTATGTGGATTATTGACTTCAGGTATTTAAAGGGCATATCCATATCGATAACATTTATACACTGATGCCACTGTGTTCCATCTATGGACATAACACTGAGAGTCAATTACAAAAAAAAGTCCCCAATAAACCCATGAAGCTTTGCTGCAGACGCCACTATATAATAACTGTATTTACATGTCTCTAATATCTCATCCTCTCCTATAAGGCTGCACAGATAAATAGCAATGTGATGATGTATGATGTCCCCCCTCCCCCGCCCCAGACGCCCAAACCAGAAATTGTAGATTATAGAATTGACAGAGCAGCAAAACTAACACAAATCTAATCCTGGCCTAATCCTGACCCTCTAGCTCTGCGCTGTCACCCAAGTATCTGTGGCTGCGGCTGGCAGCGGTGCCCCCCTAACACCAGGGAGAGGATCCAGTATACAGGAGGCACATTCCTGCCCCCCTCCACTGTAAACAAGCACACGGCTCCCAGCATTCACCTGTGCAGCCATTGTAAGGAGAGTGTAACCTGAGCAGGTACAGGGAGGGAGACACTGAGAATGGAGATCAGCTGCACAATACAGGCCGGGGACACATGGCCACCTCTACTGTGCTCAACACCAAGACTATAGTGCATGTGTGGGGCACGCACTATTACCCATAGCAGTACCACAAAGACTTGGCAGCTACAGAATAACTATAGGTTGTCTTAGATTCTGATAACAGTACAGACCAATGTAACATAGGGAAACTCCATCTGTATATCCCCCATGAGGTCCGCTGCCATTACCGATACTGGTACGGGGAATGCAGGGCCCTCCAGTAATTCCAGTTATGTACTAAATATTCAGTGTAAACTGGGAGAATATGGCACATAGTGCAGAATACACAGCATACCAGACATAGCTTGTACTACAGATACTCTATATTATTGATCACTGTTCTTACATCATATAGTCATCATGGGGCCCTATGTAGTCACAAGGGACCACTAACCACATGGCTATGCCCTGACCCAGGAATTCCTCATCTATCCTCATTGATATTCTTCATCAACCCAGGCTGGATACAGGATCATCTATCAAGGTCAATGTCAGAACTATTATTAGCTTACTATTGATCTATAATCTGTGCTGGTAATGTATAGGATTATGCACACACCCCATGGCACCCTGTTCTTCTCTAGTACGGGCACATAGCCGGGTACGGGCATCATGGTATATCAATAAATGCAGAGGTGTGTCACCTGGAACCATAGAATGTCTCTAGGTCATCCTTATGCAATAAATAATGAGGAGTGATATTACAGGGGTCTATTCGGACCCCACTGCGGTCCCTTTTTTTTTTTTGTTCCTGTTAAAGGGAAGTACTAGCAAAGCCCTGACTAAGTCTGACTCATTGTAAGAGCCCTATTATAGACACAGGGTGATTATACGCTGATCCCCAAAAAATATTAGCTGTCAGCTGCACATCTTGCTGTATAATAGGGGATTTGCTGATGACAGCTGTATAAAGAATCCAGCGATCATTTGTACATCATGCACGATTACCGAGTCTCTGTAAACAAGGGCCGATCTACCAGTCTGGCACTCATGTATAACAAATTTCGAGCTGTGTAACAGGGCCCTAAGTTGAATATGCTGATACCTCTACCTACCAACGCAGTGTAAGGGCAAGAAGGCATTGCAGATCTGGAATTGTTGGAGATGACCATTTACTGTGTATGAGGGGCTTCCAGCTCTCATCAAATAGATGATGGTGGGGAAGAGAAGGATCAGCCTATATCTTCATGATTCCTATGTTTGTGGGTAGATAAGCTGCCACTAGCATTTGTATTGGGTAACCCTCCTCCACTCTGACACCAGAATGCTCAGCCGAGGGTCCATGTGTGTGTATGCAGAAGGGGGTTAAGAAACATTGCTGTTGGCGGAAAAAGTATGACTGTCAGCTATTGTATGTCTATAACCTGTATGAGTAACCTGGCCATATACAATTTCATATCATGACACCTATTGATGAGAACTATTGTTGTCAGTGAATGAGAAGTGTTCTTCTATACAGAAAGCTGAGATTGTTACAGTGTGATGTGTAGTGATACAAACCGGATACTACTGCTGTAAACTAAGACACTGTAGTAAACCCAGAGGCTGGATGAGCAAAACTAGGCCAGGCCGGGAAGGAAACAAGAATAGTTCTATTCACTGACAGCAATAGTAAGAGACACCTGGGAGCTGAAGAGACTGAGCTATAACTGGAGACAAATCCATGGGGGAGAAGTCAGTCCTAGTCAAGAATCCC
Source organism: Dendropsophus ebraccatus (assembly GCF_027789765.1). Taxonomy (NCBI): domain Eukaryota; kingdom Metazoa; phylum Chordata; class Amphibia; order Anura; family Hylidae; genus Dendropsophus; species Dendropsophus ebraccatus. The sequence continues at coordinate 214,953,188 of NC_091454.1, read as the reverse complement.
AGCGCCTCGCCTGAAGTGGCTGATAACAGGGAACAATAGAGTCCCTTCAACTGCATGGCAAGCAGTGATAAAGGATGAGATACGGCCATATTACACACAGATTATCTGACAGGTTTCTGAGACCAAAGACAGGAATGGATTGGAAAAGAGGAGAAATCTCAGTCTTTCCTTTATGACCTGTTCTCTGTTTATAGTCTGTTCCTGGCTTTGGCATTAGTGATCTGTCAGATAAATCTGTCAGTGTAATAGGGCCCATAAACGAGGTGATAAGGAGTAGTGAGGACATGAATACCTGGAGGACACAGAAGATACAGAGATATCAGGACAGCAGGGGGTGGGACAAAACATACAGAGATATCAGGACAGCAGGGGGTGGGACAAAACATACAGAGATATCAGGACAGCAGGGGGTGGGACAAAACATACAGAGATATCAGGACAGCAGGGGGTGGGACAAAACATACAGAGATATCAGGACAGTGTCGATAATAGAATGAGGGGTCACAAGGAGGGGACAGAACAAACAACATACAGAGATATCAGGACAGTGGGGGGGGGGTCACAGGGAGGGGACAGAAGATACAAAGATATCAGGACAGTGGGGGAAGCACAGGGAGGGGGCAGAGGATACAGAGATATCAGGACAGCGTCGATTATAGAATGAGGAGTCACAAGGAGGGGACAGAACAAACACAGAAGATACACAGATATCAGGACAGCAGGGATGGTAGGATGAGGGGGTCACAGGGAGGGGACAGAAGATAAAGAGATATCAGGACAGAGCCGATGATACGATCAGGGGGTCACAGGGAGGGGACAGAAGATAAAGAGATATCAGGACAGCGGGAACGGTAGGATGAGGGGGTCATGTGGGGGGGGAGGAGAACATACAGAGATATCAGGACAGCGGAGGGGGCACAGGGAGGGGACAGAAGATACAGAGATATCAGGACAGTGGGGGAAGCACAGGGAGGGGGCAGAGGATACAGAGATATCAGGACAGTAGGGGGGTGGGGCCCCAGGGAGGTGACAGAACATACAGGGATATCAGGCCAGCGGGGATGGTAGGATGAGGGTCACAGGGAGGGGTCAGGTAGCTATAGGAGGAGATGTGTGACAGAGACAATTACAGGGCAGGAATGGCAGGAATGTTATCATTGACCTCAGTAACAATAACATCCCTCCCAAATGCTGCACATACCTCCAGCACCTTCAGCATCACTAGACTGCCGCATGTGGGCGCTGCCCTGCAGGACAATGTGCCATAGCTATACCCAGTCCTATAATAGATGATTGTGCCGTGTAGCAGAGGTGGAGCCGCTGCTTACAATCCTTTTACTCAGTTCTACTCGATAAATTATAATTATTTTTGGGTTCCTAAAATTAGCAAAAAATATATAATTATACATCCTGTGAACCGATACTACTCCACCCCCGACACACCGGGTATGATGGTGCTTGGAATACACCACAATCCAGATGTAGCAGAGCTGAATGTGTCAGACTCATCCCTGCTGCATTGACATGTTCAGCCTTCCTATGTCAGACAGGCTCCGCTGTGTAACATGAGAGAAGCTGTGTTCTGTTGACAAACACACCCCTGCTACACCACATCAGCTCTGCTCTTCTGCCTCTGGCAACACACAGTTTAACAAGTCATCCACAGCTACTATGCTGGAGGGACGCTCCACGCTGTTATCTCGGACAAAGGCAGATGTGCTGCATATGATTTCAGCTCTGCTACATTGTACAAGCTCAGCTATTCTGCACCTATAGGAATGTAAGGAATGTACGGGAAACTCGGCTTTACTACTTGCCAGAAGCCCAGCTCGGTTATCTCTCACTAATACAGCTCTGCTACACCAGACCAGCTCTGCCTGCCACACGAGATGAGCTCAGCTACATCTGTAGTACACCCCATGCAGGAATGGTGGCCACCAGTGCCCTGACACTATCACTCACCATCAACCTCATGAATGATGCATGGCTTGGGAAAGGCGTAATTACGGGCGCAGGTGTCTACACGTATGCAGGGCGTGCGGAATATCTACATATATGTGTAATGTGTCATTTATATATACATTACTAACCCCATAGCACCATGTATGACCCGCCTGCACCCCATCATGATAAGAATGCAACCACTATAGCCCCCTTATTACTGCACCATATGATATACTGCACCCCTCACCAACTACCCTATATAATACCTGCCCCATATCCTGCACCCCATCACCAACTACCCTATATAATACCTGCCCCATATTCTGCACCCCCCACCAACTACCCTATATAATACCTGCCCCATATCCTGCACCCAACACCAACTACCCTATATACCTGCCCCATATCCTGCACCCCCCACCAACTACCCTATATACCTGCCCGATATCCTGCACCCCCCACCAACTACCCTATATACCTGCCCCATATCCTGCACCCCCCACCAACTACCCTATATACCTGCCCCATATCCTGCACCCCCCACCAACTACCCTATATCATACCTGCCCCATACCCTGCACCCCACACCAACTACCCTATATGATACCTGCCCCATATCCTGAACCCCCCACCAACTACCCTATATAATACCTGCCCCATATCCTGCACCCCCCACCAACTACCCTATATCATACCTGCCCCATATCCTGCACCCCTCACCAACTACCCTATATCATACCTGCCCCATACCCTGCACCCCACACCAACTACCCTATATGATACCTGCCCCATATCCTGCACCCCCCACCAACTACCCTATATGATACCTGCCCCATATCCTGCACCCCCTCACCAACTACCCTATATCATACCTGCCCCATATCCTGCACCCCTCACCAACTACCCTATATCATACCTGCCCCATATCCTGCACCCCCTCACCAACTACCCTATATCATACCTGCCCCATATCCTGCACCCCCCACCAACTACCCTATATACCTGCCCCATATCCTGCACCCCCCACCAACTACCCTATATACCTGCCCCATATCCTGCACCCCCCACCAACTACCCTATATACCTGCCCCATATCCTGCACCCCTCACCAACTACCCTATATAATACCTGCCCCATATCCTGCACCCCATCACCAACTACCCTATATCATACCTGCCCCATATCCTGCACCCCCCACCAACTACCCTATATACCTGCCACATATCCTGCACCCCCCACCAACTACCCTATATACCTGCCCCATATCCTGCACCCCCCACCAACTACCCTATATACCTGCCCCATATCCTGCACCCCCCCACCAACTACCCTATATACCTGCCCCATATCCTGCACCCCCCACCAACTACCCTATATAATACCTGCCCCATATCCTGCACCCCCCACCAACTACCCTATATCATACCTGCCCCATATCCTGCACCCCTCACCAACTACCCTATATCATACCTGCCCCATATCCTGCACCCCACACCAACTACCCTATATGATACCTGCCCCATATCCTGCACCCCCCACCAACTACCCTATATGATACCTGCCCCATATCCTGCACCCCCTCACCAACTACCCTATATCATACCTGCCCCATATCCTGCACCCCTCACCAACTACCCTATATCATACCTGCCCCATATCCTGCACCCCCTCACCAACTACCCTATATCATACCTGCCCCATATCCTGCACCCCCCACCAACTACCCTATATACCTGCCCCATATCCTGCACCCCTCACCAACTACCCTATTTAATACCTGCCCCATATCCTGCACCCCCCACCAACTACCCTATATACCTGCCCCATATCCTGCACCCCCCACCAACTACCCTATATACCTGCCCCATATCCTGCACCCCATCACCAGCTACCCTATATACCTGCCCCATATCCTGCACCCCCCACCAACTACCCTATATCATACCTGCCCCATACCCTGCACCCCCACCAACTACCCTATATACCTGCCCCATATCCTGCACCCCCTCACCAACTACCCTATATACCTGCCCCATATCCTGCACCCCCCACCAACTACCCTATATACCTGCCCCATATCCTGCACCCCATCACCAGCTACCCTATATAATACCTGCCCCATATCCTGCACCCCCCACCAACTACCCTATATAATACCTGCCCCATATCCTGCACCCCCCACCAACTACCCTATATAATACCTGCCCCATATCCTGCACCCCCCACCAACTACCCTATATAATACCTGCCCCATATCCTGCACCCCCCACCAACTACCCTATATAATACCTGCCCCATATCCTGCACCCCCCCACCAACTACCCTATATACCTGCCCCATATCCTGCACCCCCCACCAACAACCCTATATACCTGCCCCATATCCTGCACCCCCCACCAACAACCCTATATACCTGCCCCATATGCTGCACCCCCCACCAACTACCCTATATACCTGCCCCATATCCTGCACCCCCCACCAACTACCCTATATAATACCTGCCCCCATTCCCTTCACCCCCCATCCAGCGCCCCGTACATATATCGGTCACCTCACCGGAGCCCTGACCACTGTATACCGATATAACCCCCGGTCCTGTCCGGTTATACCCCCTCCGTGTCCCCGGAGCACAGCCGCCCCCCTCCGTCCTGCTCCCCCGGAGCCCCGGCCCCTCCGCCCCATCTCACCTCCGCTCCGGCCGCTGACAGCTGCTGCTCCCGGTCACATTGGAGAGTGAGGTCCGGACGGGAGAGGAGGAGGCGGGGAGGGACGGGGGAGGCGACACCTGAGCTGGTCTCACCGGTTCTACAGCCAGAACGGGAGGAGGCTGCGGGGGATGACAGCGACCCCATCCATAACAGCTGTCACCCATCATATACATCATATACATCATATACATCACCCATCATCATACATCATATACATCACCCATCATCATACATCACCCATCATCATACATCATATACATCACCCATCATATACATCACCCATCATCATACATCATATACATCACCCATCATCATACATCATATACATCACCCATCATATACATCACCCATCATCATACATCATATACATCACCCATCATATACATCACCCATCATATACATCATATACATCACCCATCATATACATCATATACATCACCCATCATATACATCATATACATCACCCATCATCATACATCATATACATCATATACATCATATACATCACCCATCATATACATCATATACATCACCCATCATATGCATCATATACATCACCCATCATATACATCATATACATCACCCATCATATACATCACCCATCATATACATCATATACATCACCCATCATATACATCATATACATCACCCATCATATGCATCATATACATCACCCATCATATGCATCATATACATCACCCATCATATACATCACCCATCATCATACATCATATACATCACCCATCATATACATCATATACATCACCCATCATATACATCACCCATCATATACATCATATACATCACCCATCATATACATCATATACATCACCCATCATATGCATCATATACATCACCCATCATATGCATCATATACATCACCCATCATATACATCACCCATCATCATACATCATATACATCACCCATCATATACATCATATACATCACCCATCATATACATCACCCATCATATACATCATATACATCACCCATCATATACATCATATACATCACCCATCATATGCATCATATACATCACCCATCATATACATCACCCATCATCATACATCATATACATCACCCATCATATACATCATATACATCACCCATCATATACATCATATACATCACCCATCATATACATCATATACATCACCCATCATATACATCATATACATCATATACATCATATACATCACCCATCATATACATCATATACATCACCCATCATATGCATCATATACATCACCCATCATATACATCACCCATCATCATACATCATATACATCACCCATCATATACATCATATACATCATATACATCATATACATCACCCATCATATACATCATATACATCACCCATCATATACATCATATACATCACCCATCATATGCATCATATACATCACCCATCATATACATCACCCATCATATACATCACGCATCATATGCATCATATACATCACCCATCATATACATCATATACATCACCCATCATATACATCACCCATCATATGCATCACCCATCATATACATCACCCATCATATACATCATATACATCACCCATCATATACATCACCCATCATATACATCACCCATCATATACATCATATACATCACCCATCATATACATCACCCATCATATACATCACCCATCATATACATCATATACATCACCCATCATATACATCACCCATCATATACCTCATATACATCACCCATCATATACATCACCCATCATATACATCATATACATCACCCATCATATACATCACCCATCATATACATCACGCATCATATGCATCATATACATCACCCATCATATACATCATATACATCACCCATCATATACATCACCCATCATATGCATCACCCATCATATACATCACCCATCATATACATCATATACATCACCCATCATATACATCACCCATCATATACATCACCCATCATATACATCACCCATCATATACATCATATACATCACCCATCATATACATCACCCATCATATACATCATATACATCACCCATCATATACATCACCCATCATATACATCATATACATCACCCATCATATGCATCATATACATCACCCATCATATACATCACCCATCATATACATCATATACATCACCCATCATATGCATCATGTACATCATATACATCACCCATCATATACATCACCCATCATGTACATCATATACATCACCCATCATATGCATCATTTACATCACCCATCATATGCATCATATACATCACCCATCATATGCATCATATACATCACCCATCATATGCATCATATACATCACCCATCATATGCATCACCCATCATATACATCATATACATCACCCATCATATGCATCATATACATCACCCATCATATACATCACCCATCATATACATCACCCATCATCATACATCATATACATCACCCATCATATGCATCATATACATCACCCATCATATACATCACCCATCATATACATCATATACATCACCCATCATATACATCATATACATCACCCATCATCATACATCATATACATCACCCATCATATGCATCATATACATCATATACATCACCCATCATATGCATCATATACATCACCCATCATATGCATCACCCATCATATACATCACCCATCATATACATCACCCATCATATACATCATATACATCACCCATCATCATACATCATATACATCACCCATCATATGCATCATATACATCATATACATCACCCATCATATGCATCATATACATCACCCATCATATGCATCACCCATCATATACATCACCCATCATATGCATCATATACATCACCCATCATATGCATCATATACATCACCCATCATATGCATCATATACATCACCCATCATATACATCACCCATCATATACATCACCCATCATATGCATCATATACATCATATACATCACCCATCATATACATCATATACATCATATACATCACCCATCATATGCATCATATACATCACCCATCATATGCATCAGCCATCATATACATCATATACATCACCCATCATCATACATCATATACATCACCCATCATATACATCACCCATCATATACATCACCCATCATATGCATCATATACATCACCCATCATATGCATCATATACATCACCCATCATATGCATCATATACATCACCCATCATATGCATCATATACATCACCCATCATATGCATCATATACATCATATACATCACCCATCATATACATCACCCATCATCATATACATCACCCATCATATACATCATATACATCACCCATCATCATATACATCACCCATCATCATACATCATATACATCACCCATCATTATACATCATATACATCACCCATCATATACATCATATACATCACCCATCATATACATCATATACATCACCCATCATATGCATCATATACATCACCCATCATATGCATCATATACATCACCCATCATATACATCATATACATCACCCATCATATACATCACCCATCATATACATCATATACATCACCCATCATATGCATCATATACATCACCCATCATATACATCATATACATCACCCATCATATGCATCACCCATCATATACATCATATACATCAACCATCATATGCATCATATACATCATATACATCACCCATCATATACATCATATACATCACCCATCATATACAACATATACATCACCCATCATATACATCATATACATCACCCATCATATACATCACCCATCATATACATCATATACATCACCCATCATATGCATCATATACATCACCCATCATATGCATCATATACATCACCCATCATATACATCATATACATCACCCATCATATACATCACCCATCATATACATCCTATACATCACCTATCATATACATCATATACATCACCTATCATATGCATCATATACATCACCCATCATATGCATCATATACATCACCCATCATATGAATCATATACATCACCCATCATCATACATCATATACATCACCCATCATATACATCACCCATCATATACATCTTATACATCACCCATCATATACATCACCCATCATATACATCATGTACATCATCCATCATATACATCATATACATCCCCCATCATATACATCATGTACATCACCCATCATATACATCATATACATCACCCATCATATACATCATGTACATCACCCATCATATGCATCATATACATCACCCATCATATACATCACCCATCATCATACATCATATACATCACCCATCATATGCATCATATACATCACCCATCATCATACATCATATACATCACCCATCATATGCATCATATACATCACCCATCATATACATCACCCATCATCATACATCATATACATCACCCATCATATACATCACCCATCATATACATCATGTACATCACCCATCATATGCATCATGTACATCACCCATCATATACATCATGTACATCACCCATCATATGCATCATATACATCACCCATCATCATACATCATATACATCACCCATCATATGCATAATATACATCACCCATCATATACATCATATACATCACCCATCATATGCATCATATACATCACCCATCATATACATCATATACATCACCCATCATATACATCACCCATCATATACATCATATAGATCACCCATCATATGCATCATATACATCACCCATCATATACATCATATACATCACCCATCATATGCATCATATACATCACCCATCATATACATCATATACATCACCCATCATCATACATCATATACATCACCCATCATCATACATCATATACATCACCCATCACACATATCATATATTACTCATCATATACATCATACACATCACCCATCATATACATAATACATATCACCCATTATATACATCATATACATCACCCATCACACATATCATATATTACTCATCATATACATCATACACATCGCTCTTCATGCACATCATACGTATCACACATCATATACATCATACATATCACTCGTCATATACATATATTATGATACACATATATTACATATCATATTCATCACCCATCATATACATATGTCACTTCATCATACATATATATATTAGTCATCATATACAAACTGAATAAGAAAGATTCAGATTAGCTTCCCATAGTCCCCCAGTCCTGTAATGTCCCCACATTATGATATCAGACAGTGTATAGTAGAGCGGGCAGGGAGGAGCAGCAGGCAGCCTGTATTATGTTCCTCTACATTATTCATCTCTTGCTGGTATTGATCCCACCACCTCCTCCTCCTCCTGACTGCAGCCTCAGATCCCCAGGGACTGAGCAGGGAGCACTGCTGACCCCCTGCCGGCAGCTATGTATTACTGACATGGGGAGGAGGCCTCAAGGTGACAGATATAGAGGCGGAGGAAGGGTGTTATAATGGGGAGGGGGTCACATACACCCAGCACACTGGAGCTGTATTACAGAACTGCTGCCCCCTCCTCACTGCTGCTGGCTGTGCTGCCCTGCATGTGTACACCACTGCCCCCTGCTGTCTGGTTATAATACACCTCATTATCTGCCGCTGGTACTAAGATTCGAACACCGGCGTTTACATTTGGGCACAACAATGTAATTAGGACATAATATGGTATAACACTATAGCACTGTTATTTGGGCACTATATTATACTGTTATATGAACACCATTGTAGTATTATATGGTACTGTTATATGGACACTACTGGAGTATTATATAGTACTGTTATATGGACACAACTGGAGTATTATATGGTACTGTTATATGGACACAACTGGAGTATTATATGGTACTGTTATATGGATAATACTGGAGTAATATATGGTACTGTTATATGATCACTACTGGAGTATTATATGGTACTGTTATATGATCACTACTGGAGTATTATATAGTACTCTTATATGGACACTACTGGAGTCTTATATAGTACTGGTATATGGACACTACTGGAGTATTATATAGTACTGGTATATGGACACTACTGGAGTATTATATGGTACTGTTGTATGGACACTACTGTAGTATTATATGGTACTGTTATATGGACACTACTGGAGTATTATATGGTACTATTATATGGACACTACTGGAGTATTATATAGTACTGTTATATAGACACTACTGGAGTCTTATATAGTACTATTATATGGACACTACTGGAGTATTATATGGTACTGTTATATGGACACTACGAGTATTATATGGTACTGTTATATTATCACTACTGGAGTATTATATGGTACTGTTATATGGACACTACTGGAGTATTATATGGTACTGTTATATGGACACTACTGGAGTATTATATGGTACTGTTATATGGACACTACTGGAGTATTATATAGTACTGTTTATGGACACTACTGGAGTATTATATGGTACTGTTATATGGACACTACTGGAGTATTATATGGTACTGTTATATGATCACTACTGGAGTATTATATGGTACTGTTATATGATCACTACTGGAGTATTATATAGTACCTTTATATGGACACTACTGGAGTCTTATATAGTACTGGTATATGGACACTACTGGAGTATTATATAGTACTGGTATATGGACACTACTGGAGTATTATATGGTACTGTTGTATGGACACTACTGTAGTATTATATGGTACTGTTATATGGACACTACTGGAGTATTATATGGTACTATTATATGGACACTACTGGAGTATTATATAGTACTGTTATATAGACACTACTGGAGTCTTATATAGTACTATTATATGGACACTACAGGAGTATTATATAGTACTGTTATATTATCACTACTGGAGTATTATATAGTACTGTTATATGGACACTACTGGAGTATTATATGGTACTGTTATATGGACACTACGAGTATTATATGGTACTGTTATATTATCACTACTGGAGTATTATATGGTACTGTTATATGGATAATACTGGAGTAATATATGGTACTGTTATATGGACACTACTGGAGTATTATATGGTACTGTTATATAGACACTACTGGAGTCTTATATAGTACTGTTATATGGATAATACTGGAGTAATATATGGTACTGTTATATGGACACTACTGGAGTATTATATGGTACTGTTATATGGACACTACTGCAGTAATATACAGTATATACAAAAAAGGTTCACCGTAGAGAGACTAAATCACCTTCAGTATAAATATGGTACAGCCCTAAACTGTAGCCCTAGGTGTCACTCTACCATATACACAGAAAGAACCCACCACAAGGATAAATACACAATAAAATTATGGGCATAAGTTCTGAATCATTACAGAATTTTTTTTATTTACCATGATTGTGTTAATAACATGATAAGAACAATATAAAAAACACTTAAAAAAATATATATTTAAAAACAACCAAATCTTAATACAATTCCATATATTACTGACAAACAACATAGAATGAATGGATTAACACTGGGCGCCTCACAGGGGATTGTCTAGTAAAAATACCACTATATTTGTTACCATGGATTAAATAAAGTGAACTACTATTAAAGCAATATTGTAAAAAAGACAAACCACAAACCCTTAGTCTTATCAGCACTCACCCATTCTTACTATGAGGGTCACAGCCGTCCCTGGAGTATTATATAGTACTGTTATATGATCACTATTATAGTATTATATGGTACTGGTATATGGACACTACTGGAGTATTATATGGTACTGGTATATGGACACTACTGGAGTATTATATAGTACTGGTATATGGACACTACTGGAGTAATATATGGTACTGTTATATGGACACTACTGGAGTATTATATAGTACTGGTATATGGACACTACTGGAGTATTATATAGTACTGGTATATGGACACTACTGGAGTAATATATGGTACTGTTATATGGACACTACTGGAGTATTATATAGTACTGGTATATGGACACTACTGGAGTATTATATAGTACTGGTATATGGACACTACTGGAGTATTATATAGTACTGGTATATGGACACTACTGGAGTAATATATGGTACTGTTATATGGATAATACTGGAGTAATATATGGTACTGTTATATGGACACTACTGGAGTATTATATAATACTGTTATATGGACATTCCTGGAGTATTATATAGTACTGTTATATTATCACTACTGGAGTATTATATAGTACTGTTATATGGACACTAATGGGGTATTATATAGTACTGTTATATTGACACTACTGGAGTATTTTATAGTACTGTTATATGGACACTACTAGAGTATTATATAGTACGGTCATATGGACACTACTGGAGTATTATATGGTACTGTTATATGGACATTAATGGAGTATTATATAGTAGTGGTATACGGACACTACTGGAGTATTATATAGTACTGGTATATCGACACTACTAGAGTATTATATAGTACTGTTATATGGACACTACTGGAGTATTATATGGTACTGTTATATGATCACTAATGGGGTATTATATAGTACTGTTATATTGACACTACTGGAGTATTTTATAGTACTGTTATATGGACACTACTAGAGTATTATATAGTACTGTCATATGGACACTACTGGAGTATTATATGGTACTGTTATATGGACATTAATGGAGTATTATATAGTACTGGTATACGGACACTTCTGGAGTATTATATAGTACTGGTATATGGACACTACTGGAGTATTATATGGTACTGTTATATGGACACTACTGGAGTATTATATGGTACTGTTGTATGGACACTACTGTAGTATTATATGGTACTGTTATATGGACACTACTGTAGTATTATATGGTACTGTTGTATGGACACTACTGTAGTATTATATGGTACTGTTATATGGACACTACTGGAGTATTATATAGTACTGTTATATGGACATTACTGCAGTATTATATAGTACTGTTACATGGACAATACTGGAGTATTATATGGCACTGTTATATGATCACTATTGTAGCATTATATAGTAGTGTTATATGAACATTAATGGAGTATTATATAGTACTGGTATATGGACACTACTGGAGTATTATATGGTACTGTTATATGGACACTACTGGAGTATTAAATAGTACTGTTATATGGACACTACTGGAGTATTATATGGTACTGTTATATGGACACTACTGGAGTATTATATGGTACTGTTATATGATCACTATTGTAGCATTATATAGTACTGTTATATGGACACTACTGGAGTATTATATGGTACTGTTATATGGACACTACTGGAGTATTATATAGTACTGGTATATGGACACTACTGGAGTATTATATAGTACTGGTATATGGACACTACTGGAGTATTATATAGTACTGTTATATGGACATTACTGGAGTATTATATGGTACTGTTATATGGACACTACTGGAGTATTATATGGTACTGTTATATGGACATTAATGGAGTATTATATGGTACTGTTATATGGAAACTACTGGAGTATTATATGGTACTGTTATATGGACACTACTGGAGTATTATATGGTACTGTTATATGATGAGAGCTCTTCCCTTTTCCATAGCTTCATGGTTAGCAGTAATAGTGACCCCAGTGACAGGGTAGATCCTCCATCTTCAGCCATTTTCAGATTCCTTCACAAGTCCTGCCTAGCCCCTGAGGACACATCATGTGACATTCCTCCTCTTCCTCAGGGCACAGGTCCGGGCAGGCTCTCCCCAACCTCACCGTCCTCACAGACACGTCCCCCTCTACAGGAGACCACTTCTGCATCCAGGGAGCTGTCAGATCCCTCAAATACTAGGCATCTGGTGACCACCTCAAGCCTCTAAGATATGATACCCGTATGTTCTGCAGGCAGTACTTATCAGCTGCTGCATGTCCTGCAGGAAGTTGTGTATTCTCTCAAGTCTGACACAGTGCTCTCTGCTGCCACCTCTGTCCATGTCAGGAACTGTCCAGAGCAGGAGAGGTTTTCAATGGGGATTTGCTGCTGCAGGCAGGGCCGGCGTTAGGGGGGGGCAGACAGGGCAAATGCCTAGGGCCCCCATGCCCTGGGGGCCCCCTACGGCAGTTACAGTATGTGTCAGGGGCAGGAGTGCACAGACAGCGTCCTGCAGGCTCTGGCAGTGATCCCTGGCTACAGCTGATGGCTGATATCAGGGGTCACATAGAGGCTGCAGGACCCGCTCTGCTCCGGAGTGTGCTTCCTCCCCTCCCCCTCCCTCCAGCTTCACTACACCATGTGACCTCCCCTGTGTCACATGGTGTAATATTACAGCAGTCGGGACATGGAGGAGAGGGCTGCAGGCTGCAGTGTGAGGATCCCAGCCTGCTGCTGCTGCTGCATGGACATTAGAGGATGCACCACTACTCCCAGCATGCTGCTAGTGGTAGTAAGTATACTGTACATGTAGTGTGTAATGTGTATGGATGTAGGTGTATGAGGGATGAATGTAGTGTGTGTTACATGTCTGTGTACTGTATGGACTGTATGGTTTTGATTTGTATGTGTTTTCATGGATGTGTTAGTGTGTATATATATATATATATATATATATATATATATATTGTATAGTGTGTGTGTGTATTAGCACTGCTGACTCCACTGTCCAGCAGAGGTGTAGAAGTGAATAGACTGTATATAGGAGCTGCAGCCATTGTCCGGCCTCATCCGTCCTATGTAATTGCTGCAGGTGATCGGTGATTGGCTGCAGCTCCTATCTATAGTGTATGATGATGTCACTAAGGCAATACGGTGTGTTTTATTGAGAAAAAAATAAGGTGGTATTCAGTCCTTAGGTGGTGGTCACTGTATGGGGGTAATATTAGTCTGTATATAGTGTATATAGAGTCATTACTGCCATAGACTGACCACCACATAATATAGTTCTGTATATAATGCATACATAGAGTCATTATGTGGTGGTCAGTCTATGGCGGTAATATTGGTCTGTATATAGAGTCATTATGCAGTGATCAGTCTATGGGGGTAATATTGGTCTGTATATAGTGTTTATATACAGTCATTACTGCCATAGAGTGACTGCCACATAATGACTCTATATACAGACCAATATTACCCCCATAGACTGATCACTGCATAATGACTCTACAGTATATACAGACCAATATTAGCACCACACCATAACCGCCACATAATGACACTATACATTCTATATACAGACCAATATTACTGCCATAGAGTGACCGCCACATAATGACTCTATATACACTATATACAATCCAATATTACCGCCATAGACTGACCACCACATAATGACTCTATATACAGACCAATATTACCACCATAGACTGATCACTGCATAATGACTCTACAGTATATACAGACCAATATTAGCACCACACCATAACCGCCACATAATGACACTATACATTCTATATACAGACCAATATTACTGCCATAGAGTGACCGCCACATAATGACTCTATATACACTATATACAATCCAATATTACCGCCATAGACTGACCACCACATAATGACTCTATATACAGACCAATATTACCACCATAGACTGATCACTGCATAATGACTCTACAGTATATACAGACCAATATTAGCACCACACCATAACCGCCACATGACACTATACATTCTATATACAGACCAATATTACTGCCATAGAGTGACCGCCACATAATGACTCTATGTATGCATTATATACAGAACTATATTATGTGGTGGTCAGTCTATGGCAGTAATATTGGTCTGTATATAGAATGTATAATGTCATTATGTGGCGGTTATGGTGTGGTGCTAATATTGGTCTGTATATAGAGTCATTATGTGGCGGTCAGTCTATGGTGGTAATATTGGTCTGTATATAGAGTCATTATGTGGTGGTCAGTCTATGGCGGTAATATTGGATTGTATATAGTGTATATAGAGTCATTATGTGGTGGTCAGTCTATGGCGGTAATATTGGTCTGTATATAGTGTATATAGAGTCATTATGTGGTGGTCAGTCTATGGCGGTAATATTGGTCTGTATATAGAGTCTTTATGTGGCGTCATGGTATGGTTCTAATATTGGTCTGTATATAGAGTCATTACGCTGTGGTCACTCTATGGTGGTAATATTGGCCTGTATATAGTGTGTTTTCTTCAATAACAGTTTGGAGGTAATATTTGGTCCTGATATAGTGATTTTTTTTTATTTTTTTTTTAAAACAATTCATATAAATAGTTCTTGTGTTTACAACACTAGCGGCAGTCCTGGCATGTACAGTAGCAGCAGTCCTGGCATGTACAGTAGCGGCAGTCCCGGCATGTACAGTAGCGGCAGTCCCGGCATGTAGCGGCAGTCCTGGCATGTACAGTAGCGGCAGTCCCGGCATGTACAGTAGCGGCAGTCCCGGCATGTACACTAGCGGCAGTCCTGGCATGTAACCTTCTGAACTGACTCAATGTGAATAAGGGCCCTAATACAAGGAGCGAAAATTGTTCGAATCCGGACGATATCGCTCTGTGTAATAAAGACAACAATCATCAACTGATCGTTTTCTTTCGGCAAGTTTAAAAATCATTGGCTGATGTGCATATAAAATAATAAAGCTGTTGCTTACCTGATCATGTTCCTGGTGTCCTCAGGCTTTGTCTGTTTGTTACGGCCAGTGATTGCCTGAGCGGCCTGTCACCTCAGAGAGGGGACTAGAAGTGAGAGCTGCAGCTGCGGTGACTGGAGGATCCCACAGACAAGGCCTGAGGACACCAGGGAACAAGATCAGGTAGTATATATATATCTTAATTATTTATTATATACAGCAAGGGCTGCACAGACATCACTAATGATAGATTATATATATACAGCCTTTGCTGCACAATAATTGAGCCATGTGGTTGGCCCTGTAAGCGAGCTCCATTCTACTAGATTGGCGCTCACTTCTCCGGAATATCAGGCCGTGTAGTACGGCCCTTATACTGTCCGTACACTTTCAGTAGCTGCTGGCTGAACAATCCTTCAGCTGACAATTCTCTCTCCCATCCGGCCCCGTCCTCCCCATACACAGGAATGTTCGGCACAGATAAGTGTTCCTGTGTCCTCTATAAGAGGGATAAGCTATAGCCAGACAGATCTGATGGTGGCTTATCTCTCTGAGAACAAAGAGGTTGGGTGTTGATTTTCCATCAAGTCCGACCCCCTATGTCCACTGATGTCATCTGTCAGACTGTCCACAGAGCCCCATACACCTTACACTGATGGCCGAACCCACCACGAGCAGCAGGTACCACCAACAAAAGTGTAAAATGTATGGGGACCTTAAATTGTTGCTACAATATTTCAGCATATGGGGCCTCACCTTCAACTTTGCCCAGGGCCACATTTAGTCTAAAACCGGCCCTGGCTGCAGGACATACAGCAACTGATAAATACTGGACGATTACTGAGTAGTGAGATTTTTTAAACAGAAGTGAAGTCTATCAACTTTCCGACACCAGTTGAGTTCCCCTTTACGTTACCTAAAGTCAACCCCAGTATACAGCTCAAGTTAATGGAACAAAACCAGCTAAACCCCCCATGTATACCGCACGCATGCTCAGCAGAGCAGACTGTGCATGTGTATGGGGGCCATGTTCTGCTGATAGCTTTGTTATGTGTAAAGCCAGCAGAGACATTGGCAGTCCACTCTGTGCACAGCGCCATCTGCAGGCCGGAGGACCAGCCTGCTAGTATTCAGCACTCCCAGGTGCTTGCCTCCATATTTCTATTATTGGAACGTTCTACGTTCAATTATTAACAGGGTCATTACTATTACATCACATGACTGCAGTGACCCCCGGCTATGGATAGAGGTCACAGACCTTTCCCTGTGCAGTCAGGGGATATAATGTACAACCATTGTACACCGGACCCCACTGGCTTATACCAGACGCCATACTCATTTATCACATCTCATAGCTGTGTGACCTTGAGAAGACTGAGGGTAATGTACACTTACAGTCCTATATCAATGCTGCACACTAACACTAGAACACCCTATGGGGCATACAAGGTAGGAAAAAGAAGACGTCGATCAAAGTATCAATAAAGGAGACCCCCACTCAGGACAGAGGCTACAAAGAGGGTCCAGCATGGTAATGATAAATATATACACTGTAGTTCAATCAGAACTGTGTAATGCATCCTTTCACCTGTGGTGGCGCTGCAGGAAAACTGAACAGGCGCCCCCAAAGATCACAGCTGATCACCATGATCACCTCCTATATCAAGGGACCTTCCTATGCAGAATATCAACAATTATTTTAAAGGGGTACTCCAGCAATTATTTCAAATTAACTAGTATCAGAAAGTGCCAAAGATTTACTTTTATTAAAAATTCTCCAGTCTTCCAGTACTTATCAGCTGCTGTATGTCCTGCAGGAAGTGGTGGATCCTTTCCAGTCTTGAGAACAGAAGAGGTTTTCTATTGGGATTTGCTGCTGCTCTGGACAGTTCCTGACATGGACAGAGGTGGCAGCAGAGAGCACTGTGTCAGACTGGAAAGAATACACTGCTTCCTGCAGGACATGCAGCAGCTGATAAGTACCGGAAGACTTTTAAAAAGAAGAAATTTACATATTTTTTAACTTTCTGACATCAGTTGATTTGAAAAAAAAAAGTGTCCACTTTAGGAAGTCTTAGGGTGCCTTTACACAGAGAGACTGGAGAGAATACAGCACTTCCTGCAGGACATACAGCAGCTGATAAGTACTGGAAGACTGGATAATTTTTTATTAGGCGTAAATTACAAATCTCATGCACTTTCTCACACCAGTTGATTTGAAAGTTGTTTTTGTTTTGTTTTTTGTTTTTTTTGTGGAGTACCCCTTTAAAGTTTTAGCTTTAGTCTAAGAACCAGGCCCCATGAATAATTTTATATAAGGAAAATGCTAAAACTGGGCAACCCCTTTCTACCGCCTTCACCCAGTAATATGCTGCCTTGTTACTGCTACTCTATGTATAAACTCTTTCTCATGTGCTCTGCTGCCCTCTACTGGGCAAATACAATGACAACTGTGTGCATAGAAATAATAGTAATATAGGGATGCCTTCATATGTGGCCATAACCACTGCAGTTCCATCTGTGCTGACCTAATACATGGCACAAAGCAATATATTAATCGAAATACAGTGTCATCTAATGGATATAGTGGTTAACAATGTGAGATATTACCTGTATAGGGTGAAGACTTGAGAACATCTCTCTAATGTAGTTAAAGGGGTACTCCAGCAAAAATCTTTTTTTCAAATCAACTAGCTTCAGAAAGTTATATAGATTATATAGATAAAAATCTTCATTCTTCCCATACTTATCAGCCGCTGTATGTCCTGCAGGAAGTGGTGTATTCTCTCCAGTCTGACACAGTGCTCTCTGCTGCCACCTCTGTCCATGTCAGGAACTGTCCAGAGCAGAAGCAAATCCCCATAGAAAACCTCTCCTGCTCTGGCCAAAGCCAAAGGTGGCTGGGATAACATATTACTCCAATCCTGGCATCTAACCCTCTAAGGGCAATCTGAGGCCTGATAGGACCACCATCTGACCCCCTCCACATCTGCCATGATTGTACTCCCATTACACCCTGCTCTATAGGGTAGAAGGAGACTGAAAAATAACAGCACACTGCAATACAGCTACGAGTTATACAAATGATGGAAAAACCACTTGTACAGGGTCCCCTTGAAGACTAAAAAAGATCCCACTGTGGCTCTAGGAACATCCAGCAGCAGTTACACTGGTATTTATACAAGGGACAGCTGGAATTGAGAGGCATGAGTCATAGATTGTAAGCTCTTGTGAGCAGGGCCCTCATACCTCTTAGTGTGTAATTCTGTCATGTTAATGGACCTCCAGAATTGAAAGGTGCTGTAGAATTTGTTGGTGCTATATAAATAAACATTATTATTATGAGAGGGAAGCCCCTCCTCTACTTCCTGTGTTCTGTCCTGATGTAACTAGAGACAGATTTGGCCCAACAACAGGCAGTGGACAGCAGAATGCAGAGAAGTAAGACACCTAGAGACCAAAATTTTACAGCAGTTTGAGGTATGAATTCATTTTTGCTAAATGGAGTTATTCACAGATATCACAATGGGTTGAGTTTCCCAACCTTTTCCACCTTGGGGCACCCCTTTGAAAAAAAAAAAGTTACCTTGGGGCACCCCTACCAAAAAACATCGGTAAAGACACAACACACATTACACATAGGTCTCTGTTGGCTGTGTAGATCACTGTGCTGTCATTCAGTGACTCATAAGTGACATCTTTTTTCATCTTAAGTCGTTCACTTTCCCTTTTCTTTTCCATCCGGATGATTTCTTTCAGCCACAATTCATCTCTTCAGAACCTGCCAGACAAACACCTTAAGCTCCACACTTATCACACTTATGGGGCTTCCCTTTTTTCCTCCTTTAGAGTCCCAAAAAGCAGTAAGATGTATCTTGTGCAGTAAAGTGGGGTTGGTATGTGGGTTGGTAGGGAGAGAGAGGTTGCTTGGGGTGTGGGGGTAGGTAGGTCCCCTCTATTAGTTAGATAGCTTGCTCCAGGAGGTAGTTTTCCTCATTAGGTAGGTGCCCCCTGTATTAGGGCTGGGCGGTATACCGCGAAAATACCGATACCGTCCCTGGCGTCGGTAAACCGACCTCAACTTTGCCAGGGCGGTATTTGCGGTATTTCTCCTCCGCCCCCTCAGCTCCCCAGTGTCACCGCCCCCAACCTGCCTGGGATTCCAGCCAGGATGCACATTTACTATTGAGGCAGGTGACCTCCCATCCCCTGCCCTGCAGCAGTCTAACAGTTGGCAGCAGCCCATCGCCCCCCATCTCCTCTCACCCCGAACAGTGGCTGACCCGCTCCTCATACCTGGCAGACACGCGGCATTCCCGGCCGCCACTCACTCCGGAAGAGCCGACCCGCTCTTCATAACCAGCACTGAGTTCACACACTGAGTTCACCCTCCTGGCCGCACACACCCGCAGGTTCCCGGTCTCTGGAGAAGGAGGTTGCAGGGACCGGGGGATCGTGTGATGGATGGCGTCACTGTGGGTGGTGAAGCTGTATAGCGGGATCGGGGGTCTGCACTGCGCCCCCACATCCCGCTATACAGCCCCAGCGCAGCGACGCCATCCATCACACGATCCCCCGGTCCCTGCAACCTCCTTCTCCAGAGACCGGGAACCTGCGGGTGCGTGCGGCCAGGAGGGCCGCGTGTGTACTCAGTGCTGGTTATGAAGAGCGGGTCGGCGACTGTCAGAAATGCTGCGTGTGTGCCGGGTATGTGGAGCAGGTCAGCGACGGGGGGGGGGGGGGGCGGGTGGCAGCCGTGAGGGCCAAGTGTGTGCCAGTGCTGTATATTCTCCCTAGTGACAAGGGAGAATATACAGTTTATATCACCCCCAGCTTCTGCCCCCCCCCTTCTGCCTAGATCACCCCAGCTTCTACTCCCCCCTTCTGCCTAGATCACCCTCCCCTTCTGCCTAGATCTCCCCCAGCTTCTGCCCCCCTTCTGCCTAGATCTCCCCCAGCTTCTGCCCCCCCTTCTGCCTAGATCTCCCCCAGCTTCTGCCCCCCCCCTTCTGCCTAGATCACCCCAGCTTCTGCCCCCCCTTCTGCCTAGATCTCCCCCAGCTTCTGCCCCCCCTTCTGCCTAGATCTCCCCCAGCTTCTGCCCCCCCTTCTGCCTAGATCTCCCCCAGCTTCTGCCCCCCCTTCTGCCTAGATCTCCCCCAGCTTCTGCCCCCCCTTCTGCCTAGATCTCCCCCAGCTTCTGCCCCCCCTTCTGCCTAGATCTCCCCCAGCTTCTGCCCCCCCCTTCTGCCTAGATCACCCCCAGCTTCTGCCCCCCTTTCTTCCCAGATCACCCCCAGCTTCTGCCCCCCTTTCTGCCCAGATCACCCCCAGCTTCTGCCCCCCTTTCTGCCCAGATCACCCCCAGCTTCTGCCCCCCTTTCTGCCCAGATCACCCCCAGCTTCTGCCCCCCTTTCTGCCCAGATCACCCCCAGCTTCTGTCCCCCCTTCTGCCCAGATTACCCCCAGCTTCTGCCCCCCTTTCTTCCCAGATCACCCCCAGCTTCTGCCCCCCTTTCTGCCCAGATCACCCCCAGCTTCTGTCCCCCCTTCTGCCCAGATCACCCCCAGCTTCTGCCCCCCTTTCTGCCCAGATCACCCCCAGCTTCTGTCCCCCCTTCTGCCCAGATCACCCCCAGCTTCTGCCCCCCTTTCTGCCCAGATCACCCCCAGCTTCTGCCCCCCTTTCTGCCCAGATCACCCCCAGCTTCTGCCCCCCCCTTTCTGCCCAGATCACCCCCAGCTTCTGCCCCCCCTTCTGCCTAGATCACCCCCAGCTTCTGCCCCCCCTTCTGCCCAGATCACCCCCAGCTTCTGTCCCCCCTTCTGCCCAGATCACCCCCAGCTTCTGCCCCCCCTTCTGCCCAGATCACCCCCAGCTTCTGTCCCCCCTTCTGCCCAGATCACCCCCAGCTTCTGCCCCCCCTTCTGCCCAGATCACCCCCAGCTTCTGCCCCCCCTTCTGCCCAGATCACCCCCAGATCACCCCCAGCTTCTGCCCCCCCTTCTGCCCAGATCACCCCCAGCTTCTGTCCCCCCTTCTGCCTAGATCACCCCCAGCTTCTGCCCCCCCTTCTGCCCAGATCACCCCCAGCTTCTGTCCCCCCTTCTGCCCAGATCACCCCCAGCTGCTGCCACTCTGCCCCAGTTCTAATTGCAGTCCCCCTTGCCCCCGCTTCAGCTGCCCCCTCTTCTATTTGATGTGCTGCCAGAGGTTGGGGGGCTCATACAAAATTCATGGGGGCCCATGTATTTTTTTTTTTTTTTGCTATGGGGTGTCATGAATCCTAGCTATGCCCCTGCTCCACCCCCAGCTGTCTTTTGTGATCCTCTAAGGGTGTATTTACACAGAGATTTATCTGACAGATTTTGGAAGCCAAAGCCAGGAATGGATTTAAAAAGAGGAGAAATCTCAGGCTTTGCTTTATGACCTGATCTTTGTTTATAGTCTGTTCCTGGCTTTGGCTTCAAAGATCTGTCCGTTAAATTTGCCTGTGTAAACGCACCATTAGACACATGAATGCTCAGCTTAGCTGAGTGTGCATGTGTTTTTAATGTAGAACCTGCATAGCTGTATACCTGTGTATACACGTCTTGTATTGTGGACATACATATATAATACTGCCACTACAGGACGTGTATATACGGGTATACAGCTATGTACGCACTACAGGACATGCATACACAGGTATACAGCTATGTAGTACATAGCGCTATACCTGTATATACACGTCCTGTACTTTGTACATTGCTGTATACCCGTAAATACATGTCCTATTGTAGCTGTATACCTGTATATACATGTCCAGGTTCTCTGAGACCCCCTAATTATAATAACAAATAATGACAATAGACTAAATGGCTCATCCTTGTGTTGCTGCTCAGTGAGTTACTTTTTTTTACTCTATTAAAACAAAATATCCCCAGGTTGGCACGGTTAAGTGGGTGTGGCTTGCAGAAGGGTGTGGCTTACCTAAGGGGCGTGTCATAATTATCGTTCAGTTATCGTTACCGCGGCTACATGTACGATTAACCGCGATAATGATTTAGGTCAATATCGCCCAGCCCTACCCTGTATGTAGGCTCCCATAGTAAGCCGGCACCACCAGTAGGTAGTTACCCCAGTATGCTGGTGTCCCCTGTAGTTAGTTTCCTTTAGTACATAATTTGATCACTGACGTGCCCTCCATATAGTAATAATGCCCCCTGATATGCCCTCCATATAGTAATAATGCCCCCTGATATGCCCTCCATATAGTAATAATGCCCCCTGATATGCCCTCCATGTAGTAATAATGCTCCCTGATATGCCCTCCATATAGTAATAATGCCCCCTGATATGCCCTCCATATAGTAATGACCCATGATGTGCCCTCCATATACTAATAATGCTTCCTAGTGTGCCTCCATATAGTAATAATGTTCCCTGCTTTCCCCCTCCACATAGTAATAATGCCCCCTGCTGTACACCCATATAGTAATAATGCCCCCTGATGTGCTCCCATATAGTAATAGTGCCTCCTGCTGTGCCTCTTCATATAGTAATAATTTTCCCTGCTGTGTCCCCATATAGTAATAATGTCCCCTGCTGTTTCTCCATATAGTAATATTGCCCCCTGCTGTACCCCATATAGTAATAATGTCTCCTGCTCTGCCTCCATATACTTATAATATCCCCCGCTGTGCCCCTATATAGTAATAATGCCTCCTGCTGTGCCCCCATATAGTAATAATGCTTTCTGTTGTGCCCTCATATAGTAATAATGTCCCCCTCGTGTGCCCCCATATAGTAATAATGCTCCCTGCTGTGCCCCATATAGTAATAATGTCCTCCTGCTGTGCCCTCAGGCCCGGACTGGTAATCTGGCAAACCGGGCAAATGCCCGCTGGGCTGGCCGGATTACCAGTCCGGGGGCCGCCCAGACTGCAAAGAAAAAAAAAAAAAGACATTATAAATAAACAGCCCTGCCGCTGAAGACTGCGTGGTGGGCCGGGAGGGGGGAAAAAAACAAACAACAACATCTCACCTGTCACCCGTTCCTGCCGCTCCTCCCCCGGCAGCGCGCATCTTCTCGCTCATCTTCCGGCGCAGGCAGCATAGTACAGGAGACTCTGCCTGGGCCGGACGTCGCAGCCTCTATCAGACGTCAGCGTGTGCGTCTTAAAGACACACGCACACGCTGACGTCTGATAGGGGCTGCGACGTCCGGCCCAGGCAGAGTCTCCTGTACTATGCTGCCTGCGCCGGAAGATGAGCGAGAAGACGCGCGCTGCCGGGGGAGGAGCGGCAGGAACGGGTGACAGGTAAGATGATGTTTTTTTTTTTTTTCGGGGGTAGGGCACTATGGATGGGTCACTGCTGGTGGGGCACTGTGGGTGGTGGCAAAATACGGGGCACAGAGGAGGCATAGCATAACAAGGGGACACAGAGGACATAGAAAAGTATTTGGGGCAAAGAGGGGGCATGGAAAAAGCTATATATGGGCACAGAGGGGATATTTAAAAACCATATGGGGCATATAAAACTAAGGGGGCACACAGAAGTACTTTATACATTGTAGGGGGCAAGAGGGGGCATAGAACACTATGGGGCACAAAGGGGGCATTTAAAAACTATATGGGGCATAGAGGGGGCATACGAACATGGGGGCACAGTGGGGATATATATACACTATATGGGAGCACAGTGGGGATATATATATACTATATGGGGGCACAGTGGGGATATATATACACTATA
This sequence comes from Dendropsophus ebraccatus, assembly GCF_027789765.1. Lineage (NCBI taxonomy): Eukaryota > Metazoa > Chordata > Amphibia > Anura > Hylidae > Dendropsophus > Dendropsophus ebraccatus. The sequence continues at coordinate 214,927,263 of NC_091454.1, read as the reverse complement.
TGGGGGCACAGTGGGGATATATATACACTATATGGGGGCACAGTGGGGATATATATATATACTATATGGGGGCACAGTGAGGATATATATATACTATATGGGGGCACAGTGGGGATATATATACTATATGGGGGCACAGTGGGGATATATATACACTATATGGGGGCACAATGGGGATATATATATATACTATATGGGGGCACAGTGAGGATATATATATACTATATGGGGGCACAGTGGGGATATATATACTATATGGGGGCACAGTGGGGATATATATACACTATATGGGGGCACAGTGGGGATATATATACACTATATGGGGGCACAGTGGGGATATATATATACTATATGGGGGCACAGTGGGGATATATATACTATATGGGGGCACAGTGGGGATATATATATATATATATATATATATATATATATATATATATATATATATATATATATATATATATATATATATATTTACACACACTATATATGGGCACTGTGGGGAGATTATATATATATATATATATATATATATATATATATATATTTTGTGGGGGGTTAGCTCCGTCACAGGTATCACAGACACAGCAGAGTTAAAATCACTGGGTTTTATTTCACAAAGTCCAAGCAGTAACAAAATAGCTTCTCTTCAGCAGGTGCAAATAACATAAAGATAGCCTTGCTTCAGGCACAAAGGGTTAAACGAAAACAGGATTCTCTCACCAGAACAGTCTTTTTAGGCTACAGCAGATTCTCCAGCTTCTCTGCCTGGAACCAACACAGCAGAACCTCCAAACAAGCTCCAGCCTTGGAGTTACACACCACACCCAGCTCACCTAGTCTCCTGGCTGTTATAGGCCAGGGAAAACCCGGGATGGATACGTGGGAGCAGTCATCCCACCCAACTCTGAGACTGCTCCAGTAAAAGCCGGCCCGGAACAACTGCTTGAAAGCAGGTATACTAAATTAGAAAAAACTGTCCGTAACCTATGGTTACTGACCAATTCTATCCGGCCTACTCCACCGAGGCCTTGAACCACGGTGACACGTATCTGTCATCGACCACCATACCTTGTGCCTTGTCACATACCCCCCCCCTCTGCCCAAAGCCGTGGGGCTGGGCACTTTCAACCAGCAGGCAGTGTACCCTTGACAGGGCATCTGCATTACCATGCAATTTACCTGCTCTATGTTCCACATTGAAACAATAATCTTGTAATGCCAGAAACCAGCGTGTTATCCTGGCATTATTCCCCTTTTTCATTCTCATCCATTTCAGTGGGGCATGGTCAGAAACCAACTTAAACCTTCTGCCCAGTAGGTAATACTTAAGGGAATCCAATGCCCACTTAATGGCCAGGCACTCCTTTTCCACAATGGAGTAATTTTTCTCGGCAGGGGAAAGTTTACGGCTGAGATACATAACTGGGTGCTCTTCTCCATTTATGTCCTGGGACATTACTGCACCCAGGCCTACATCGGACGCATCCGTCTGGACCACAAATTCCTTAGAGAAATCGGGTGCTACCAAGACTGGCTGCTTGCATAAGGCAAGTTTTAGTTCATTAAAGGCTCTCTCAGCCTCCGGTGACCATTTAACCATAACTGACTGGGTCCCTTTTGTGAGTTCAGTTAATGGAGCTGCTATTGTGGCAAAGTCTGGGACAAACCGTCTGTAGTAGCCTACCATACCCAAGAATGCCCTTACTTGTTTTTTTGTTAGTGGGCGGGGCCAATTCTGTATGGCTTCGACCTTGTTAATCTGAGGTTTAATTAAGCCTCTACCTACAACGTACCCCAGATATTTGGCCTCTTCCATCCCAACCGCACATTTTTGGGGGTTGATGGTAAATCCCGCTCTCCTTAGGGCATCTAAGACTGCCTGCAGTTTTTCTAGATGACTTCCCCAGTCACGGCTAAATATCACAATGTCATCTAGGTATGCAGCGGCATACTTCTTGTGAGGGATCAGTATGCGATCCATCGCCCTTTGAAATGTGGCAGGAGCTCCCTGCAACCCAAAAGGCATTCTGGTGTATTGGTAGCATCCCTCCGAGGTGGAAAAGGCAGTCTTTTCCTTGGCCTCCTTAGACAGGGGGATTTGCCAATACCCTTTTGTGAGGTCCAAGGTGGTGATGTACCGGGCTGGACCTAGCCTTTCGATGAGTTCATCCACCCGTGGCATCGGGTATGCATCCACACTGGAGACCTCATTAAGCTTTCTATAGTCGTTGCAGAAGCGCCACTCCCCACTTGGTTTTGGCACTAAGACTATTGGGCTTGACCACCCACTCTTAGACTCTTCTATAACACCCAACTTTAGCATTCGTTCTACCTCTTGGGAAACCACTTGTCTACGGGCCTCAGGTATTCTATAAGGTTTTAGGTTTACCCTAATATGAGGGTCTGTGACAATCTCATGCTCAATCACGGAGGTGAGACCAGGTAGCTCAGAGAACAGATCCTTATTCTGTTCTAAGAGTTCCCTGCATTGCTGTTTCTGAGACGGTGAAAGGGTGTCTGCAATAGTGACATTTTGGAAACCCACCTCTGGCTGAGTAAGGAAACAAGGTGTGTCTATAGAATCCCTATCTTTCCAGGGTTTGAGGAGGTTTACATGATATACCTGGATGGGCTTCCTTTTACCTGGCTGGTGTATTTTGTAATTAACCTCATTTACTTTTTCAAGGACTTCAAACGGTCCCTGCCACTTCGCAAGGAATTTACTTTCCACTGTGGGTACCAGTACAAGTACCCGATCCCCAGGGTGAAACTGTCTAATCCTGGCTGTTCTGTTATATACCCTACTTTGGGCTTCTTGAGCATGGAGAAGATGGGCCTTTACTATTGGCATAACATTTGCTATTCTTTCTTGCATTTGTGCAACATGCTCTATTATGCTTTTATATGGCGTTGCCTCGCTTTCCCAGGTCTCTTTAGCTACATCCAGTAACCCTCGAGGGTGTCGTCCGTACAAGAGTTCAAAGGGTGAAAACCCTGTGGAGGCTTGAGGGACTTCCCTTATAGAGAATAATAGATAGGGTATCAGACAGTCCCAATCTCGCCCATCTTTCTCTACAGCCTTTCTTAACATAGCCTTCAGCGTCTTATTGAAACGCTCTACTAACCCATCAGTCTGTGGATGGTATACAGATGTTCGTAGTTGCTTTATATTCAGGACTTTACATAATTCTTTCATAACCCGTGACATGAAGGGTGTTCCCTGATCGGTCAAGATCTCTTTAGGCAGCCCTGTCCTGGAAAAAATATGGACCAATTCTCGTGCAATACATTTTGATGAGGCATTTCTTAAGGGTACGGCCTCTGGGTATCGTGTAGCATAGTCCAGGATAACCAAAATGTATTGGTGGCCTCTAGCAGATTTCACTAACGGGCCTACAATGTCCATGGCTATGCGCTCAAATGGTGTTTCTATGATGGGCAGGGGTACTAATGGGCTACGGAAATGAGAGACCGGAGCGGTTATTTGGCAGGTTGGACATGACTGACAAAAATTTGCTATCTCCCTGTAACATCCTGGCCAATAAAATCTTTGCAAAATACGCTCCTGGGTCTTATCTACACCCAAGTGACCTCCCAACACATGGGAGTGGGCCATGTCCAACACCATCCGTCTATATGGGCCTGGTACCAGCAGTTGCTCTACCACCTCATCCCTTATTTTATGTACACGATACAGCAGGTCATTATTCATAGCAAAATAAGGAAACCTTTGGTCTGCACCTGGTTCTTGGGGAACACCATTTATCACACTGACATTTTCCATGGCACTCTTTAATGTCAGATCCCTGAGCTGAGCAGTCCCAAAATTTTCTCGGGACACTGCTAGATCAGGGATATGAGGTTCAGAGGACGACTCCTCATCCTCAGTCCCCACTAACACAGTCAGAGGAAATTCACGTGTGACCCCATCATACACATCAACAGTTTTATTAATGATTGCTTTACAGTCTAAGGCCTTGCCCCACAAGTCCCAAAACAACGGAAAGTCTCTTCCCACGATTATGGGGTACATTAGACCTTTGACAATTCCCACAGTATGGGATATGGTGGTCTGCTTCACAGATATGGTGACCTGGGCAACCGGATAGTCTTTAGTGTCCCCATGGATACACTGTACCCCCACCCGCTTCCCAGGAACAAGCACATGTGGGAGTGTGGCCCTTAGTAGGGTCACCAAACTCCCCGAGTCTAAAAGGCCAAACACTGCAACCCCATTTACCGTTACCTGACAGACCTGGGGACCCTCTTTGGGGTGAGGTACGGCACTATAGGCAGGACAGGCGAACCAAGAACCACGGCGGCCTACGTTGCAGTCCATCGGTTCTGAAGACAGAGGGCAGTGTGCTGCAATATGCCCCTGGCCATGACACCTCCAGCAAATTACGGGGCGAGGCTGCCTCCCCGGGACAGATTGGGGATCTACCGTGTCTCGGATACGCCACTCTGCAGAGGGTTTAGGCCACTTTTTTGAGGGGTCTGGACCACTTCGGGAACGCATGGAAGATGACTTTCCCCCACCTTGTCTCTCATAGGACACTTCCACTGCCTGGTATCTTTCCACCAGGTTCACCAGGTCATCTGCACACTGGGGGTCTCCCTGGGCAACCCAGCATTGTATGGTCCTTGGCAGAGTTTGGATGAACCGGTCCATGACAACTCTTTCCACCATCTGTGCTGGGGTGCAGGACTCTGGCTGCAGCCATTTTTGTACAAGATGAAACAAGTCAAACATTTGTGACCTGGGTGGCTTATCTTTATTATATGCCCAGTGTTGCACCCGTTGGGCTCGGACAGCCAGGTTCACACCCAGGCGGGCCAGGATCTCCGCTTTTAGTTTGCTGTAGTCTTTGGCCTCTGGTAGTGGTAAATCAAAATAGGCCTTCTGAGGCTCCCCGCTCAGGTAAGGCGCAAGGACCTCCGCCCATTGCTCTGGAGGTAATTTTTCCCTCTCTGCTACTCTTTCAAATATGGTCAAAAAGGCCTCAACATCGTCCTCCGGTGTCATCTTTTGCAGCGCCTCCCTGACCGATTTCCGGGTTCTGCCAATGTCCTCTTTCCCAGAAGGAGCTGCCTCCTCTTTCCTCTGGGATGTCTCGGTCAGTGCGGCAAGCTGACGGAGCAGGAGTTTATTGGTCTCCTGTTGGGCTTGCATGGCCTCCATGTGGGCTCTCTGCTGCTGGGCGCTGGTTTGCTGCTGCTGCTGATTAGCCTGCACCAACTGTTTTATCAGCTCCTCCATGCTGGGAGATCCTGATTGCACTCCTGCCACTGCTTTAACCCAGGACATGCAAAGTCTTTATAAACTCTCTGTGACTCTTCTGGGAGCGCTAGATGCCCGCATCCAAACACCACTTGTGGGGGGTTAGCTCCGTCACAGGTATCACAGACACAGCAGAGTTAAAATCACTGGGTTTTATTTCACAAAGTCCAAGCAGTAACAAAATAGCTTCTCTTCAGCAGGTGCAAATAACATAAAGATAGCCTTGCTTCAGGCACAAAGGGTTAAACGAAAACAGGATTTCTCACCAGAACAGTCTTTTTAGGCTACAGCAGATTCTCCAGCTTCTCTGCCTGGAACCAACACAGCAGAACCTCCAAACAAGCTCCAGCCTTGGAGTTACACACCACACCCAGCTCACCTAGTCTCCTGGCTGTTATAGGCCAGGGAAAACCCGGGATGGATACGTGGGAGCAGTCATCCCACCCAACTCTGAGACTGCTCCAGTAAAAGCCGGCCCGGAACAACTGCTTGAAAGCAGGTATACTAAATTAGAAAAAACTGTCCGTAACCTATGGTTACTGACCAATTCTATCCGGCCTACTCCACCGAGGCCTTGAACCACGGTGACACGTATCTGTCATCGACCACCATACCTTGTGCCTTGTCACAATTTATTTACACACACTATATGGTGGCACAGTGGGGATATATATATAATATATATATGTATATACACACTATATGGGGGCACAGTGGGTATATATATATACACACTATATGGGGGCACAGTGGGGATATATATATACACTATATGGGGGCACAGTGGGGATATATATATACTATATGGGGGCACAGTGGGAATATATATATATATACTATATAGGGGCACAGTGGGGATATATATATATACTATATGGGGGCACAGTGGGGATATATATACACTATATGGGGGCACAGTGGGGATATATATACACTATATGGGGGCACAGTGGGGATATATATATACTATATGGGGGCACAGTGGGGATAGATATATATATATATATATATATTTACACACACTATATATGGGCACTGTGGGGAGATATATATATATATATATATATTTACACACACTATATGGTGGCACAGTGGGGATATATATATAATATATATATGTATATACACACTATATGGGGGCACAGTGGGTATATATATATACACACTATATGGGGGCACAGTGGGGATATATACACTATATGGGGGCACAGTGGGGATATATATATACTATATGGGGGCACAGTGGGGATATATATACACTATATGGGGGCACAGTGGGGATATATATACACTATATGGGGGCACAGTGGGGATATATATATACTATATGGGGGCACAGTGGGGATATATATATACTATATGGGGGCACAGTGGGGATATATATACTATATGGGGGCACAGTGGGGATATATATATACTATATGGGGGCACAGTGGGGATATATATATATATATATATATATATATATATATATTTACACACACTATATATGGGCACTGTGGGGAGATATATATATATATATATATTTACACACACTATATGGTGGCACAGTGGGGATATATATATAATATATATATGTATATACACACTATATGGGGGCACAGTGGGTATATATATACACACTATATGGGGGCACAGTGGGGATATATATATACACTATATGGGGGCACAGTGGGGATATATATATATATATATATACACACTATATGGGGGCACAGTGGGGATATATACACTATATGGGGGCACAGTGGGGATATATACACTATATGGGGGCACAGTGGGGATATATATATATACACTATATGGGGGCACAGTGGGGATATATATATACACTATATGGGGGCACAGTGGGGATATATATATATATATATATATATATATATATATACACACTATATGGGGGCACAGTGGGGATATATATATATACACTATATGGGGGCACAGTGGGGAGATATATATATATATATATACTATATGGGGGCACAGTGGGGATATATATACCCTATATGAGGTCACAAAGGGGGCTATGTATACTATATGGGGGTGCAGAGAGGGCTATTATATGGGCACAGAGTGGGCACTATTACAGTGTGTGGCAATTCATGGGGACTGTGTATAGAAGTGAGGATGGTGCTAATGCCAGGAGCCTAAATTCTTTGTCTGGCAGATTCTGTGGAGATGAATTGTGCTCGGGAGAATAGTCATGATGGCCGGGCCTGATGGGAAAGAAAAAAGAAAGTGAGCGACTCTGATCACAGAAGACGCCACCTGTGAGTCCAGTGTAATCACTTATGTAGGGGCAAGAGTGGGGGGATACTTAGGTTATGGGGGGCTCAGGCACATCCTTGCACAGGGATCCTCTGCTGTCTGTGTCCACCCCTGCTGACAGCTAATATTGCATCTTCTGAGGACAGTCCTGCTGCTCACACACTATATAATAGTACTAATAGTGTGTGACATAGTAATAATAACAGCAAGTGTTTACTGTGCGAGGGATAATATATTTGGGAGTCTGCACAATGACAGGAGAGCGGACAGAGCCTCTGTAACTGTTCTGTATTCTACCTGTGACTGCGTTTGATAACTGCTGTATACTCTTCTATAGTCTGCAGGGTGTAATACTCTGCAACATCTGTGTACACCTGGTAGCTGATATCACTGCTATATTCTATTCTGTAGTCTTGAGGGTGTAATACTCTGCTGCATCTGTGTACACCTGGTATGTAATATCACTGCTGTATTCTATTCTGTAGTCTTGAGGGTGTAATAGTCTGCTGCATCTGTGTACACCTTGTATCTGGTGACTATATGGTCAGTGTATGGCGGTATTATTAATTATATTGGTAGTGTACACTCATTTTTCTTCTGTGATAATTCTGGGCTTCACATATGTAAGAAAGTAATGTGACTAAGTAGAGCTAAAAATTCTTCTGTTGGAAATAGTTGGCAAAATGGGTGTGTGTGGGGGGGGGGGGGGGGGCAACGATATATATAGGGGCTGGTGGGGGTTTTGTGCCCGGGCTGCTTTTCAGCCCCAGTCCGGCTCTGTGTGCCCTCCATATAGTAATAATGAGCCAAACTGTGCCCCAACAACAGTAAACAAAACTAATACTCACCTAATATAGGCATGGATCGGGGGACTCCATCTTTGACCTCCAGCCTTTGAGCTGCAGGGGTGGGATCCTCCAGCAGTGGTGTTGGTGTTACAGTGTACAGGGCAGGTGTGTCTAGTGGTGGTGATGTTACAGTGTACAGGGCAGGTGTGTCTAGTGGTGGTGGTACAGTATACAGGGCAGGTATGTCTACTAGTAGTGGTGTTGCAGTGTACAGGGCAGGGGTGTCTAGTGGTGGTGGTGGTGTTACATTGTACAGGGCAGATGTGTCTAGTGGTGTTATTACAGTGTGGGCGACTTGTGAACAGCAAGAGACGTCACTGTCAGGCTGTATTTGATGACCAATGGCACATGACAAGTTATAGAGACAGTGACATGTTTTTGGGGTATACCCACCACTGGGGGCAGCTTTTGGTTCAATAGTTTCAGATGAGGATATCACCATCAATGATTCTACTTACAAACCACATGATATATCACTGGAGTGGGAGTTTTACATACATTTCCCTTCCAGCTAAATATCCCTAGCTTTTTGTGAGTAGGGTATGTTCTTTGGTTGCATATCATATGTATAATCATTATTATGGTATAACTAACAGCTGTACTAGCCTGAAATGCGTTAGCAGTGTTGTTCTTCCCGTATTCTGCGAACTGTAATAATATAAGATAAAGATCAGGATGTCTGGGCCCCATTGCCTCTTCATTATTCACATTGCTCCCTATGTACAAGATGATAATATCTTCTCTATTCTGAGGAGCAGTGTGTGTTATATCACGGTGACCTGGAGCCAGGTGCTCCCTTGTTTATATATAAATAGTAGTGTACATTACACAGGAATCCATGGTGGCCGCATTGCACAACCTTCTCCGAGATTCTCTGCTAAGAAACTCTAATCCACCAGATTGCAATCTAATACCTGAGAACAGCAGATTACATAATGCAGAAAACTTGCCATCCGCAGACCTGCGCCCCAGTATCTACACCTATCATCTGAGTATCACAGAGAACAGGAGGGAGAACATGCATGAGAGAAATAGGCTTTATGTTATGGGGGAAATTACCATGGTTGGGTGTTTTTTTTAAAGCCATGCCATACATTTCTTCTCCAGTTCGCCAGACCTCTCCTTCTCCAGTCTCATGCACCAGACCTCTCCTTCTCCAGTCTCATGCACCAGACCTCTCCTTCTCCAGTTCTCTGATGCGCCTGACCTCTCCTTCTCCAGTTCTCCTATGCACCAGACCTCTCCTTCTCCAGCTCTTCGATGCGCCAGACCTCTCCTTCTCCAGTTCTCCCATGCACCAGACCTCTCCTTCTCCAGTTCTCCTATGCGCCAGACCTCTACTTCTCCAGTTCTCTGATGTGCCATACCTCTCCTTCTCCAGTTCTCCAATGTTCCAGACTTCTTCTTCTCTAGTCCTCCTATGCACTAGACCTCTCCTTCTCCAGTTTTCCTATGAGCCAGACCTCTCCTTCTCCAGTCTCATGCACCAGACCTCTCCTTCTCCAGTTCTCCCATGCACCAGACCTCTCCTTCTCCACTTCTTTGATGTGCCAGACCTCTCCTTCTCTAGTTCTCTGATGTGCCAGACTTCTCCTTCTCCAGTCCTCCTATGCACTAGACCTCTCCTCCAGTTTTCCTATGTGCCAGACCTCTCCTTCTCCAGTCTCATGCACCAGACCTCTCCTTCTCCAGTCTCATGCACCAGACCTCTCCTTCTCCAGTCTCATGCACCAGACCTCTCCTTCTCCAGTCTCATGCACCAGACCTCTCCTTCTCCAGTCTCATGCACCAGACCTCTCCTTCTCCAGTCCCATGCACCCGACCTCTCCTTCTCCAGTCCTCATATGCACCAGATCTTTCCTTTTCCAATTCTTCAATGCACCAGACCTCTCCTTCTCCAGTTCTCCTAAGCACCAGACCTCTCCTTCTCCAGTTCTCCCATGCACCAGACCTCTCCTTCTCCAGTTCTCCGATGTGCCAGACCTCTCCTTCTCCAGTTCTCCTATGCGCCAGACCTCTCCTTCTCCAGTTCTCCCATGCACCAGACCTCTCCTTCTCCAGTTCTCCTATGCAGCAGACCTCCAGACCTCTCCTTCTCCAGATCTCCGATGCGCCAGACCTCTCCTTCTCCAGTTCTCCTTTGCACCAGACCTCTCCTTCTCCAGTTCTTCGATGCGCCAGACCTCTTCTTCTCCAGTTGTCCTATCCGCCAGACCTTTACTTCTCCAGTTCTCTGATGTGCCAGACCTCTCCTTCTCCAGTTCTCCTATGCACCAAACCTCTCCTTCTCCAGTTCTCCTATTCACCAGACCTCTCCTTCTCCAGTTTTCCCATGCACCAGACCTCTCCTTCTCCAGTTCTCCTATCCGCCAGACCTCTACTTCTCCAGTTCTCTGATGTGCCAGACCTCTCCTTCTCCAGTTCTCCTATGCAGCAGACCTCCAGACCTCTCCTTCTACAGTTCTCCGATGCCCAGACCTCTCCTTTTCCAGTTCTCCTATGCACCAGACCTCTCCTTCTCCAGTTCTCCTATGCACCAGACCTCTCCTTCTCCAGTTCTCCTATGCACCAGACCTCTCCTTCTCCAGTTCTTCGATGCGCCAGACCACTTCTTCTCCATTTCTCCCATGCACCAGACAGCTCCTTCTCCACTTCTCCTATCCACCAGACCTCTCCTTCTCCAGTTCTTCTATGCACCAGACCGCTCCTTCTCCAGTTCTTCGATGCGCCAGACCACTTCTTCTCCATTTCTCCCATGCACCAGACCTCTCCTTCTCCACTTCTCCTATCCACCAGACCTCTACTTCTCCAGTTCTCTGATGTGCCAGACCTCTCCTTCTCCAGGTCGACTATGCAGCAGACCTCCAGACCTCTCCTTCTCCAGTTCTCCCATGCACCAGACCTCTCCTTCTCCAGTTCTCCGATGCGCCAGACCTCTCCTTCTCCAGTTTTCCCATGCACCAGACCTCTCCTTCTCCAGTTCTCCTATGCAGCAGACCTCCAGACCTCTCCTTCTCCAGTTCTCCTATGCACCAGACCTCTCCTTCTCCAGTTCTCCTATCCGCCAGACCTCTCCTTCTCCAGTTCTCCCATGCACCAGACCTCTCCTTCTCCAGTTCTCCTATCCGCCAGACCTCTACTTCTCCAGTTCTCTGATGTTCCAGACCTCTCCTTCTCCAGTTCTCCTATGCAGCAGACCTCCAGACCTCTCCTTCTCCAGTTCTCCGATGCGCCAGACCTCTGCTTTTCCAGTTCTCCTATGCACCAGACCTCTCCTTCTCCAGTTCTCCTATGCACCAGACCTCTCCTTCTCCAGTTCTCCCATGCACCAGACCTCTCCTTCTCCAGTTCTTCGATGCGCCAGACCTCTTCTTCTCCAATTCTCCCATGCACCAGACCGCTCCTTCTCCAGTTCTCCGATGCGCCTGACCTCTCCTTCTCCAGTTCTCCTATCTGCCAGACCTCTACTTCTCCAGTTTTCTGATGTGCCAGACCTCTCCTTCTCCAGGTCGACTATGCAGCAGACCTCCAGACCTCTCCTTCTCCAGTTCTCCGATGCACCAGACCTCTCCTTCTCCAGTTCTCCCATGCACCAGACCTCTCCTTCTCCAGTTCTCCGATGCGCCAGACCTCTCCTTCTCCAGTTCTCCCATGCACCAGACCTCTCCTTCTCCAGTTCTCCCATGCACCAGACCTCTCCTTCTCCAGTTCTCCCATGCGCCAGACCTCTCCTTCTCCAGTTCTCCCATGCACCAGACCTCTCCTTCTCCAGTTCTCCTATGCAGCAGACCTCTCCTTCTCTAGTTCTCCGATGTGCCAGACCTCTCCTTCTCCAGTTCTCTTATGCACCAGACCTCTCCTTCTCCAGTTCTCCGATGCGCCAGACTTCTCCTTCTCCAGTTCTCCCATGCACCAGACCTCTCCTTCTCCAGTTCTCCGATGCGCCAGACCTCTCCTTCTCCAGTTCTCCTAAGCACCAGACCTCTCCTTCTCCAGTTCTCTGATGCGCCTGACCTCTCCTTCTCCAGTTCTCCTATGCACCAGACCTCTCCTTCTCCAGCTCTTCGATGCGCCAGACCTCTCCTTCTCCAGTTCTCCCATGCACCAGACCTCTCCTTCTCCAGTTCTCCTATGCGCCAGACCTCTACTTCTCCAGTTCTCTGATGTGCCATACCTCTCCTTCTCCAGTTCTCCAATGTTCCAGACTTCTTCTTCTCTAGTCCTCCTATGCACTAGACCTCTCCTTCTCCAGTTTTCCTATGAGCCAGACCTCTCCTTCTCCAGTCTCATGCACCAGACCTCTCCTTCTCCAGTTCTCCCATGCACCAGACCTCTCCTTCTCCACTTCTTTGATGTGCCAGACCTCTCCTTCTCTAGTTCTCTGATGTGCCAGACTTCTCCTTCTCCAGTCCTCCTATGCACTAGACCTCTCCTCCAGTTTTCCTATGTGCCAGACCTCTCCTTCTCCAGTCTCATGCACCAGACCTCTCCTTCTCCAGTCTCATGCACTAGACCTCTCCTTCTCCAGTTCTCTGATGTGCCAGACTTCTCCTTCTTCAGTTTTCCTATGTGTCAGACCTCTCTTTTTCCGGATCTCCTGGGTGCCAGACTTCCTCTTCTCCACTTCCATGTACTAGAACACTCCTTCTCCTGAACCCCAGATTACTGTCTTTCATGTTCTATGCGCTAGATCACTTCTCCCACAGTTCCTCTATGTGCCAGTGGCCCAAGCCCCCCCCCCCCCCCCCCCCCCCCATATCTAAGTCCTCCCATCTGCTAGCGCTCTCATTTCCATGTTCTTCTATAGTCCACACCAGTCATTCTCCAGTTCTCCCACACAACAAATAACTTTCTCCGGTTTTCCCATGATCCTGACCACTCTGTTCCCTGTTGTTCCATGTACCACTTCTACTCTACTATTCTCATGGTCCAAGCTACTCTGGCTCCAGTACTCTTATGTTTTAGTCCATTTCCTCTTAAGTTCTCTTATGGCACAAACTATTTCTCCAGTTGTTCTATGTGCCAGGCGATGCCTTTGCTGGGCCCCCCATGCCCCAGACCACTTTTTCTCCATTTTTCTTATGTCTCATGGCCCAATCATTTTTTTCATCTGCCAAACCACTGCTTTTTATGTTCTCTCATGGTCCAGATCATGCCTTCTCCAGTTCTCCTATGATCCAGTTCTTCCATGGTCCAGATCACTCCTTCTACAGTTCTCCTATGGTCTAGATCACTCCTCCCTTTCTTCCATGGCCCAGATCATTCCTTCAGTTCTTCCATGGTCCAGTTCACACATTCTCCAGTTTTCCCATGATCCAGTTCACTCCTCCAGTTCTTCCATGGTCCAAAACATGCCTTCTCTAGTTCTCCTATGATCTAGTTCTTCCATGGTCCAGATCACTCCTTCTCCAGTTCTCCTATGGTCTAGATCGTTCCTTCAGTTCTTTCATGGTTCAGATTACTCCTCCAGTTCTTCCATGGTCCAGATCACTCCTTCTCCAGTTTCCTATGGTCCAGATAACACCTCCAGTTCTTCCATGGTCCAGGTCATTCCTCTAGTTCTTCTATGGTCCAGATCACTTCTCCAGTTCTTCCATGGTCCAGTCCACTCCTCCAGTTCTTCCATGGTCCAGATCATTCCTCCATTTTTTCCATGGTCCAGATCATCCTTTTCCAGTTCTCCTATGGTCCAGATAACGCCTTTGGTTCTTTCATGGTCCAAAACACTCTATCTTCAGTTCCTCCATGGTCCAGATGATTCCTACAGTTCTTCCATGGTCCAGATTACTCCTTCTCCAATTCTTCCATGGTCTACATGACTCCTCCAGTTCTCCCATGGTCCAGATCACCAGATTTTGTATGTGTCAGACCTCTCCTTCCCTCACACCCGACCACTCCTTCAGTTCTCCTATATACCAAACCACTCCTCCTACAGTTCACCCATTGCCTGACAGCTCTATTCCTAGTTTTCCATATAACTTCCTTATCAGCATTACTGCCTTTTAAACAATGAGGGGCTGGGGTCCCTGTCCCAGCATCATGAATACCATAAATCTATTCTTTCTAACAGACACTTGCATGCTTGTATTATTAACAGCAATACCCTGATGGTCGGCTCCAGGATGCCACATTGAGGTATTTTCCTTCTCCATTAGTGCTCCACCCACGTAAGGAAGATTCCAGTTTTACTAGTGAGGGCTAGTGGTGACTTACTATGACTATAGGATAAACTGCGGTGTGAAAGCTGGCACCACTACTGACCTTGGAGACAACTCTCATCAAATCTTCTCTATTTTGGTAGATGGGATCTGTCAGCAAATCAAGCCAAAAATGTTGGCACCAAACCACAATGTCATGTCTATGATACTTTCCAGCATAGGTCTGTACCCCGTATGTGTGCTACCCAATACATAAGGAATCCTCCCCTAATTCTATATGAGCAGGATACACTGTCAGGTTTTGTGTATGCCATCCAGGTATGTAGAGTACAGGTAAAATTCATACCTCTCATGTGTCCTTCTGTGTCCTCAGTACCAGGCAGTCACAACCAGTCACCAAATGACACAATCAGCTCATTGTGCTTCTGAGTAACACAGGACACACTCTCAAGGTGAAAGAGGGAGAGCGACGGGTGCTGCAGTGCGAGACACAGCCAGGTGAGTGCCCACAGTGATTTCCACAATAATAGGGTGCTCTGGTTTGGGGGTGCAAGGACAGGATGATGAGTGTGCTAGGTATAGTGCTAGGGTGCTGGTTGTGCAAGGGGTATAGTGATAAGGTGCTGGGCGTGCAAGGGGTATAGTGATAAGGTGCTGGATGTGCAAGGGGTATAGTGATAAGGTGCTGGGTGTGCAAGGGGTAAAGTGCTAGGGTGCTGGGTGTGCAAGGGGTATAGTGATAAGGTGCTGGGCGTGCAAGGGGTATAGTGATAAGGTGCTGGGCGTGCAAGCGGTATAGTGATAAGGTGCTGGGCGGGCAAGGGGTATAGTGATAAGGTGCTGGATGTGCAAGGGGTATAGTGATAGGGTGCTGGGCGGGCAAGGGGTATAGTGATAAGGTGCTGGGCGGGCAAGGGGTATAGTGATAAGGTGCTGGATGTGCAAGGGGTATAGTGATAGGGTGCTGGGCGGGCAAGGGGTATAGTGATAAGGTGCTGGGCGGGCAAGGGGTATAGTGATAAGGTGCTGGGCGGGCAAGGGGTATAGTGATAAGGTGCTGGGTGTGCAAGGGGTATAGTGATAAGGTGCTGGGCGTGCAAGGGGTATAGTGATAGAGTGCTGGGTGTGTGAAGTAACAGGGTCATGGATGTGGGGAACACTAACATCATACTATACAATGTGTGCTCTATGGGTGCTGTATAAGTTTTAGTGCATGAGGGGTGCAGAGACACAATGCTGGGTGCACATGGGGTGTAGTGACAGGGCGCTGTACTGGTGAAGGCTACAGTGAGTGGACACTGGGTGTATAGGGTACAGTAGCACGGTGTTGGGCACAGTAAGTGAAAAGAAAGGGAGATGTCTGTGTGAGGGTAATAACATGGTGCTGTTTGAAGCAGTACAGATGTAAAATGTAGGGACACAGTTTTGGATATGTGGGCAAAAGCAACAGGGAACTGTAACAGGGTGTGTGTGGTACAGTGTGGGGTGCAGTAACAGGGTGCTGGGTGTGTGGGGTGCAGTAACGGAGTGCTGGGTGTGTGGGCTGCAGTAACAGGGTGCTAGCTGTGTGGGGTGCAGTAACAGGGTGCTGGGTATGTGGGGTGCAGTAATAAGGTGCTGGCTGTGTGGGGTGCAGTAACAGGGTGCTGGGTGTGTGGGGTGCAGTAACAGGATGCTGGGTGTGTTGGGTGCAGTAACAGGGTGCTGGGTGTGTGGGGTGCAGTAACAGGGTGCTGGCTGTGTGGGGTGCAGTAACAGGGTGCTGGCTGTGTGGGGTCAGTAATAAGGTGCTGGGTGTGTGGGGTGCAGTACCAGAGTGCTGGGTGTGTGGGCTGCAGTAACAGGGTGCTAGCTGTGTGGGGTGCAGTAACAGGGTGCTGGGTGTGTGGGGTGCAGTAACAGGGTGCTGGGTATCAGCGGTGCAATAATAAGGTGCTGGCTGTGTGGGGTGCAGTAATAAGGTGCTGGGTGCGTGGGGTGCAGTAACAGGGTGCTGGGTGTGTGGGGTGCAGTAACAGGGTGCTGGGTGTGTGGGGTGCAGTAAAAGGGTGCTGGGTGTGTGGGGTGCAGTAACAGGGTGCGGGTGTGTGGGGTGCAGTAACAGGGTGCTAGCTGTGTGGGGTGCAGTAACAGGGTGCTGGCTGTGTGGGGTGCAGTAACAGGGTGCTGGCTGTGTGGGGTGCAGTAACAGGGTGCTGGCTGTGTGGGGTGCAGTAACAGGGTGCTGGCTGTGTGGGGTGCAGTAAAAGGGTGCTGGGTGTGTGGGGTGCAGTAACAGGGTGCTGGGTGTGTGGGGTGCAGTAACAGGGTGCTGGGTGTGTGGGGTGCAGTAACAGGGTGCTGGCTGTGTGTGGGGTGCAGTAACAGGGTGCTGGGTGTGTGGGGTGCAGTAACAGGGTGCTGGCTGTGTGGGGTGCAGTAACAGGGTGCTGGGTGTGTGGGGTGCAGTAACAGGGTGCTGGGTGTGTGGGGTGCAGTAACAGGGTGCAGGGTGTGTGGGGTGCAGTAATAAGGTGCTGGGTGTGTGGGGTGCAGTAACAGGGTGCTGGCTGTGTGGGGTGCAGTAACAGGGTGCTGGGTGTGTTGGGTGCAGTAACAGGGTGCTGGCTGTGTGGGGTGCAGTAACAGGGTGCTGGGTGTGTGTGGTGCAGTAACAGGGTGCTGGCTGTGTGTGGTACAGTAACAGGGTGCTGGATGTGTGGGGTGCAGTAATAAGGTGCTGGGTGTGTGGGGTGCAGTAATAAGGTGCTGGGTGTGTGGGGTGCAGTAATAAGGTGCTGGCTTTGTGGGGTGCAGTAACAGGGTGCTGGATGTGTGGGGTGCAGTAACAGGGTGCTGGCTGTGTGTGGTACAGTAACAGGGTGCTGGCTGTGTGGGGTGCAGTAACAGGGTGCTGGGTGTGTGGGGTGCAGTAATAAGGTGCTGGGTGTGTGGGGTGCAGTAATAAGGTGCTGGCTTTGTGGGGTGCAGTAACAGGGTGCTGGATGTGTGGGGTGCAGTAACAGGGTGCTGGCTGTGTGTGGTACAGTAACAGGGTGCTGGCTGTGTGGGGTGCAGTAACAGGGTGCTGGGTGTGTGGGGTCAGTAATAAGGTGCTGGGTGTGTGGGGTGCAGTAACAGGGTGCTGGGTGTGTGGGTGCAGTAACAGGGTGCTGGGTGTGTGGGTGCAGTAACAGGGTGCTGGGTGTGTGGGGTGCAGTAACAGGGTGCTGGGTGTGTGGGGTGCAGTAACAGGGTGCTGGGTGTGTGGGGTGCAGTAACAGGGTGCTGGGTGTGTGGGGTGCAGTAACAGGGTGCTGGGAGTGTGTGTAGAGCAGTGACTGTGTGACGTGTATGTGGGGTTGTAAGAGCTGTGTGAGCAGTGTGGTGACAGGGTGCTGAGTATGTTGGTGGTGCTCTAGAAGGTGCTGGCATTGTGGGTGAAATGACAGGGTGCTGGGTGACAGTGGGCACTAAATTATAACAGTAGGTATAGGTCAGTGGCAGTAGGTATGGGCAGAACCACTGTGGATCAGATAGGGGTTAACGTTATGCCAGACTAATCCATGTGTATGGAGGGGAGGCTAGTAAAAGATGGAGGGGTGGTGAGGGCGCAGGAGGGGCAGTGACATGTGTGTGTGTGTGTGTGTGTGTGTGTGTGGTGTACACATGTTGTGGTTGTGATAATTACAGTGTATGTATAACTCTGTGTTCCCAATATCTACCATGTGACAACATCTCTAGGGAGGTTCCTCTGACACTGGTGCACCAGCCTCAAATGTCTCCAACAGTGCCAAGCCTCCATAGTGCCAGCCACAGCTGTTCTCTAGGGAGCCAGCAACACGTCTTGTATAGTGCCACCTACAGATGCCTCCATAGTGCCAGCTACAGATACCTCCATAGTGCCACCTACAAATGCCTCCATAGTGCCAGCTACACGTCTCGTATAGTGCCAGCTACAGATGCCTCCATAGTGCCACCTACAGATGCCTCCATAGTGCCAGCTACAGATACCTCCATAGTTCCAGCTACAGATACCTCCATAGTTCCAGCTACAGATACCTCCATAGTTCCAGCTACAGATACCTCCATAGTGCCACCTACAGATACCTCCACAGTGCCAGCTACACGTCTCGTATAGTGCCAGCTACAGATGCCTCCATAGTGCCAGCTACAGATGCCTCCATAGTGCCAGCTACAGATGTTCTCTAGGGAGCCAGCAACACGTCTCGTATAGTGCCACCTACAGGTACCTGCATAGTGCCACCTACAGATGCCTCCATAGTGCCAGCTACAGATACCTCCATAGTTCCAGCTACAGATACCTCCATTGCGTCAGCTACAGATGCCTCCATAGTGTCAGCTACAGATGCCTCCATAGTGCCACCTAGATACCTCCATAGTGCCAGCTACAGATGCCTCCATAGTGCCAGCTACAGATACCTCCATAGTGCCACCTTCAAATGCCTCCATAGTGCCAGCTACAGATGCCTCCATAGTGCCAGCTACAGATGCCTCCATAGTGCCAGCTACAGATGCCTCCATAGTGCCAGCTATAGATACCTCCATAGTGCCACCTACAGATACCTCCATAGTGCCAACAACAGATGCCTCCATAGTGTCACCTATTGATACCTCCATACTGCAACCCACAGATGCCTCCATAGTGCCACCTACAGATACCACCATAGTGCCACCTACAGATGCCTCCATAGTGCCTCTATAGTGCCACCTACCTATATAGAATGTTCAGTAAAAGACATAAAGGGGCATAAGAGAGACCCTTGTGAAGTAAAGGCAACCAGTTTAGAGGTCAGCTTCCCTTGACCCCCAGCTGTGGTGCCAGTGCAGGCTGGGATTTGTAGTTTCCTACCATTGTAGTGATGTGACCCCAGGGCAGGTTGGAGCACTGTATCTGTGGTCTCTGCTCGTTCGCTCTCTCTTGCTCAGTGACTGTCTCTTCTCAGCACTGTGTGTGTCTCATCTGACATGGAGGAAATATCTCCTCCATCTTGTTTGACAGAAACTTCTGAATTCCAGCAAATTCCTGATAAGAAGTGAGAGCTGCCCTCACCTGAGATAGCATCAGACCGGACAGGCTTACGTTCGAATCTAAACGATAATCGCTCGGTTGAAATGCAGTTAACGATTAACGACCGAACGAGAAATCGTTGATCGCTTTGTAAGACCTGGACCTATTTTTATCGTTGCTCGTTCGCAAAAAGTTTGCAAATCGTTCACATTGAATAAGAAATCGTTTGGTCGTTCGCAATAGATACGAACGCAATAGCGAATAAATAGCGAAGAAACACGATCGCAATTATGATCATAAGTAACGATTATCGTTCCATGGAAATGAGTGAACTTTTCAGGTCTTTCGCAATAGCAGTCGTTTGAGATTGTTAATCGTTAACGATTATGCAAACGATAATCGTCCGGTGGAATAGGGCCCTTAGATACACAGCTCAGCAGATAGTATGACACATGACAAACTTAGATACACTATCTTAGCACCCAGTATCACACATGACAGCCTTTGTAACCATGTATTTTTATGTTCTGTGAATAAAATTTCTATTTATCTGTATGTGTATCTGTAAGTCTTCCAGCACTTATCAGCTGCTGTATGTCCCGCAGGAAGTGCTGTACTCTTTCCAGTCTGACACAGTGCTCTCTGCTGCCACCTCTGTCCATGTCAGGAACTGTCCAGAGCAGGAGAGGTTTTTCTATCAAGATTTTCTACTGCTCTGGACAGAGGTGGCAGCAGAGAGAACTGTATCAGACTGGAAAGAATACATCACTTGCTGCAGGACATACAGCAGCTGATAAGTTTTAAATAGAAGTAATTTACAGATCAGTTGATTTGAAAGAAAAAAAAAATACAAGAGTTCCCCTTTAGGAAGTCTTAGAACATAACTGGAGATTTACTAAGCCTAGCCAGGTGGAGAGGTGACCCTTCTGTACACAGCTGTTTTGGGGTTGTCACAGAGCTTGGTGTACAGAGACCTGTAGTGCTAGGACCAAAGGGCTCATGTTCCTTCTTGAGAGGGCCATAAAGATTTGTGGAGACTTAAAGGGGGAGATTTATCAAACATGGTGTACAGTGAAACTGGCTCAGTTGCCCCTAGCAACCAATCAGATTCCACCTTTCATTTTCCAAAGAGTCTGTGAAGAATGAAAGATGGAATCTGATTGGTTGCTAGGGGCAACTGAGCCAGTCTCACACCATGTTTGTTAAATCTCCCCCATAGAGGCCGTTCCTGCTGTCCTCAAGAAGAGACATTACCCTTCTGGTCCTATACGGACATATTGGATGTCAAATGGCAGATCTGTCATTCAGGATTCTGGGAAATCTGGATGACACCTCCTGTAAGAGCTGCGAGGCGGATGACACAGAGCAAATACACTTACCAAACAGATCACAAAGAACAAAGGGGAAAGGACAAAGTACAGACACATATACATTGCTGCTAAAGCGGTGACAACATCAGATACAGAGCCATGTGACATGTCTGTAGTTATCTCTCAACGTCTCATCCCATCCAAAACAGCGCCACACCTTGGCACAGGTTGTGTGTGGTATTACAACTCTATTTACTTTAATGGAACAGAGCTGCAATACCGCACAAAAACTGTAGACACGAGTGGTGCTGTTACTAGAAGAAAGCAGCTATGTTTTTCTATTCCTGGACAGCCCCTCTAAGGAATAGAGTAAAATATCACGTTGTAACATTACGCTAAAGATTTAGCTAATCTGACCTAACAAATGCTAATGCTATGTATACCTATGGAGACGTCACTGGGAGAGGAAGAGTTAATAGGTTGTTGTCAGATAGATGTAAAGGTCTAGCGGTCACCTACTGATTGATAGGTCAATGGCCGGTGTGTCACTGTCATGTATATAACTGGACAGCAGGGGGAGCCCAAGAACCCCTCTAAAAGTATGAGGAGAGCCGTCCAGGATTTCATAATTTTCTACAATGAAATATTTGGCTATATTCACATCGGATACAGTACATGGGTATATGTTGGTGTAACAGCTGAGCGACACGCTGATGTATTCCAACGTTTACCCAGTGCCCATTAGATTCAGGCAGGAGGAGTCCTCCAAACCATGATCATAGTCACCTCCAATTAAAGGGGTTGTCCAGAACTAGAAAAACATAGCTGCAGAGCCACAGCTGTCCACGGGTTGTGTTTGGTATTGCACCCTGCCTCCTTCACTTCAGAGCTGTAATACCTGAAACAACAAATGGACGGGGTGGAGCTGTTTTTTTTAGAAAAAGCAGACATGTTTTTCTAATCCTGGACAACCCCTTTAAGAACTAATTTCAGGGAGAGTTAAGATGTGCGCTTTGTGACCCCATAAAGACAATCCCCCCCATAACAAAAGCCAATGTATCTCCATTTATAGTGCCCTAGTCTATGGCCAATGTAGTGCACATGTTCTTGTAGCTATAGGAAACAGATAGGGGGCGCTCACGACGTACCTATTTGTATTGGGAACAATACAAAATACATATGCTGCTAGCGCCCCCTAATGGCCATTGTCAGTCCTTGCAAGATATTTCTTTAGCCTTGTGCCAGTTTGGAGTCTCTGATCATAGAGGGTTCCACCATAAAGGGGCTAATACTGATGAAAAATATATAATCCTGACCCGCAGAGCTTACACTGTAATGCAAATAAAGCAGTCAGGTCAAAAGCAGATAGGGTTTTCTGAGGTATTGAGGTTATACAGTATAAGGAGGTGATGTAAGATCCGTGATGAACATATAAACTTTTATTAACACAGGAATTTAGCCCAAGAATCAATGGCGTCAGAGCAAAAACTACCGAGCACCGATGATAACCAGACTACTGGCACCAGCGGAGACAGCGAACACCCTCCAAATGTCAGTCAATGGCCCAGCGGCTGTGCTTCTGATTATAACCACCAGGGGGAGCCAGTGACACAACCTAAGGATAGGAAAGAACAGGTAGAAGGGATAAGAGCAAGTGAGCGGAATGGGGGGATTACAGGAGGAGAACAGGTAGGGGGAGACAGAGCTGGAAAGGAGAAGAAAGAGAAGGTTACAGGAGAGACGGCGACCTGTGAAAATGCAGCTCACCAGGTGAACAAGGTGGAGAGGTCACAGGAGGTGCCTGTAGGGTTACTGGTGTCAGTGGATGAGAACAGCCTAGGAGAGACAGGGCCACAAGTGATAGGAGAAAGGACTGTACCAGAGGTGACAGGTGGAGAGCAAGAGACACAGGTGACAACTGAAGAGACCTGTCCTCTAAGTACAGGTGAGGGGACAGGTACCCAAGAGACTGCTCCACAAGCCACCATTCCTGAGATACGAGAGACTGTAGGATCAGATGAGGAGAGAGATGCACAGGTGAGAGGTGTGCACTCTGCTCCAGATGCACAGGTGACAGACACAGGTGTGCACCCCAATCCAGATGCACAGGTGAAAGACACAGGTGTGCACCCCAATTTAGATGCACAGGTGACAGTCACTGGTGTGCACCCCAATCCAGATGCACAGGTGACAGTCACAGGTGTGCACCCCAATCCAGATGCACAGGTGACAGACACAGGTGTGCACCCCAATCCAGATGCACAGGTCACAGTCACAGGTGTGCACCCCGATCCAGATGCACAGGTGACAGACACAGGTGTGCACCTCAATCCAGATACACACGTGACAGACACAGGTGTGCACCCCAATTCAGATGTACAGGTGACAGTCACAGGTGTGCACCCTGCTCCAGATGCACAGGTGACAGACACAGGTGTGCACCACAATTCAGATGTACAGGTGACTGACACGGGTGTGCAACCCGATCCAGATGCACAGGTGACAGACACAGGTGTGCACCCCGATCCAGATGCACAGGTGACTGACACGGGTGTGCACCCCGATCCAGATGCACAGGTGACAGACACAAGTGTGCACCTCAATCCAGTGACACAGGTGACAGACACAGGTGTGCACCCCAATTCAGATGTACAGGTGACAGACACAGGTGTGCACCCCAATCCAGATGCACAGGTGACAGACACAGGTGTGCACCCCAATCCAGATGCACAGGTGGTAGACACAGGTGGGCACCCCAATCCAGATGCACAGGTGATAGACACAGGTGTGCACCCCATTACCGATACACAGATGACAGTCACAAGTGTGCACCCCGATCCAGATGCACAGGTGACAGTCACAGGTGTGCACCTCATTCTCGATGCACAGTTGTCTGGTGCAGGAGAGAAATGGATAGACACGCTGGTCCACAATATTGTGACAGAGGTGACAGGTGAAGGGGTCTGTACAGGTGAACATGACGCAGGTGTCCATGTGTCAGCCGAGGCTGCAGATACCAGAGCAGTGATGACAGAGGAGGAAGAACATTCCTCCATGCAAGAGACAGGAATGGAAACAATGACAGGTGAACAGGTAACATTACAGGGAGCAGGTGCAGCCGTGCAGGTGAATACAGCGTCTACTGACAACACAGACATAGCTTCACATGTGTCAGGAGACGGGGTACAGGTGAGGGCAGAGGAAGCCAGGACTGAGCAGGTGTCTGTAGAGGCAGCAGGTATAGACAGGCAGGTAGAGGCTTCACGCTGGGAGGACTCAGCAGGTGCACAGGTGACTACAGGGGAAGTACAGGACAAAACAAGAAGCAACCTGGAAGCCAGTGGCCAGGTTATAGCCTCCGGAGAGGAAGCAGACAGGGAAGTGACACCTGATCTGGACGCACTGCCTGGCAGGGAGGGGACACTAGACCAAGACCAGCCTGTAGCATGCCGGGAGAAGGAGTGGCCGTCTCTTATTTGCACTGCCAGTGAGGTAAGAACAGTCACAGAAGAGCAAGGAGACTCACAGCAGGGCTCAGATACACCGAAGGAGCCATCTGACCAGACACCTGAGATGAAGGAACGGGAAATGATAGAAGATGGTTATCCTGAGACCCCTGAAACCCCCATAGAACGTGAGATCCGCCTGGCCATGGAAAGAGAGATGAGTCTACGGCAAGAGAGGGGCATCAGCTCCCCCATTGGACAGCCGGAGCTGGTGGAGGTGCGCAGGCGGACAATATCGGTGGAGCCAGTGCCACTATCTGGTAAAGAACGTCAGCTGGCGGGGGCACAGATGCTGAGGGAGATCCAGCTGGAGACCCAGAGAGAGCAAGACCTGGTGGAGCTGGGCAAAGTGATGGGCACCTATGACCGCGGGGCCCAGCAGGAGCTGCAGGAAAGGAAGATGATCTTCGAGAGCATGAACACAGGTGAGTGCTTCCTTCAGTGTATATTACATGGTAGTGGCCGTAATGTATTACCCCTTAGATTGTGGGCAGCATTATGGGCATCACCTGTCAATATGAGACGTCAATCAACCAAATAGCTGATGCAGACCTGCCCAGCTATACCTGCCCAGCTTCCCCTGCCCGGCTCCACCTGCCCAGCTACCCATGCCCCACCTGCCCCACTACCCCTGCATGGCATTACCTGCCCTGCTCCATCTTCCCAGCTCCCCCTGCCAGGCTGCACCTGCCCAGCTGCACCTGCCCAGTTACACCTGCCCTGCTACCCCTGCCCAGCTACACCCACCCTGCTACGCCTGCTCTTACTTAATTCTTTATCATCTCTATAACTACTTTGTTTCTCTCCACCACCATTGTTTGTGCCTCTTCTCAGTCTGTATCAATGGGAACACTGGTTTTTCCATCTAGACCAGTTGCTATACTCCAGGGCACTAGTCCACTCCAATAGTGTCTTCAATGGGAACTTGTTTTTCTTTCCAAACCTGTTCTTACCAAGACGTTACCCTCCCCATCCAATGATCAGTATGGCCGCCCTGGCTGCCCCGCTCTTACATCATCTGCAGCCCACTCATTCTGTTGCAAAAAAAAGGTGATTTTTCAATACGGGTTTTACCACTTCTGTGTATACGGGGTAAAGATCACTGTGAATCTGCAGAACAAGAATTCAGAGTTGCCCTCATTATTCTGCTGGTGGGGTCACTGTGTACATACATTACATTACTGATCCTGTACTGATCCTGAGTTACATCATGTATTATGCTCTAGAGCTGCCCTCACTATTCTGCTGGTGGGGTCACTGTGTACATATATTACTGATCCTGTACTGATCCTGAGTTACATCCTGTATTATACTCCAGAGCTGCACTCACTATTCTGCTGGAGGGGTCACTGTGTACATACATTACATTACTTGTCCTGTACTAATCCGGAGTTCCTTCCTGTCTGGCTTATATAGATAGGACTCATTTGAAGGACTTTTCATTATTGCCCTTATATGCCCTAACAAAGTATATGGAAAGGGGTCTAAAGCCAACAACCCCTCTAGGATGAAATATCTGCATTTCCCAATGCAAGACCCACCATCCAGCTGTACAGAATAGGTACATGTCCCCTTTAATTACATAACCCACTGCTGGATCTCATGGTCCCTGTTGTGTTCTCTGCCTGGGACTTCTGGAGGGTTCTGTATTATAGTGTGGCGGTATACACTCATGCTCTACCAGTTCTTTTCTTCTTTACCTGGCACCAGTCTGGTTCTCAGCATTGTTTCGGCTAGACATTGGCTTCTGTCATGGTCAGGATGCCTGGCACAAGGTGTGCCTCTCTGCAAGCCAAAACTAGTGCAAAGACAGGGGCATCGGCTATTGGAGGCGATGAATGGAGTGATAACTATGGTCTAGGTAGATTCCCTTACACAGGATGCCGAGACGGGAGGAGACCAACAAGGGATAAGGATGTTATAAGTCTTAAGTAATGACTGTAAATGTAACATAACTACATACAATGTGATGAGACCGATACGCGACTAGTCACCAGAAATCCAAATCTGCTGGAGTTTAGGTCACAGGCCATGTGGCCCTAACCATTAATTTCAAGATCCTTAAGATCCTTACTCCACCTCCTCAGGATCCACCCATGTACGGTGTATCCCAGCTTCGGGCCATGTATGGATACACTCCTATTAGTGACTAGCCGCCCAATGACTCATTATTATATGTTTAGTTCCTCAGGGCACCACAGAAGCCATGGAGCTTAAAGGATCAGTCTAGGCAAAACTGATATATCATGTTTATTCAGGGTCTGCGGGGGACGAGCATGACACAGAACTCCCAATCCCAGCATTATAACATGTATTATTTCCCCTACCTCCACTATTATACGTGCCCTGCCATACACCTCTGTAGGTGTATACACCGTGCCCGTCATCACTTGTCCTGCCCAGGATAGTAATTGCAGGGCTATAAACCAGATAAGGGTGTAGCGTATTAGGGGTATTATTACCATGCTGCAGAGCTGTCATTAAAAGGAGTGTATATGGCACTGCCTCTCCATCTCCCAGATACAACTCATGTCTCTAATATCACGTGTATTTACAACACCACTCGCAGTCCCTTCCCGCTCCCCATAGTCAGCATTCTGCAGGCTGCCCAGCAACCAGTCCACTTTCTGTCTCAGTGACAACCATTTCAATCCTACCTTAGAATGACCACCAGAAATGAGCTGAGTGCTTCTGCTCCCCTCTCCTCCCCATGAAATACTGAAGCCACCGGGTATTTGCCCGGTGCCCCAGATTGTCACTCCGGGCCTACTGAAACTGCAGCTGCAGCTCCCCTTTCCTTATGGTTACTGTTTTGGATTGTGGGAGGAGACAATGTCAGTGATCTATCCAAGCTGTGGAAAGGAAATGCCGGACATGTTTCATGTCTCATCTTTCAAAGTCCCTTTCAAAAACGAAAGTAGTGACTTGACTGATTGCCTGGGGCAACTCCTCCACATTTCCTTTCTATCACTACTGTATATCTATATAAAGAAAGGCTTTCTAAGGGCATATACAATAGCTGGACGACAACTATCCACCCCACCCACCAATACACATGCATGCTCAGGTCATCTGTGCATGTTTTAATGGGGAAAAGTCAATAGGCCTCCAGCCCACGTATGTGGTAGAAGCCTATCTTTTGCATGTTGACATCTAATTGCCCGATCCTTCAGTAATATATAGAAATCCTGTTTAAAATGACTATTGTATTCTTCACAGAGCCATCTGATGCTCCCATCAAGAAGAAGCAAAGTGAGAGCCAGTACACCTACATCCAGCAGCAACCAGTGCCCCAGGAGGAAGCTCCCCCACTGAATATCCCTATATTAACCAACTATGTGGCTCCTGCAAGAGAGACCAGGAAGGGGCCTTCATATGCTGAGGCCAATGGCAGCAATGTTATCATAATAGAGCACAGCAGTTTGCTCCGAAGGTCCGTCTCAGGGAATACCTTTAGCTCCGCCCCTGCTGATTCCCGACGCTCCACCCCAGCTGACTACTACCGATCCGCCCCTGCGGATTCTCGGCGATCGACTCCTGCAGAGATCTCTCGTACAAACTGGTCAGGATCTCCTCTCCCTAACTCTGTTGACTCCCCTGTTCCTCCTGGAAGCCCCTACCAGCTGCTCCGGTCACCGAGCCCCCGTTCCCTGCTGGAGAAAGAGATAGAAGAGGTGAATGAGAGAGAGCGGGAACTCCAGAGGCTGAGAAGTAGCATATATGGGAGGGACGAGAGTGTGGGGGAGACCACAGGGAAGAAAGAAGAGATCACTACTGACGTCCAAAGTGTCTACCAACCAGGTGAGGCCTTAAGCATTGGAGTAGGTACTCTCTGTACTCTCTTTGTGCTCTCTGCATTCACTGTTACAGTGAGGGTCCTATTAGACAAAGCGATTTGTAACGATTAAGTGAAATCGTTTATCGTTAACCTGAAATCGTTCCCCATATTACACAGGACGATAGTTGTTACTACGATTGTTTACTCCATCTGATCCCGGCAAATGAAGGAACGATGTGGCATTACACTGAACGATTAACGGTGATGTTGGTGTCAGCACCAAATGAACGATGAACGATTTCTTGTTGGTCGTTTGATTGTTGTCTGCGCTTACACAAAACGATTATCGTTTAAATTCGAACGATATAACGATAATTCACCATCATTTCAATCTGACACAGTGTTCTCTGCTGCCACCTCTGTCCATGTCAGGAACTGTCCAGAGCAGCAGTGAATCCCTACACTGTAGAAAACTTCTCCTGCTCTGGACAGTTCCTGACATAGACAGAGGTGGCAGCAGAGAGCAGTGTGTCAGACTGGAAAGAACACACCACTTCCTGCAGGACATACAGCAGCTGATAAGTTCTGGAAGACTTGAGATCCATTTAAATGGTTTATTTCATCAGCCCCTTACTATATGTCCTAATAAAGCTTATAGATATCATAGAGGGGGTTGATCTACAGACTGGAACATTGGGTACCATTTATCTGAATGACCATCATACAATACCACTATATACTACTAAGAGTATATATAATAATCTCTGTGGCCAACTTTCCTAAATTATGATCATCTCTGGGGAGGGACCAATGTCCTTGTAGGTAATATAATATAATGCTGAGAGGCGTATATATATATATATATATATATATATATATATATATACTTACATAATATATCTGTAATATATATAGATAGATAGATATAGATAATATATCAGTAATGAATACTTCTGTATATAAGGTTGGTTCCCATCTCCTACACTGAACGCTCACATGTGCCGTCTTGTCTTAAGGGAGAGATGTCTGACAGGCTTCTCCAAATATTGGCTTAGGTATAGAGAACAGTGGTTTTATTCATAAAGACAATGATATAACCTATATGGGGGAGGCAAAACCGTCATACAAGTAGTATAATGTATGCGCATACATCAACAATACTGGGAGTGATGGGAATCCAGAGCTATAGATGGGCAGTCAGGGATAGATGCCCCTATAGGACTCCATAAACAAACAGGATTATCTAACTACCAGGTTTATGCTCATTTCTATCTATAAACTGTTAGCACCATGATGGACGTGTAGTTTAATATTAAGCGTAGTGTTTGTTGAATCTAGTTGTGCAACTGTCCGCAACAAGGGAGGCGGAGGTGTTATTGTAAGGGTTAGTGACTCACCAACCATAAACCTTCTCTATTACAGAGCGTCCAAACTGGGGGAAACTGGAGGTTAACTGGCCGCCGAACAAAGAGGCTGCAATGAATGGACAGGTAATGCAGGTCAGGGGGCCGCTCAGAGGCATCATGTTGTATTTAGGTTTCAACTAATATATTTGGTGTCTAGAAGGTTGTTAAAGGGAATCTGTCACTAGGTGCATTAAATGAGGGCAGCATAAACTAGTGACAGAAATGCTGAACAGATCGGTGTATTACTTACATCATTCTATTCAGCCGTTCTCCTAATATGCAGGAGAATAGGATTGTTGCCACACCCCTCCCCCGCCCTCCAGCTGCCTATACACAGCATGGATTCTGTTCAGCTTCTCTGTCACTACTTTATGCTACTCTGAGATTGGACAGCCTAACCCTATTGACAGAGTCTCTTTAATACCCTTAGCATGTCATGGGTTATTAATAATATCACATATCCCTGGTGTCTAGTGGATTATTGAAGATGTTGTATACTTCAACTATAAAAGGGGTCCAGGCTAGGCTGAAATCACAAAGAAGTTCCCACTCTGCCAATCACTGGCAGAGACAGGTTACTGGTGCGGCCAGTGATTGGCTGAGCGAGCATGTGCTTGGGTGGAGACCAAGGCCGGGAAGTGCTGAGCAGCAGGACCAGGCACAGCAGGGGAGTACACATTATTTCATTTGTTCAGCCCCCCCCCCCAGCTATCCATTGGAATAACCAGCCCCGGTGTCTAGTCTTATTACACAAACGATTATCGGCCATACTTGGCCGATTACCGTCTGCGCCGGCCAATAATCGCTTGGAGTAATAGCTCATGGTGAAAGGCAGCGATCAGCCGGTATGCACAATGTCTTTCAGCATGTTCTATAATTCCGGCAATGATAGAGACGCCCCTGGCTGTGTGTAATAGGAGCGGTAGCAGCAGGCCGATGCTATCTTCTATGGGCCTAAAGATCTAAAGATTGTCTGTACAGCCCCTCCCGCAGCCCCCCGCTCAATGTCTATGCGTGTAATAGCACAGACAGTGGTCGGGAAGGAGGAAGAAGCGAGCGCTGAGCCAACAGGTTGGCGCTCACTTTCTCTTGTACCCACTACGGCCTTTAGTGTCTAGTGGGTATTTATAATATCCCTGGTGTCTAGTGGGTATTTATAATATCCCTGGTGTCTAGTGGGTATTTATAATATCCCTGGTGTCTAGTGGGTATTTATAATATCCCTGGTGTCTAGTGGGTATTTAAAATATCCTTGGTGTCTAGTGGGTATTTATAATATCCCTAATGTCTAGTGGGTATTTATAATATTCCTGGTGTCTAATGGTTATTTATCATATCCTTATTGTCTAGTGGGTAATTATAATATCCTCGGTGTTTAGTGGGTATTTATAATATTCCTGGTGTCTAGTGGATATTTATCATATCCTTATTGTCTAGTGGGTATTTATAATATTCTAAGTGTCTAGTGGTTATTTATAATACCCTTGGTGTCTAGTGGGTATTTATAAAATCCTAGGTGGCTAGTGGGTATTTATAATATTCCTGGTGTCTAGTGGGTATTTATAATATTCCTGGTGTCTAGTGGGTATTTATAATATCACTAGTGTCTAGTGGGTATAAGTAATCCTAGGTGTGAATTTATATTATCCCTGGTGTCTAGTGGGGCTTCATATTATCCTTGGTGTCAATTTATGATATCCCTGGTGTCTCGTGAGTATTTATAATCTCCCTGGTGTTCAGTGGGTATTATTATCCCTGGTGTTTAGTGGGTTATTACTAATGTCCCTGAAGTGCAGTGAGGTAATAGTCAGCTCTTGGTGTCTGATGGGTTATTATTAATGCCCCTGCTGTCTAGTGTTTTATTAATATCACTGGTGTATGGGTATTAGTAATTATCTTAGTAACTATAATTTCCCAGGTGTCTAGGGGGTTATTACTAATATCCTGGCTGACTAGTGGTTATTATAGATACCCTGGGTGTCTGGTGGTTATTAATATCCTCGGAGCTTGGTTAGTTATACTAATATTCCTGGTATCTAGTGGGTTATAATGATGATGAAGCTGGTGTCTAGTGACATAATAATATTAATATTCCTGGTTTGGAACAGACTATTGATCCAGGTGCTCAGGCCTAGTGATGTGTGGAATGACGCATGCTCTGTTCTGGTATATAACATGTGTTCTCTCCCCTCGGTCAGGGTCTGGACAGCCCACGCACCCGGAGGCAGCGCAGCACTCTCATCCAGAGCTGGGAATCTGGGAACCCCAACCCAAAGGATGATGAATAAAGAGAGGGTATGGGGACTTGTGAGCTAGAACTTATGACATGTGGATGAGACCTCCTCACCTCTCCTCCTCTATACACGGAATATAAGACTGCCATCTTTCTCCTTGTCACCTCCCATTTCAATGCTTCAGATGTCATCGTAACTACTGACTGTGCCTCCCGCATCACATGATCAGTATCTAATCTGCCAATCAAGCTTTTGTAACCTGTAATAAATTATTTGTAATAAATTATCAAAAAAAAATCTTCAATGTCCTCCATATGTTTCATGCACAGTCCACAGCAACCCTGCCGCTATATGAGGTCCGGGCCAAGCCTCTTCTTGCTTATGGTGTGTTGGTTCTTGCTGGTCCATTAACCTACAGATTCAGCTCATGGACAGACGATGGACCCCCATGTTCGTCTGGTAGACGTCTGGATTTATGGTTCCTAGTTGGTTGGTTGCCCAAGCCCTAAGGAGAGAAAGACACCATATTGCCACCTGACACCATCACGCTTCTAGCACCAATTCTTGTTATAACATTGTGAAGAGTCCTGGCCATGACTGGTATAACATTGTGAAGAGTCCTGGCCTTGACTGGTATAACAGTGTGAAGAGTCCTGACCATGACTGGTATAACATTGTGAAGAGTCCTGGCCATGACTGGTATAACATTGTGAAGAGTCCTGGCCATGACTGGTGTAACATTGTGAAGAGTCCTGGCCATGACTGGTATAACATTGTGAAGAGTCCTGGCCATGACTGGTATAACATTGTGAAGAGTCCTGGCCATGACTGGTATAACATTGTGAAGAGTCCTGGCCATGACTGGTATAACATTGTGAAGAGTCCTGGCCATGACTGGTATAACATTGTGAAGAGTCCTGGCCATGACTGGTATAACATTGTAAAGAGTCCTGGCCATGACTGGTATAACATTGTAAAGAGTCCTGGCCATGACTGGTATAACATTGTGAAGAGTCCTGGCCATGACTGGTATAACATTGTAAAGAGTCCTGGCCATGACTGGTATAACATTGTAAAGAGTCCTGGCCATGACTGGTATAACATTGTAAAGAGTCCTGGCCATGACTGGTATAACATTGTGAAGAGTCCTGGCCATGACTGGTATAACATTGTGAAGAGTCCTGGCCATAACTGGTACCCGCCCATTAAATTTTGGATTCTGAGATGTGGAGAAGCTTTGGGTCCTTGGATGCTCTTCCGAGATGCTATACCTTCCGTTCTTGGAGAAGATTTGGCAGCATAGTCATTCTGGAGAAGATCCACCACTGTTAATGGTATTCTTCCTTTGGAGATCATATTTTTCGCAGGAAATACATAATCTTAAAGGTCGTTTTTGGGGCAAATAATCCCCTTATTCGTGGCCAAAGTGGAGCAATACTCAACTTTTATTGATCTGAAATTCCTGGACCAAAGAGAGGTCGAAGCTGGATCCATCATGGCGGACTGTGTGCAGACTCTAATCATGGCACTGAGGTTGATCAAGTATAATGAGTGATATGGGAGTTGGAAAACTTTGCTTTATAAATAAAAGTGATAAATCCAAAAACAATGAATGTGAATACTGTGCAATAATGGGAGACGTGGACCGGGGTCAATTCTCACTCACTAGTGATAGAACAGTAATAAGATAAAGGGTGGGTGTAATAACGGATCCGCGATGCTTAGAGAGTAGTTATAGGATGAGACGTCATATAACAGATAGGTGATGCATAGAGAGTAGTTCTAGGATGAGGGGTCATATAACAGATAGGTGATGCATGGAGGGTAGTTGCAGGATGAGACGTCATATAACAGATAGGTGATGCATAGAGGGTAGTTATAGGATGAGAGGACATATAACAGATAGGTGATGCATAGAGAGTAGTTATAGGATGAGACGTCATATAACAGATAGGTGATGCATAGAGGGTAGTTATAGGATGATACGTCCTATAACAAATTAGCAATGCATAGAGGGTAGATATAGGATGAGAGGACATATAACAGATAGGGGATGCATAGAGGATAGTTATAGGATGAGACGTCATATAACAGATAGGTGATGCATAGAGGGTAGTTATAGGATGAGAGGACATATAACAGATAGGGGATGCATAGAGGATAGTTATAGGATGAGACGTCATATAACAGATAGGTGATGCATAGAGGGTAGTTATAGGATGAGAGGACATATAACAGATAGGTGATGCATAGAGAGTAGTTATAGGATGAGAGGACATATAACAGATAGGTGATGCATAGAGGGTAGTTATAGGATGAGAGGACATATAACAGATAGGGGATGCATAGAGAGTAGTTATAGGATTCTGAGGTTGGTGATGCATAGAGAGTAGTTATAGGGTGAGACGTCATATGATACCAGATCAATGGCACGTATTGGCCAGCTATAAGATAAATGGGCTATGTAATAAAAGATGACTTGCAGATGATGGGAGGAATGTGCACTCACTGTACTATATACATCCACTCAGCATCCTGAGCACTGGTCCCAGTTCAAGGACACGACGTATGCTATCTACTCTATATAAGACATCGCAAGATAACATACAATGGAATGCACCTTTATGACTTCCTTCATAATAAACTCATTGGCAACACATATAAGGAGTTGTTGGATATGAATGAAACTTTCTATGTATGATGTAATGATGATATATGTATGATGTAATGATGATGTATGTATGATGTAATGATGTGTATGTGATGTAAGGATGATGTATGTATGATGTAAGGATGATGTATGTGTGATGTAATGATGTATATGTATAATGTAATAATGTATATGTATGATGTAATAATGTGTATGTCTGATGTAAGGATGATGTATATGTGATGTAAGGATGATGTATGTGTGATGTAAGGATGATGTATGTGTGATATAAGCATGATGTATGTGTGATGTAAGGATGATGTATGTGTGATATAAGCATGATGTATGTGTGATATAAGGATGATGTATGTGTGATGTAATTATGTATGTGTGATGTAAGGATTATGTATGTGTGATGTAAGGATGATGTATGTGTGATATAAGCATGATGTATGTGTGATGTAATTATGTATGTGTGATGTAAGGATGATGTATGTGTGATATAAGGATGATGTATGTGTGATGTAATGATGTATGTGTGATGTAAGGATGATGTATGTGTCATGTAATGATGTATATGTATAATGTAATAATGTATATGTATTATGTAATGATGTGTATGTCTGATGTAAGGATGATGTATATGTGATGTAAGGATTATGTATGTGTGATGTAATGATGTGTATGTGATGTAAGGATGATGTATGTGTGATGTAATGATGTATGTGTGATATAAGGAAGATGTATGTGTGATGTAATGATGTATGTGTGGTGAAATGATGTATGTGTGATGTAAGGATGTATGTGTGATGTAATGATGTATGTGTGATGTAAGGATGTATGTGTGATGCAATGATGTATGTGTGATGTAAGGATGTATGTGTGATGTAAGGATGATGTATGTGTGATGTAAGGAAAAAGTCTTCAAGTGCATCATAGAGACATTTCTAGCAGTCACCACTCACTCATCATGAGGTACACTACCCAAAATTGGCCTCTGACTCTACATGCCGAAGTTCACGGTAATACAAATAATATTTATTATTATTATTATTGTTATTACATATCTACCTGGGGTTTTGCATTATCTGAATTTTTTTGCTGATTTTTTTTTTGCTAGTAAAATAGTGAAAAACATTTTGTTCCTTTTTTATACTTTTTTTTATTTTTTATGTGCTAGTATTTTTTTGGCATCCTATAGAAAAGACAATGGAAAAAAAAAAACACAACAAAAGTGTGCGTGAAACTGTGTGTGAAAATATCTTTGTGACATCACTGGTTCCCAGCACTGGTTTCTCTCTGGCCGTTCCCTTTCTCCAGGCTCTTCAGGAGTGTTCAGTAACCATTCCTTAATCTCATGTTAAACATACACCTCTCCACCCCGAGAGCCTAAGTCATAAACAAAAGCTACTGGAGAACACAGCAGACTCGCAGGGTCATAATGCCCAAATCCCCTTCTGTGTCCACCAAAGAGGGGAAAAAAAGAGTGTGCTAAGAGGGCGAGGTCCTGAGGAAGGAGCGACGTGTTTGTAGAGGACATTACTGAGCAGTGCTGTATATATATATAGCAGGTGGAGAGGCTTATATACTCATTACTCACATGCACTGCAGCCTCCACCCTGTCTGACAGCTGATACAGGATGGCAAACCATAGAAAGATTGTCCCTTTCCTGTGCCAATCCTCCTCTATGTGTTAGAGGAGTACCTTCAGTACCTGCCTCCTCTACCTCCTCCAGTATGGAAACTTTGCTCTGCTTGGAGGTGGACAGACAGGTTAGGCTGGCTCGCGGACAGGAGCTGGCCATCAATGGCATATAACCAACGAAATGCCAGTGTGACCATATACCGATAATACAGATACTGTGCTCCATATACTGAATATGTCCAATAAAACGTTTGGATTGAGTATCGCTTTTATAGCCACCAGTTTCTACGCCAAATGCCGAGTCCTATGGGTCAAAGCTCTAAAGTAAATGGTCCAGGTGATCAGAACCCACCTGGAGCTCAGTTATGATGCAAGCTTCTCCTGGGTGGCCAAATAAAGCGTAAAGGGCGATACTAAACTCTATTCAATACAGTTTCCAGAACATTCTGCTAGTAACTTGTGTCTTTGAGTAAAATTTTTGCCTCTTTTATACCTTCAAAACCTGATACTCTTGACAACAATGGAGAGGTTTCACCTCTGGGAACTCAGGGTATTTAGTCAACTTTAGGTGTAAAAACATGGCTAACATACGCAAGAGCATCTGAGTGCAGCTCTCGCTTACCCAAATACCCTAATGGGGTGTTTACACAAAAAGGGTACGTGCACACTGCGGAATTGCGACGCATAACCACATTCCGCAGCTCGCATACCTCCTTATCCCAGAATACAAGCACCATCACCTTAGAGGCTGATTTTTGCACCCTGAACTTCTTTGGACTGGGAGAACCACTGTGCCTCCACTCTTTTGAATGGAGCTTTGGCTGTCCGGGCATGATGGGATTTGTAGTTTTGCAACAGCTGGAGAACAAAGGTTCCCTACTAGAGATGAGCGAACCTGGAGCATGCTCGAGTCGATCCGAACCCGAACTTTCGGCATTTGATTAGCGGGGGCTGCTGAAGTTGGATAAAGCCCTAAGGCTATGTGGAAATCATGGATATAGTCATTGGCTGTATCCATGTTTTCCAGACAACCTTAGAGCTTTATCCAAGTTCAGCAGCCCCAGCTAAACAAATGCCGAACGTTCGGGTTCGGATCGACTCGAACCTGAACCCGGTTTGCTCATCTCTATTCCCTACCCATTATAACATGTTGAAAGACAACACTCCTCGGCTGATGATCATTGTCTCTATTACACAGGGCAATGTCTGCCCAATTCTGCACATAATTGTCTTGTGTAAAAGGAACCTAAGGCCTTGAGTCTTCCTTCAAAAGGCCCTATTCCACCAACAGATCTGACGACAGATTATCTGCCAAAGATTTGAAGCCAAACCCAGGAACAGACTATAAACAGAGAACAGATCATAAAGGAAAGACTGGATTTCTCCTCTTTTCAAATCCACTCCTGGGTTTGGCTTTAAATCTTTGGCAGATAATCTGTCGTCAGATCTGTTGGTGGAATAGGGCCTTAAGACTATGTTTGGCAGATAGGTGTTTCCTCTCAGCACAGAAGACGTGGAGCTGTGATGTCCTTGACAACATCTGTAGCTGTCCCCGCAGAGGTAAGGGCACAAAGTACAATAACAGTGATGAAAATGACTGATTTCAAAATAAATTGTCTGTCAGATGCAACTAGCTGTCACTTTAGCTGACCAATGACAGGCTGCAGTTGTTGGTTGAACCCCTATGGCGCACTATGGGAAGAAGACAAGATGGCGGGGCGGTGTGATGGGCAATGTTCTGCTGGGAGACCCTAAGTCCTGGCATCATGTGGATGTTACTGTGACACGTACCACCTACCTGACCATCGTATACACCAAGTCCCCCTCTTCATGGCAGTGAGACCCCCTAATGGCAGTGGATTAGAACATTGCTGACATTGTTCAGGAATACAGGAATGAGATCTAGTGGTAACTCGGCCTCAAGATTCCCCAGATGTCAATCCGATCGATCATCTGCGGGATGTGCTGGAGAAACAAGTGACATCCATGGAGGCCGAACTTCACACCTTATGGGATTTTCAGTTCAACGTGCAGGAAAGGCCCAACCAGCCAATTCCTGGCACAGCAGTGACAATCAACCCAAGCCCCCCCCCCCCCCCCGGCGGCCACAACCACCTCTGGCACATCAGGCCTATGAAGTTAAAAGATCCCTTTAAAAGATCTGCTGCTAACATTCTGGTTCCAGATACCATGGAGAAATCTTGAGGAGCATCCAGGGGTCAAAGCTGTCAGGCAGTAATAGGGGAACCTCCACAATATTGGTTATGGCTGATCACCCCCTCCACTAGGTATACGGATCCAGGAATACCCTACATTAGATAATTTGGGCCTGCACGGAGTTTCAGTAAGTAATAAAGTGTTATGTGGCAGAGGACAGAGGAGGGTTAGATTACCGCGCTGAGGTAAATACGACCTTTATCACCCCAGTATTACCGCCCAGACCATTACATAGCCCTGTTTGCAGAGGGAGAGGTTTTCTCAGATACAGAAATGCGAGGGATAATTCCCTGGGGTGGGGGTACTACAAATCCCAGCCATGCCTAACACTAAGCAGCAGTGACCAGGAGGATCCACAGATCACAGCATGGTTACCTAGAGCCATCTTTATGAATAGAATACCAGAGATACAGTTTAGACTGACACACCGGCATGGGGATAAACCGGGATACAAGGAGTAACTATAATTCATACAGATTTTGTCATCCATGGCCGCCACTCACCTTATACTTATATTAGAGTATTGCACAATTAACAAGGTTCTAGTTACCCATACTCCTCCGCTCCATCCACCTACCTTCATCCTCGATTAAACATGATGGACGATCTTTTTACAATCATAGCAACTATGTACATACCCATACAACATATAGGTAGAGGTTTTATACTGAGACGGCGTCTTTCACCATCCAGACCAATTAATGTTCATCTGTAAACACAGAAGAGAAGGTAAGACGCCTATAAACTCTGGGATATCATCCCTGTGTATACTGAGAGTCTGTCCATGTTATGTCAGCAAACACTAAGCATTTCTCTATTACTTCTATTAGAGTCACTATGGTAACAGACTACAAACAAACTGTATGTACTCAGACGCTGCAGATTTGTTACTTTATACTGTATAGATAAGGGGTAGGGAACCTTGGCTCTCCAAGCTTTGGCTGTCCAGGCATGATGGGAGTTGTAGTTTTGCAACAGCTGGAGAGCAAAGGTTCACTACCCCTAGTATAGACAAAACAGTTTATATCAAAATGAGGTTGCACAGGCTTTACATCAGTAATATATGGCTGCGGTTGTGAATTCAGCTCTGGATGTGACTGGAGAATCACACGGACAAGTATAATACAAATGGTACAGAGAATGTGATGTAGGAGCGGAGCCATATCATCAGGTATCTATTGAGCAGATGACTTGCGCCTCCACCTGTGTGTATTGTGTGGTGTCACACTCCTCGTGCCACGCTGAATATTCTCCATAGTTGTTGTGTTTTTGTTGGGGCTTATTTTAGGGTTTTTGTTTGTCATGTGAGTCACACCCTCCGCCCTCGCTGGACTCACATTCTCTGCACACCTGGAGACGGATGCTTTCCATATACAGAAACCACACGTCCCGGGAACACCCACCATAACTGATGACGTATGTGTGATGTACTGGTGGTGTATAGGAATGTATGGGTGATATATATATATGTATATGCTGTATTACTAATGTATGGAAGACGTATGTAAACTGTACTGGACATTAATGGGTGCTGTATGGCTAATGTATGAGCATTGTACAGTATATGTGCTATGATGGTGATATATAGGTGCTACATATATGTGGTATGTGTGCTATATTGGTAAAGTATGCATGATATAATATGATGTATGGGTGATGAATGTATAGGTGTTATCTTAGTTAAGTGTAGGTTTATTTGTATGCACTACAGGAAATGTATGGGTCATGTACAGTATGTGAGCTGTATAAATAATATATAAATACTGCATGTTAGCTGTATTGATATATTATGGGTGATATACACTCACCGGCCACTTTATTAGGTACACCTGTCCAACTGCACGTTACCACTTAATTTCTAATCAGCCAATCGCATGGCGGCAACTCAGTGCATTTAGGCATGTAGACATGGTCAAGACAATCTCCTGCAGTTCAAACCGAGCATCAGTATGGGGAAGAACAGTGATTTGAGTGCCTGTGAACGTGGCATGGTTGTTGGTGCCAGAAGGGCTGGTCTGAGTATTACAGAAACTGCTGATCTACTGGGATTTTCACGCACAACCATCTCTAGGGTTTACAGAAAATGGTCAGAAAAAGAAAAAACATCCAGTGAGCGGCAGTTCTGTGGGCGGAAATGCCTTGTTGATGCCAGAGGTCAGAGGAGAATGGGCAGACTGGTTCGAGCTGATAGAAAGGCAACAGTGACTCAAATAGCCAACCGTTACAACCAAGGTAGGCAGAAGAGCATCTCTGAACGCACAGTACGGCCAACTTTGAGGCAGATGGGCTACAGCAGCAGAAGACCACACCGGGTGCCACTCCGCTCAGCTAAGAACAGGAAACTGAGGCTATAATTTGCACAAGCTCATCGAAATTGGACAGTAGAAGATTGGAAAAACGTTGCCTGGTCTGATGAGTCTCGATTTCTGCTTAAACATGACAATGAGTTCACTGTACTCAAATGGCCTCCACAGTCACCAGATCTCAATCCAATAGAGCATCTTTGGGATGTGGTGGAACGGGAGATTGGCATCATGGATGTGCAGCCGACAAATCTGCGGCAACTGTGTGATGTCATCATGTCAATATGGACCAAAATCTCTGAGGAAGCTTCCAGCACCTTGTTGTATCTATGCCACGAAGAATTGAGGCAGTTTTGAAGGCAAAAGGGGGTCCAACCCGTTACTAGCATGGTGTACCTAATAAAGTGGCCGGTGAGTGTATATATATGTCAGTAATGTAGGAGTGATGTACAGTATGTGAGCTCTATTACCAATATATAGATACCGTGCGTTAGCTGAACTGGTATAGTATGGGTGATGTATGTATGCCCTATGTAATGTACACTATGTGAGCTGTATGTGTAATGTATAGGTGTAATGTGGCTGCTGTATGTGTAATGTATAGGTGTAATGTGGCTGCTGTATATGTAATGTATAGGTGTAATGTGGCTGCTGTATATGTAATGTATAGGTGATCTGCGGCTGCTGTATGTGTAATGTATAGGTAATCTGCGGCTGCTGTATGTGTAATGTATAGGTGTAATGCGGCTGCTGTATGTGTTATGTATAGGTGTAATGCGGCTGCTGTATATGTAATGTATGGGTGTAATGCGGCTGCTGTATGTGTAATGTATAGGAGTAATGTGGCTGTTGTATGTGTAATGTATAGGTGATCTGCGGCTGCTGTATATGTAATGTATAGGTGATCTGCGGCTGCTGTATATGTAATGTATAGGTGTAATGTGGCTGCTGTATGTGTAATGTATAGGTGTAATGTGGCTGCTGTATGTGTAATGTATAGGTGTAATGTGGCTGCTGTATATGTAATGTATAGGTGTAATGCGGCTGCTGTATATGTAATGTATAGGTGATCTGCGGCTGCTGTATATGTAATGTATAGGAGTAATGCGGCTGCTGTATATGTAATGTATAGGTGTAATGCAGCTGCTGTATGCGTAATGTATAGGTGATCTGCGGCTGCTGTATATATAATGTATAGGTGTAATGCGGCTGCTGTATGTGTAATGTATAGGTGATCTGCGGCTGCTGTATATATAATGTATAGGTGTAATGCGGCTGCTGTATGGGAAACAGGGGGAGATTTATCAAACATGGTGTAAAGTGAAACTGGCTCAGTTGCCCCTAGCAACCAATCAGATTCCATCTTTCATTCCTCACAGACTCTTTGGAAAATGAAAGGTGGAATCTGATTGGTTGCTAGGGGCAACTGAGCCAGTTTCACTTTACACCATGTTTGATAAGTCTCCCCATAGTGCCTGAATAGATATCAGCTGTTGCCTAGTAACAAGCACAGCCAGGTGATGGTGACTACCCTACCATCTTGGTGGTGCTACCATAACAGTGACGCACCACAAGCTTCAGAAATGGCGCAAACCTCGTGCATTGTGTGTGGCTGCAGTTCTGGCTCCATCTAGCACAGGGTATAGGCAGTCAGTGACAGGCAGGCACTTTGTAGTCCTGACACCTGCAATAAAATTGTGCTTATCCTGCACCCTGACCTCCTTTGTAAATAGACCGGCGTTTCGTATGCATCTTCCGTTACCATAGTTACACACCTGGAACTGGCGAAACATTCTCATGGCTGCGCGCTATTTGGCTTTATTACGTCACTTCCGTCTGTCACTTCCTCATTCTTAACCCCTCTCCCGACCTATGTGTCCCCATAACCGGAGCCATTTTGCCGGAGGCGAGCTCTTTTACTACTAATAAAAACCGGTCTCCAACAACATGGCCGACCATGTCACTCTAAACCTTTGAAAATGGAGACAACTTTTTTCAGTGCTTATCTTTCGGTGACATTTGGCTTGTGTAACTTTGTGAGGCAGCCAGTGACACTAGGACGGCATGGAGCTGCTTATCAGGGGGACGGTGGGTGACTGGCAGCCTGGGGGTTATGAGGGAGGGCTGGGGAGCATTGCATGCTATACACCTAATATGATAGCTGATACCACTGGGTATAAATAAGACACCAGGGGAATTGTTTATTCTCAATATCAGTGTTCCCTATCCTGTGGCCATGCAGCTAATGCAAAACTACAGTTCCCAGCATGCGGGCATGCTGAGAGTTGTAGTTTTATAGCAGCTGGAGACCTCTGCAGTATATAGACACACTGGTATAAACATGTACAGGAATGGGGCCATTTATAGACACAGCTAACAGTATCCACGTTTACGCTGAGACTTGTAGTCCCACAAGGTATTTAGAATCAGCAGGGATCCCAGAGAGCTGTGGAGATGGGAGTGCTGCTCTGAAGCACAGACATGGGGCATGGATATGAGGGACAGATATTTGCTGACCTGTCTGTTTTATATTTGCTGTTTAGAGGCCGGTACTGAAGGGGTTATGTGCCCTCCAGCAAGTCAGGCACCTGCATCGAGCTCCTCCAAGGCTTGCCCCTCTCATCCCCATCGTGGTGGAGCAAACGGTTAGTATATACATGTACGTGGTCTGTGTGTGATCCCCCCCTAGAATGGCCTTAATACTGAGGAATGGTGGGGTCACTGTGTATATACATTACATTACTGATCCTGAGTTACATCCTGTATTATACTCCAGAGCTGCACTCACTATTCTGCTGGTGGGGTCACTGTGTATATACATTACATTACTTATCCTGTACTAATCCTGAGTTACATCCTGTATTCTACTCCTGAGCTGCACTCACTATTCTGCTGGTGGGGTCACTGTGTACATACATTACATTACTTATCCTGTACTGATCCTGAGTTACATCCTGTATTATACTCCAGAGCTGCACTCAATATTCTGCTGGTGGGGTCACTGTGTACATACATTACATTACTTATCCTGTACCTATCCTGAGTTACATCCTGTATTATACTCCAGAGCTGCACTCAATATTCTGCTGGTGGGGTCACTGTGTACATACATTACATTACTTATCCTGTACCTATCCTGAGTTACATCCTGTATTATACTCCAGAGCTGCACTCAATATTCTGCTGGTGGGGTCACTGTGTACATACATTACATTACTTATCCTGTACTGATCCTGAGTTACATCCTGTATTATACTCCAGAGCTGCACTCACTATTCTGCTGGTGAGGTCACTGTGTACATACATTACATTACTGATCCTGAGTTACATCCTCTATTATACTCCGGAGATGCACTCACTATTCTGCTGGTGGGGTCACTGTGTACATACATTACATTACTGATCCTGTATTATACTCCAGAGCTGCACTCACTATTCTGCTGGTGGGGTCACTGTGTACATACATTACTGATTCTGTGTTACATCCTTTATTATACTCCAGAGCTGCACTCACTCTTCTGCTGGTGGGGTCACTGTGTACATACATTACATTACTGATCCTGTATTATACGCCAGAGCTGCAATTACTATTCTGCTGGTGGGGTCACTGTGTACATACATTACATTACTGATCCTGTACTGATCCTGAGTTACATCCTGTAATATATTCCAGAGCTGCACTCAATATTCTGCTGGTGGGGTCATACTGTGAGGGCAGGTTTGTAAGTAGTTGTCTGTTCTTTGTCTTGCAGGGCCGTGGGGAGAGAGCGTATGACATATACTCCAGGTTACTGCGGGAGCGTATTATCTGTGTCATGGGGCCGGTGAGTCTCCTGATCGCCCCCCCCATTTTCCCGCTTTCTTACCCTCCCTCCTGTCTCACATGTCTTTCCTCACTCAGATCGATGACTCTTTATCCAGCCTGGTGATCGCTCAGCTCCTGTTCCTCCAGTCCGAGAGTAATAAGAAGCCTATTCACATGTACATCAACAGCCCAGGTAATGGGGTCACCCCTGGCTCTCCATCACCACCCGCCC
This sequence comes from Dendropsophus ebraccatus, assembly GCF_027789765.1. Taxonomy (NCBI): domain Eukaryota; kingdom Metazoa; phylum Chordata; class Amphibia; order Anura; family Hylidae; genus Dendropsophus; species Dendropsophus ebraccatus. Next base: position 214,882,608 of record NC_091454.1, on the reverse strand, counting down.
ATCGCTTGTTTCTATCTACAGCACTCACAGTCATTTCTAGCCGGCTCAGATGGGTATAATACCAGAACTGTGTATGGTACTGATCGCTGACCCTCCATGTAAAGCTATAGGGGGTATTGTGGCCTATAACTCTTATTCCCCTCTCTTCTAGGGCCGAGATGGGGAACATACTGCCACGCTACAATTCCCATCATGCTTTAGCTGTTGCTGTCCAGACATGACGGGAATTGTAGTTTTGCAACAGCTTGAGCTGGGGGGGGGGGGGGGGGTTCTGATTGCTGAAACCCTCTGTGATCTTGAGGACCGGGACCACGTATCTCCAGCAGCTCCCATAGACAATGAATGGAGCAACCAGCACCACACTGATATTCCCTACTAAAGGCCGTATTACTACTTGGTGTGATATTGAAGAGGGATTATACGCACAGACAGGCTGCCCATTGAAGTCAACGGCGGTCAGCTGCTCCTATTACACGGAGCATCGAGAAGCAAACTGTCACTGACATGTTGAAAGACCACGATCATAGCATTTTAACGTGTCCTCTTACACCAAAAGATTATCAGCCTGAACGCTCCGTAATTGGCCAAGAACGGACAATAATCGTTTTGTGTAAAAGGGCCTTTAGTATGGGGAGAAGCAGAGCAGCCCCAGAACTGCTCACCTGGCTGTTCCCGATGTTAGTTACATAGTACCAGGAGCCAACACTGCATGCACAGCTATTCCCAGTCCTATCTGTCCTGGATGATAGAAGCAATTCTCTCTATATCTGGCATCAGGTATGGCATCCAGAAAAGCTACTAAGTGGTAGAGGGGATGAGGAGGCGGGAGGGAGACATGTATGCAGATTCAGGTTCACAATGGCTGTTCAGGATTGGAGGAGGGGGGCCTGTTCAGCTGCTGGTTTCTAGTAGAAGCAGATGAACAGGTTAACCGAGGGTATGGGGAAAAGTTGTAAATGGTCACAAACCCTCAGCTGGGAGAAGTAGTGGATCAGGTTTTCAGCTTTGAGATGGAAGTGTTTCTACAGAGCTTGCAAATGGGATACATTGAAACACAAGGTATATGAGAAAATGTTCTCTTTTCACAGCGTCCTCATGACAGCACCACACATGGAGGACGTCACCTTTGACCCTATCAGGAACAGGAAACACAGAGGTTAAAAGGGCACTTCCCGCAATCCCATCAGTGTTTTTCTTGTTTCTAACAGGATCAAGGCACACAGTGGTTACCTGTGATCCTGTGTGGTCACGGGTCCTGGGACATAGCGGTGGAGTGGCCTGCGGGTTCCTCCATCAAGGATCTTCCGCCATTGCTGTCATGCCCTCCGGGTGCCTCCGGTCTCTGCTTCCCCTGCGGTGCTTTCAGAGTTTATGTGGGGGAGCATAAAGCCGCCACAGGCCCTTGGGTTCCATTGCGGTTCCCCTGCGGCCTTCACAGGCAGCTGAATGGCCGCACATGTGCAGGTGTACTTGGTCTCTATGATGTAGTGATGGGAAACTTTCAGCCCCCCAGCTGTTGAAAAACTACAATTCCCATTGTGCCTGGACAACCGAAGTTAAAGCTTTGGCTGCCCAGTCATGATAGGAATTGAAGTTTTTACAGCTGGAGGGCGGAAGGTTTCCCATCCCTGTTTTAATGTATATGTACATCATGGCAGAACGGAGTGTGCTGACCGCTGTCCGTCTCTATCACCTGCCAGCAGTGGCCAGGATTGGAGGTTTTAGCCATTTAACCCCCTAGATGCCAGGTTCCCATCTACTATCACATCAATGCAATCGTGTGTTTGCTTTTATATTTGTATAGTTATATATAGTTTATAGTTCTTATGTTTTGCTGCTGTTTGCAGGTGGCTCAGTGACGGCTGGTTTGGCCATCTATGACACCATGCAGTATATACTGAACCCCATCTGTACGTGGTGTGTGGGACAAGCGGCCAGTATGGGGTCCCTCCTCCTAGCTGCCGGATCCCACGGAATGAGACATTCTTTGCCAAACTCCCGAATCATGATCCATCAGCCCTCAGGAGGCGCCAGGGTAAGTCACATGCTGGGTATGGTTGTGATAGGCATGAAGGCCGTTACATAGAGCAGATATAGGGCTGGAGAAGCTGTTCTGTTGTATTACAGCCCAGGACTTTGCACTGGATTTACAGATTATACCCATAAGCACATAGCATGCAGCGTCATGTGCTGAATACCATCTTTATCCGTGCTCAGGGTCAGGCCACAGACATCGCTATACAGGCCGAAGAAATCCTGAAGCTCAAGAAACAGATCAACGACATCTACGCAAAGCACACGCGTCAGCCGCTGTCACTGATCGGTGAGTACGCCGCTCGCCTACCTCATATATACAGCTCTGAGGGTGGACGTTCCCACACTTATATAGGTTGTGAATTACAGGGCAATTATCGGCTTACAATGTAATGGCTTCTAATCCTAGAGGTCACAGAATCCGCCTAACAAGTGAAGTCATAGCCGACCATTACATTTCCTTAAGGAGGCCTAAGTCATTTGTTACTGGATGGTAACGATAACACCGTCACTATCGCTAGCAATATCCCTGGTAATCTGGAGGATTAAAGGGAACCCGTCACCATGAAAATGCTACCTTAGCTATCGGTTTCCTGTTATAGAGCTGGAGGAGCTGAGCGGACTGATATGTCTTTATGGAAAAAGATTCATTATTAGGTCAGTTTCACACACACCGGTTCCGTAGCGGATTTCACGCTGCAAATTAACGGTGAAATCCACTGCGGATGCCTTACCTGTCCTTTTTAATGTGATTACATACTGGCAGTGGGATTGACATCCCGCTGTGAGTATGTGAGTGACAGCCCCCTTAACCCCCCACTGGCCAGAGCTTACTGTACCTGTTCTACGCTCCGGCTTGCTTTGGGGGCTCCCGGACGTCCCGCTCAGCCAATTAGTGGCTGCGACGGGGCAGGGCACTGATTGGCTAAGCGGGACATTAAGCCAGGAACCCCCGAAGCAAGCCGGAGCGTGAATGTATGCTCTGTGCTCGGGGGGGGGGGGGGGGGGGGTGGTTAAGGGGACTGTCACTTACATACTCACAGCAGGATGTTAATCCCACTGCTAGTATGTACTCACGTTGAAAATTGTAGTGTAGGATCTGCTGCGGATCCAAGGTGTGTGAAACTGGCCTAACTTGTAATTTATCGATTAAAATCTCTGATTTTTTTCATGCTAAAGAGTCCAATCCATCGAGTGTCACCGCCCACTGGACTCCTTACCACAGAATGAGCAGGGATGTCAATCAACATGTTACTACATCTTTTCCCACAGTGATATACACTCACCGGCCATTTTATTAGGTACACCATGCTAGTAACGGGTTGGACCCCCTTTTGCCTTCAGAACTGCCTCAATTCTTGGTGGCATAGATACAACAAGGTGCTGGAAGCTTCCTCAGAGATTTTGGTCCATATTGACATGATGGCATCACACAGTTGCCGCAGATTTGTCGGCTGCACATCCATTATGCGAATCTTCCGTTCCACCACATCCCAAAGATGCTCTATTGGATTGAGATCTGGTGACTGTGGAGGCCATTGGAGTACAGTGAACTCATTGTCATGTTCAAGAAACCAGTCCGAGATGATTCTAGCTTTATGACATGGCGCATTATCCTGCTGAAAGTCGCCATCAGATGTTGGGTACATTGTGGTCATAAAGGGATGGACATGGTCAGCAACAATACTCAGGTAGGCTGTGGCGTTGCAACAATGCTCAATTGGTACCAAGGGGCCCAAAGAGTGCCAAATAAAAATATTCCCCACACCATGACACCACCACCACCAGCCTGAACCGTTGATACAAGGCAGGATGGATCCATGCTTTCATGTTGTTGACGCCAAATTCTGACCATCCGAATGCCGCAGCAGAAATCGAGACTCATCAGACCAGGCAACGTTTTTCCAATCTTCTACTGTCCAATTTCGATGAGCTTGTGCAAATTGTAGCCTCAGTTTCCTGTTCTTAGCTGAAAGGAGTGGCACCCGGTGTGGTCTTCTGCTGCTGTAGCCCATCTGCCTCAAAGATGGACGTACTGTGCGTTCAGAGATGCTCTTCTGCCTACCTTGGTTGTAACGGTTGGCTATTTCTATCACTGTTGCCTTTCTATCAGCTGGAACCAGTCTGCCCATTCTTCTCTGACCTCTGGCATCAACAAGGCATTTCCACCCACAGAACTGCCGCTTACTGGATGTTTTTTCTTTTTCGGACCATTCTCTGTAAACCCTAGAGATGGTTGTGTGTGAAAATCCCAGTAGATCAGCAGTTTCTGAAATACTCAGACCAGCCCTTCTGGCACCAACAACCATGCCACGTTCAAAGGCACTCAAATCACCTTTCTTCCCCATACTGATGCTCGGTTTGAACTGCAGGAGATTGTCTTGACCATGTCTACATGCCAAAATGCACTGAGTTGCCGCCATGTGATTGGCTGATTAGAAATTAAGTGGTAACGTGCAGTTGAACAGGTGTACCTAATAAAGTGGCCGGTGAGTGTATATCAGTCTGACCAGCTCTTCCTGCTCTATAACATGATGGCGATAGATTAGATAGTATTGTCTTAGTGACAGATTCCCTAGTGTCAGGAAGAAATCTAGATTTGTAATTTGGTTTAAAATTCTCCAGTCTTCTAGCACTTATCAGCTGCTGTATGTCCTGCAGGATGTGGTGTATTCTTTCCAGTCTGACACAGTTCTCTCTGCTGCCACCTCTGTCCATGCCAGGAACTGTCCAGAGCAGGCAGGGTTTTCTATGGGCAGTTTTATTGCTCTGGACAGAGGTGGAAGCAGGTAGCACTGTGTCAGACTGGAAAGAATACACCACTTCCTGCAGCAGCTAAAAGAACTGAAGATATTTAAATAGAAGTAAACTATAAATCTATATAACTTTCAAAAACTTTTTTTTTTTTTTTTTGCTGGAATAGCCCGTTAAAAGGGTATTACCATGTCCACAGAATGGGGGGAAAACAAGCTGATCTGACCGCTTCTCTTATACTTCTTATTTCCTTCCCCAGAGTCTGTCATGGAGAGAGATCGCTACATGAGTCCCACAGAAGCCCAGGAGTTTGGTATCCTGGACAAGGTATTAGTGCACCCCCCACAAAATGGAGAAGACGAACCAGAACTCGTCCGAAAGACAGAAGAGCAGTCGCCGCTGCTGCCACCATCTGAGCCTTAGAGAGAAGAGACTGTGCAACTATAGGTCATACAGAACTGGTGGTCGGACGTGTCCTGATATAACGCAGGTTATGGGAGAGACGGCCAAAGAACAATCACATCTCCCCGATAAGTCTCCTGTGTAGGTCACATTACACTGCCCTCTAGTGGCAGAGAAGAGGCTGCTCTTCTATCACCAGTGGACCTGTGCAGAAGAGTCTCTGCAGCTTCTCATGTTCCTGTCTGTAGCCTCTGTGTTGTAGATGGAGTAAAGAAAATAAAATCGTTTTCACATGAATCTGAAGTTGGGCCACAATGATGGCGCTTGTACATTTTGGTCACTGCAGTTTTTACAGCAAAAGTAATACACAAAGACTATGTAGGTGCTATGGTGAATGCTCCTTTAGTGTATGTGCACACTATGGAATTTGTGTGGATAATTTCTAGCGGATTTCGTCGCTTGCCTACCTGCTAGAAGTTCCGCCGGTCCTATAGGCTCCATTCTATGCCCAGGCAGATTCCGCCATCCGCCCAAAGAACTGTCATGTCATTTCTTTGGGCGGACAGGGAATCCGCCTGAGCATAGAATGGAGTCTATGGGACGAGCGGAACTTTAAGCGGGAGCGCACACGGAATCTGCTGGAAGTTATCGGCACAAATTCCGTAGTGTGCACATACCCTCAAATGGGGAACTTGTCATGCTGCTTGAACCTCAGCCATTGCTTAGGTATAGGAAGAGAGAGAGCTGTCAGTCAAATCTGGTGGGGCAGGGACAAGCTTCAAATAATCGCTATCATAAGCAGTGGTTTGGGCAGAAGGAAGAGGTGTATGTTCCAGTACGATTACAATTATAGGCAATGTATATATTGCTTATTTTACCAATTTAAAAAAAAAATTGTGTTTAAAATTGTTCTGTTATGACATTCTTATTTTTACCACACTTGTATCTATGCGACTCTTTGATCACTATTTATTCTGTTTTTTCTGAATTTAATGTGACCAGAAATCAGCAGTTTTGTGCTATGGTGGGTTTTGCACTGATGCTGTTTATCCTGCGAGATCAGGAATGATCAATTAATAGTTTGGGCAGTCTGCATGTGGCGGTAGCAAATATATTTTATGTTTATATTTTTATTATAAACAACCAAGGCATAGAAGAGGCCCCAGGCTGAGAGAAGAACAGACCCCCATGCCCCAAACCTGCTGGGGTTAAAGGGGTTGTTTACCAAAAAATGTTTTCTTTCAACTGGTGCCAAATATTTGTAACTTACTCCTTGTCAGGAACTGTCCAGAGCAGTAGCAAATCTGCATAGAAACACTCTCCTACCTTTCAGACTGGAAAGAATACACCACTTCCTACAGGACATTATAGCAGCTGAAGAAAAAAAAAAAAAATTTGTGAATAGCCCCTTTGTGTTCACACCTACAGGATCCGCAGCAGATTTGATGCTGTGTTCAGTTATTTAAATGAAAGCTGCTGCAGATCCGCAGCAGAAAATCAGCTGCGGATCCGGTAAGTGTGAACGTACCCTAAAGCAATATCCCAGCAATTTTTCCTCCCTCCTCCTATGTTTATCATTAAAATAGAGAAATATATAAAGAGATTTTCACTGTGCCCAGCCATGACCCCTCACTGGTTTTATGCCACCAATATGGTATGACTTTGGCAAGGAAGCAGCCAACACAATGCTGTGGCTGCCTATTTGGACTACATGTCATTGTCCTTTGGGTGAGTTATGTTCAAGATATAGGTGTGGGGCAGTTGCTGGAATGAGAAAATAGAGCGGGTTCCATGTTTAGAACCATATTAGGGAATGTGCACACCACGGAATAGGGGCGGATCACTTGCCATGGATTCTGCAGCTCGCCACCTGTGCGCATCTCCCTTGTGCCATAGGTTCCATTCTATGGCAAGTGCGATTCTGCCGTTAGCCCGAAGGATGGACAGGTTTATTGGAGGAATCCACCTGTGCATAGGATGGAGTCTAGGGCACAGGCAGAGATGCGAGCTGGGTGATCCACCCCTATTCCGTAGTGTGTAGTTTCTTTAGTCCGGAAAACTGCTATAAAGAGACACTCTCTAGGGGGCCCTGCATGATTCTTAGTGCCATGACCACTATGCAGTTCTCCTCCTTACCTGTGGTGGCACTGCAGGAGAATTACCCCTCACCAATTACAGATGATAGCTGAGGGTCTTTGCAGGGAGAAGATCCCGTGACCAATTATCATAGGACACTTGCAGTCCAACCATTCTCTCACCCATAACCTCTAGTGGGTTTGACCAGATTTTGTTGGTGACCTTAAAGGAATTATCTAAAGTTAATCCCTTTAAACGTTTATTTTTATTGTGGTTGGGCACCAACATCTGGATGGTAGAAAAGAGGGGTAGCGTGACTATTTCTTCATTAATAATATAAAAGGAAAAATGTGAACCATGCATAACTGGGATTCCAATACTACAGAACGTAACTACTGAATGAGGGCCAGTAAATGAATGAACGCCTGTCATATGTAAATAACCGAGGTATGTGAACCCCCACCCCCCCGGACCCCCGCCGCGCCAGGTATGTGCTGTCTCATCACTATATATCACTCCTCAGTATCAGAGATGGAATGTGATCAACTCAATCACTCATCTTCTCACACAAGAATCTGCTTGATAATGTTCTCCCAGTATGCACCACACCGGGACAATCCACCGATTCCTGCCCAAAAAAAGACCAATGATTATTTATGACGCTTATTCTGTTTTTGGCACCAATTTGCCCACAGCAATTATTTTTATTATATTAAATACACAAAAGTATAAAAAGCCAAAACAATCAGTGTCATATAAAAGCCGTATACATAGTGCTCAGATGTCATATGTGCAAAAAAAGTTATCAGTGCTGAAGAAAAAGAAAAAAAATTTATGGTAAGAACATGAGAACCACAGTGAAAGACCTAGAAGTAGGAGCAATTGTTTGTTGAAGGGCAGGGATGGGAAAGTCACCCCTCCCAATATTGTAAAATTACAATTCCCATCATGCCTGGCTGTCCAGGCATGATGGGAATTGTAGTTTTGCAACAGCTAATGGCTGAAGGTTCCTCATCCCTAAACCAGCTTGGCACAGACTTTACTTTAGTGGGCTTCAAGATGCCAATCCATCATGGATGTCACTGCTGAAAAACACCCTGATGTGCTCCTTTAAGGCAGGTAGTCCCAACAAAAACGTGATTACCCTGACACCAAGAAGAGTGATGAGCCTTGATAAAGGAGTTCAATCTATACCAAAAATAAGTAACTCATTCCTTTCCCCATTCCCAGACTCAGGTTTTCTCTTTGGGTTCTCTAGAAAGAACAATCCAGAAACTGAGTCAAGAGATCAGCACACACAAGGTTTGCCGCCACATATTCAGAAGTCCAAGGCACAGCGTTATGGACAGATGGGCAAGAGCGACGGAAATGGAGGGGTGACCGCCCTGGGCCAGAGGTATACAAGGAGTCTCTGCGGTGACGAGATGATCTTCGATGGAGAGAATGGCTCTCTCTGGGTTGGCCCTTACAGCCATGTTTGTGGTGAAGAGAATCCAAGGACCTTCTCCTCTTCGACTGACTGCCAGAAAGAGCCTCATTTCTTTCGTCTTCAAAATGAGGAGCAGCCTTGGGTTGGTGGCATGGGTGGCTTTTACGGGAGAGGTCTTCCTTGGATCTAGTCCGAGACTGATCTTTAGAGGGTAGTCTCTCTTGTGATCTACTTCTACTAAATGCATCCTGAGGATGAAGGTTCTCCCGAGATCTACTTCTACAGCGATCTTTAACCTGGAGGGTCTCTTTATGCTTACTTTTAGGCATGCTGTTAGACCGTGCCCTGTTGACATATTTGTCTTCATCCCTCTCTTGGCATTGCCACAAGCTTTGATCGGTGTCTCGACCACAGTAGTGGGTATCCACCCTAAGACGGGGCAGGTTCTCTTCACGGTGGTGAACATAGGTGGTCTCATGAAGAGGAGTCACTCTGTACAGGGAGTCATTGTCAAAACATTCAGAACTCTCTTTAGGCGAGGACACCATATTGGGAGTGTCAGCTTCTCCATGCGTTTGCCCACTATCTTCAGAAGACAGAGAATCCATGTCGCAATCTGCTCTGGCAAACTCGTAAGGACAGTGTGATGCCTCCTCGCTTCTACGGACATTGTCATTGCAACAAGGAGTCTCTGCGGCCTTGGAGATGCTGACTCTGCGGTGGGAATGTTGGAGGAGGGACCTTCTTAATTCATCCCCACGTCCTCTCTTTCCTGAGGGTATGCTACAAGACCAGAGAAAGCAGTAAGAACAAAGTCATGTAAGGCTCCACCCCATGTATGTCATGTATTTAACCCAGAAGCATTGACTGAAGCCTTCAGGTCCCTGAGCAAATGCTGTACCTGGTTCTGGCATCACAAGTGGCCAGAAGTTATGGACCTCCATTTGTGACGTGTCTACATGTATAAATGGTACAGATAGCCTTAAAATTTTACTACTTACCTTTCAGCAGGTGTAAGATGCAACGCTCTGAAGAGTTCCGCAGTGCTCGGCGTGCGAGGCTCCGCATGGGTGCGGGGAACACTTGCTGGGGTGGGCCTGGGACGAAGATAAGGGGTCATGCTCAGTTTGAATGGGATTACAAACTGAGGAAGGGGCTGTAACTCTGGAGCTGGAGAGAAGACATGTGGAATTAAAGATTTTTAGAAAAAAAACAAAAACAAAACAAAAAAAACCAAAAAGGTTGAAAACAAGTATTGCAATTTGCAGTAGTTAGATTCCTATACATAGGGGCAGTATTATAGTAGTTATATTCTTGTATATAGGGGCAGTATTATATTAGTTATATTCTTGTATATAGGGGCAGTATTATAGTAGTTATATTCTTGTATATAGGAGCAATAATATAGTAGTTATATTCCTGTATATAGGGGCAGTATTATATTAGTTATATTCTTGTACATAGGGGCAGTATTATAGTAGTTATATTCTTGTATATAGGAGCAATAATATAGTAGTTATATTCTTGTATATAGGGGCAGTATTATATTAGTTATATTCTTGTACATAGGGGCAGTATTATAGTAGTTATATTCTTGTATATAGGGGCAGTATTATAGCAGTTATATTCTTGTATATAGGAGCAGTATTATAGTAGTTATATTCTTGTATATAGGGGGCAGTATTATAGTAGTTATATTCTTGTATATAGGGGGCAGTATTATTAGGAAGCTGCTTACACTCGCTTCTCGGTGACAGACTATCACTCCATCCCTGGCTACTTTCCTCCGACTCGGTGTCCTGCTGGCTGCTGCTGTCACATGTATGAGAATTCATGGACCTAAGGGAAATATAAAACGAGTATAGGTTCATACATATTATATTAGGAAGGGTAAAAAATATAGGCACTGTAGAGATACTGTGAGCTAAATATAGGTGCAGCAGCACAGATTCCCCTCCTGTCCTGATAGGGGAGACTGATGCTCTGGAGTAAACTGGATACAATGAAGCAAATACTCAGCTGTGAGAAGTATTAGGTCTGTGTGGGTTTTGTAACGTGCTAAGTGCCATCTTATACAAGTATGAATGTTAAATGTCCATGGGGTTACCTGCTGGGAGGTGCCAGCCTCAGGACCCTGTACAGCTCCGCGGTGCTTGGCGTCTTAGGATCTGCAGGATTCAACCCTCTGCGCTGACTGCTGCCACAGGACTGACCTGGAGTGAACTGCTTCCTGGGGTTACTGCATGTTCTTCCAGGGGTGCCCCCAGCTATAGATACATTACATACATCATCATTGGGAAAAGTTCACGTGTATGGAGAGGGTGGGAGATAAAATGTTGGCCAAATGAACATCTGGCCAACAATCCTCCCAAATGTCCACCAAGTCCCATACACCGTAGATTGTTAGCAGACCTCAAAGTTGAGGCTACATGGAAAGTAAAAGTACTTACCCAGTGCAGACCATGGTGGGGTCTTCTTCCAGGGTGGAGTCTCCAGACCAGGAGTCATGTTCAGAAACTGCTGCTTCATGTAGAGGGCCTGATCAGCCTTAAACTGGAGACGCTGTGTGAAACAATACTGGTTAACGTCCCGGCCAATGGAGGGATACAGCAATAAGTCAAGATACTCCCTACACACAAGAACTCACACATTATAAGATAGTTTTCTATAGTGTTGTGCACATTCTACATTATGTGACGTCTGGTGGTGGAGTTGGCATAGTCCTGGCCCTCAAATAATGATGCTACAGTTACCTCTCTCCCCAGACGTATAGCTGCCTCCGTGAACTTGTCACGCTCATCCTGAAAGGCCATCTTCTGCTCCTCAAAGACCGCCCGGTCTTGTTGTAATCTCAGCTGTTCTTCCAAGAAGTACGCATCCCACATAGGAGACTGCTGTCCTTCACCAGGCTGAGGCACCAACTGGTCCTGTAAGAGACATGGAAAAAAAGTCTTCTTAGAGACCATCCAAATGTTCTAATATCAATGGATTCCTTAGGGTTCAATAACTTATGTCCAGGGATCTGGAGCTATCCTGGATGGGCACAGCAGATGCCACAGGCTTCTCTGGTGCACCATAGGCCTGTGGGTACCGTCAACTCAATGTTATGTGAACCTACTGTTAACTACATATCGCTTACTGTGCCACCTTCCTGTCCTTCCCCATAACCCAGTATATTACCCTGCCCCAACAGCTGGTATACTACTGCCATCCACCCTGCATACCTGTAATAGCTGCTGCTGTTGACTGATCAGCTCCCGGCTCTGTTCTAGCTCTTCTCTAAGCTCCTCCACCTCCTTCTTCAGTCGGGTCAGTTCCTTCTCATGGTCGGTCACGCTGATCACATGAGTCTCGTCGGACTGTGCAACTGTAGAGAAGAGGATGAAAGCCTCACACCGGTGACCAAAACACCTTCACATTTAGTTTCGATCTAGGACTTTATCCATCATCTACTCTAGTAGAGGCTTTAGGCCTGGTTAAGAGGTCGGCACCAGAAGCCATGACTTTCCAGTCCATCAGTGTAAGCTCCACACAGAATGTGTACAATATCTAGTTTCAATGGTCTCCCTTACCTCGGGCCTCCAGTACCTCCACCAGCTGCTTGAGGCTGTTCCATTGTTTCTTAAGACTTCCTGTTACTGCAACATCTCCAGTGCGGTTGGCCCTTGCACGTCCAACACCAACCCGCTTACTTGCTGTAGAATCCTGAAGAAAATACAGGAGTCAAAATTAGATGTAGTGATGAATGGTGTAGCGGATTGAGAGACTGCACCCTGACTTACATCTGTGGTCACCCTGCCCACTATGGCTTCATGTCTGCTAAGGATGGTCCGCACATCTCTCTTCATCTGTTCATGGAATTTCTTCAGGTCATTATTCTCTGTAATAACATCCCGGGCATTCCTCTCCGACATGCCTGATGAGCGCAACATAGCTCCTAATACCCCCTAGAGGGGCAGAACTTTATTATCCACAGAGGAAAAGAAAATATATGGAATTAGGATAGTAACAAGTCTGATATCCATGTAATCCATGCCCAAGAAACAGTTATTTAGCCTCCTCTTACTCTTTAACATCTTATTACAGTAACCCAGCTCCTGATACTCTTATTACCCCTGTAATATATATTACAGTAACCCAGCTCCTGATCCTCCTATTACCCCTGTAATATATATTACAGTAACCCAGCTCCTGATCCTCCTATTAACCCGGCTCCTGATCCTCCTATTACACCTGTTACATTATATTACAGTAACCCGGCTCCTGATCCTCCTATTACACCTGTTACATTATATTACAGTAACCCAGCTCCTGATCCTCTTATTACCCCTTTAACATCTCATTACAGTAACCCAGCTCCTGATCCTCTTATTACCCCTGTAACATATTACAGTAACCCGGCTCCTGATCCTCTTATTACCCCTGTAACATCTTATTCCAGTAACCCGGCTCCTGAACCTCTTATTACCCTGTAACATCCTATTACAGTAACCCGGCTGCTGATCCTCTTATTACCCTGTAACATCTTATTACAGTAACCCGGCTCCTGATCCTCTTATTACCCCTGTAACATCTTATTCCAGTAACCCGGCTCCTGAACCTCTTATTACCCTGTAACATCCTATTACAGTAACCCGGCTCCTGATCCTCTAATTACCCTGTAACATCTTATTACAGTAACCCGCCTTCTGATCAATTTATTACCCCTGTAACATGTTATTACAGTAACCCGGCTCCTGATCCTCTATTACCCTGTAACATCTTATTACAGTAACCTGACTGGCACCTCCTGGCACTTAGGGCACGTGTCTCACTAACCTGCTTTATGCACTTCCACATATTGAACTCACACACATAGAACTGTAATACAAAGTAACCCTCACATTAGTAATCATTATCAGTGGACTCCCAATATACAGTCCACTCGGTCCAGCTTCAATATTTCCATATACAAAAACACATGCAAATGTGACAACAGAAGTAATTTCCCTAAAAGTTGGTGTGGTAGCAGGAGGCCTTTGCCCTATCGATTGCCACTGCCATATATTCTACAGAACCCTACCTGCCGAATGTCTCTATCGGCTGTAATAGGCTATTTCCATCTGCAAACCATAAAAGCAGTGCATGCTGGGTATTTTATATGAATGATGCCATAAATAAACATCAGCACCATATAAAACGTATGTAATGGAGATGAAATAGATGCTTGTGTGAAATCCTTACAATGATCCCTCCCAACCCATCAACACTACCGATACATACAGAGCGGCCCCTTACCAGTGTCTGTAGATTGTGAGCTCTTGGTGCAAAGTGCAGTTACAGTGATATATTAGATGTGTCTATATGACACTCTATGTGCTCACCAGCATAAAACACAACAACAAAGAAATAACTATAGAATGTATAGGACATGACCTGGTAATACTTAACACCTACATCTGATTGCTCTATGGGGAACAGCTGCGGGGAGTTAACCATTGCTAAGCTGTGGTGGAATTAGGCTGAACTCACATCCCTTGGACACAACTTTTGAACAGTGTTCTTTGGGCTTAAAAAAAAAAAAATTCTGCGTGGAAATTCCGACACAAATTCCGGCACAAATGAGCAGAAAGCTAATTAAAAACAATGGAACCAAGCTATTCTCTACAGGCCAAATTTGAAGTGGATTCCGCTTGGTGCGGATTTCACTTCAAATACCTTGTGGATTCCTCAGTGTGAACATACCCAGAGAATGGAAAAATATCAAAATGCCCTGAGAAAAATGGCAAACCTCAAATTGTCATGTGGGTATGGTGTGTCATTTCTCTACTCACTCTCAGCTAACATCTGGCCAGTGCCTTTAAGAATCCGTCCTTGCAGTATCTTATGACATACCCTCAGACATATCAAAATATACTGATCGCACCTGGTCTTAATCCTTAGACCTGTGATCCGGGGGACTGTTAGACAGCGTGCATTTCTGCCTGGCATTCAATGGAATCAAACTCATTATCAGGGGTGAAAATCTCCAGTCCTCCAGTACTTATCAGCTGCTGTATGTCCTGCAGGAAGGTTTGTATTCTTTCCAGTCTGACACAGTGCTCTCTGCTGCCACCTTTGTCCATGTCAGGAACTGTCCAGAGCATGAGATGTTTTCTGTTCCAATCTTTTGGGTACAAACACACACACCGTATATGCAGCGTATTTACTGCTGCGATACGCAGCAGATTAGATCTAAATAACTGAACACAGCATCAGATCTGCTGCATATACGGTGTGTGTGTTTGCACCCTTAGGGTATAAACCCACACACCGTATATGCAGCGTATTTACTGCTGCGATACGCAGCAAACTCGCAGCAAACTCGCAGCAGATTAGATCTAAATAACTGAACACAGCATCAAATCTGTACCAACAAATCTGCTGCGTATTTGTTGCGTATCTGCTGCATATACGGCGTGTGGGTTTATACCCTAAGGGTACAAACACACACACCCCGTATACGCAGCAGATACGCAGCAGATTTGATGCTGTGTTCAGATACTTGGATCTAATCTGCTGCGTATCGCAGCAGTAAATACGCTGCGTATACGGTGTGTGTGTGTTTGTACCCTGGGTACAAACACACACAGCAGATACACAGCAGATACACAGCAGATTTGATCCTGTGTTCAGTTATTTAGATCTAATCTGCTGCGTATCTTCCGCGTATCTGCTGTGTATCGCAGCAGTAAATACGCAGCGTATATGCCGTGTGTTTGTACCCTTAGGGTACAAACCCACAAACCGTATACACAGCAGATACGCAGCAAAAACGCAGCAGATTTGAAGCAGATTTGGTGGTGCAGATTTGATGCTGTGTCCAGTTATTTAGATCTAATCTGCTGCGTATTTGTTGCGTGTTTGTTGCGTGCTTGTTGCGTATTTGCTGCGTATCGCAGCAGTAAATAAGCTGCGTATACGGTGTGTGGGTTTGTACCCTAAATCTTCGCAAACTTAAGGGTGCCTTCACACGTTACGGATCCACAGCGGATTTCACGCTGAGAATTCGCAGCAAAATCGGCTGCTGATCCAGTGCCATTCATTCCTATGATAGCACATACTTGCAGGGGGATTGACATCCCACTGTATGTGAGTTAACCCCCCTGGCGCCCGCAGCATACATTACCCGCTCGGTCCCGCTCAGCCAAAGGGTACAAACACACACAGCAGATACGCAGCAGATTTGATACTGTGTTCAGTTATTTAGATCTAATCTGCTGCGTATCGCAGCAGTAAATACGCAGCGTATAAGCCATGTGTGTTTGTACCCAAACAGTGCATGGCAGCACTGATTGGCTGAGCAAGACCGGTGCTTGGAGCTTGACATGCAGCCGCGTCGCTGAGCAGGTAATGTATGCTCTCGGCGGCAGGGGTTATCATAGGGATGAATGGCACTGGATCCGCAGCTGGTTTTGCTGTGAATTTGCAGCATGAAATCCGCTGCGGATCCGTTACATGTGAAGGCACCCTAAAGCAAATGTACCATTAGATACATTGCTTTAAGTTTTTAAAAGAATAAACCAGGGATGCCGGTGCCACGGTCCTATTCTTAAACCGTGGCCCAACACCCGTGTTCGGCGCTGGTCTATTCCCAGACACCAGCCTGACCTGAAGCACTGGAGGTGCTCCAGCCTGCTCACCCCCAATGTAACAAAAGGGAAGATCGTCACACTGGCGGCCAGCGGGCCCACCCCCAGTCATTCAGGTATGGCCGGTGTATAGGCTGCATCCATGTTTCCTCAGACTCTCTAGGGCTGCATCCAAGTTCTTCAGCCATCGGTAGTAAAATACGGAACGATCGGACTAGCAGGCTCCAGTTGCGCTCATCGCTACTCAGATCCCTGTATTTTTTACAGTCTTTTTGAAGCCCTGTAGCCGTCACAGTTTGGGCTCATTCACATCATGTGTGCCCTCCATGGCGGGAATACATGAAAATGAAGTCTAACATATCCATGCATGGACAAGTACGGGTCCCATTACTTTCTATGTTGACTGCTAGTGAGGTTGCCTGGAACATGTATGTACAGATATGCCCGAGACATGACCTAGTCACTAGCTCACCACTGTGCCACATGTTAGAGACCCTGTGCTGCATATACTATTACTGTGCTGGGGGAAGCACCAGGACTGCTCTTCACTTGATGGAGTGTATAGCTACACATAGTAATAATAACAACAACACAATAAGACCCAGTTATATTTTACAATTTATTTTGTAATATTATCCTTTTCCCCATGAGGGATTTGTAATTTTTTAAAATTCAATAAAACTTTGAAAAAAAAAAAAAAAAAAAAAAAAACACAATGAGACCCAGTTATAGTGTGGGGGATTCTTGTCCATAAACAACCAATCAGATAACGCGTTTCAATTTCGAACAGGCCGAATTGGCATCTGATTGGTCGGTTCGTCTCGCTCTGGATCTACGTGCTGAGAGCCGTGCCGTCCTCGCTGTTCTCCCAGGATGCACCGCGCGGTCCCAACATGGCGGCGCCGGGTGCTCGCTGTTACCTTGGTAACATGCTGTTTTGGCTCAGCGTTGTGAAGAGGCCGCGGGGTGTTCCTGTCATAGTTTCGGGAATCTGGAGCCGGTGTCAGCATGCGGCTCCGCTGCCCGACAATCAGATCTCCCCGTCCTCGCCATCCGTGCTGTCCCAGCTGTCCCCCGGCCTCACCGTGCAGCCGGACTTCATCACCGCCGAGGAGGAGGCCGCGCTGTGCAGGGAGCTGGAGCCCGTACTGAGGAAGAAGCGCTACGAGAGCGGCCATTGGGATGACGTGAGTGCCAGTCTGTGTGTATAAAGCCTGCTCTGTGCGCCATAGTCCTGAATATGTCGCACCTAGGGCATGGGGTCATACCTTATGGGTGGAGACTAAAAATAGTGAAGATTTTAGTGGTAAAAAACAGACAAAATACTTTGTTGCCCCCCCCCCCTCTATACATTAACACTTAGGGTACAAACACACACACCGTATACGCAGCAGATTTGATGGTGCAGATTTGATGCTGTGTTCAGTTATTTAGATCTAATCTGCTGCGTATTTATTGCGTATCCAGTAAGTACGCTGCGCATACGGTGTGTGTGTATATAACCTTAAGGTTACAAACCCACTTGCCGGATCTGCAGCGAGTCTCCTTGCTGCGTTTTTGCAGCGAGACTCGCTGCAGATCCTGGCCCTATACTTTCAATAGCAGAGAAACTCGCAGCAGGGATGTACATCCCTGCTGCGATTTTGTCTGCAGCCCGCCCCATTAACCCCCCGGCTGCCGGACATTATACATTACCGGGTCCCCGTTCCTGCTTGCTTCGGGGCTCCCGGTGTCTTCACGGCCCGCCCGGCCAATCAGTGCGCTGCGGCGGGGCAGCGCACTGATTGGCCGGGCAGAACGTGCCGGGAGCCGCCGAAGCAAGCAGGAGCGGGGACCTGGTAATGTATATCCTGGCCGCCCCCCTGCAGCCCCGATCGCCCCGGCCGCCCCCCCCGCAGCCCCGGCTGCCCGATCGCCCCCCCGCAGCCCCGGCCGCCCGATCGTCCCCCCGCAGCCCCGGCCGCCCGATCGTCCCCCCGCAGCCCCGGCCGCCCAATCGCCCCCCCCCCCCTCCCCCCGCAGCACCGATCGCTTACACGCCCCCCTGCAGCCCCGGCCGCTCGATCGGGGGGGCGTGCGATCGGTGCTGCGTGGGGGGGGGGTGCGATCGGGTGGCCGGGGCTGCGGGGGGACGATCGGGCGGCCGGGGCTGCGGGGGGACGATCGGGCGGCCGGGGCTGCGGGGGGGCGATCGGGCGGCCGGGGCTGCGGGCGGCTGGCTGGAGCATATACTTCACCTGGTCCCCGCTCCGGCTTGCTGAAGACATCGGGAACCGCCGGAGCCGGGATCAGGTGAAGTATCAGCTCCGGCGGCCGGGGGGTTAATGGGGTGGGCTGCAGACAAACTCGCAGCAGGGATGTACATCCCTGCTGCGTGTTTGTCTGCCATTAAAAGCATAGGGCCGGGATCTGCAGCGAGTCTCGCTGCAAAAACGCAGCATGAAGACTCGCTGCAGACTCGCCAAGTGGGTTTGTAACCTAAAGGGAACTTGTCACCCCCCGTGCCGGGGTGACAGGCTCCCAACCCCCCGTTAGAGCCCCCTTTACTCACGCGATCCCGCCGGGTCCCGCTTCTGAAGATGGTCGGGGCACGGAGATATCGGCGCCTGGCACGCGCGCTCCTCAGATGAGTCCAACACTCATAGAGAATGACAGAGCGCTGGACTCTCCTATCATTCTCTATGAGTGTTGGACTCATCTGAGGAGCGCGCGCGCCTGGCTTCGGGCGCCGATATCTCAGTGACCCGACCATCTCCAGAAGCGGGACCCGGCGGGATCACGTGAGTATAGGGGGCTCTAACGGGGGGTCAGGAGCCTGTCACCCCATCACCGGGGGTGACAGGTCCTCTTTTTAAAGTGGTTGTCTGGGAGGGGGGGAGCTCCATGGCTGCTATTGTATTACTAAATAAGCTATACTCACCTGTCCTGCTCCCCCACCGCTGGTCCCTCTCAACCAATCAGTCAGTGATTGGCTGAGCAGGGCAGTTCCTGCATTGTCACATCACAGGAGAGAGCTGAGAGAATGGGGGTTGGGAGTGGTATGGGTGAGTATAGCTTACTTAACCCCTTAAGGTCCAAGCCAATTTTCGTTTTTGCGCTTTTGCTTTTTCCATTTTATGTTTAAAAGTCCATAGCGCTTGCATTTTTTCACCTAGAGACGTATATGAGCGCTTATTTTTTGCGAAACCAATTGTACTTTGCAATTACAGGCATAATTTTTCCATAAAATATGTTGTGAAACCGGAAAAAAATCATTTGCGCTGTCAAATTGAAAAAAAAACGAATTTGTTTTGATTTCGGGGAGTTTTGCATTTACGCCGTTCGCCCTATGGTAAAACTGACTTGTTATGCATGTTCCTCAAGTCGTTACGATTACTATGATATATAACATGTATAACTTTTATATTATCTGATGGCCTGTAAAAAATTCAAACCATTGTTAACAAATATATGTCACTTAAAATCGCTCCATTCCCCGGCTTATAGCGCTTTTATCCTTTGGTCTATGGGGCTGTGTGAGGTGTCAGTTTTTGCGCCATGATGCGTTCTTTCTACCGGTACCTTGATTGCGCATATACGACTTTTTGATCGCTTTTTATTACATTTTTTCTGGATTTGATGCGACCAAAAATGCGCAATTTTGCACTTTGGGATTTTTTTGCGCTGACGCCGTTTACCGTGCGAGATCAGGAATGTGATTAATTAATAGTTCGGGCGATTACGCGCGCGGCGATACTAAATATGTTTATTTATTTATTTATTAATTTATATTTATAAAATGGGAAAAGGGGGGTGATTTGGACTTTTATTAGGGGAGGGGATTTTTTATTAATAAAAACACTTTTTTACTTTTTTTTTACATGGACTAGAAGCCCCCCTGGGGGGCTTGTATATACACAGCAATGATCTCTCATAGAGATCATTGCTGTGTATATACACAGCAAAGATCCATGAGATCGGTCATAGATTGCTATGGCCTGCTGCAGGCCATAGCAATCTATTGCCGAGCCGGGATCAGCGTCATTCCGACGCTGAGGCCCGGCACGGCCAGAAGAACGGATCTCCCCCCCGTGATCGCATCGCGGGGGGGAGATCCGACCCACTAGACACCAGGGATGTGATGTCTGAAGCCCTTCAATGCAGCTGTCAGGTTTGACAGCTGCATTGAAGTGCTTAATTAGCCGGCGCGGCAACGGGACCCGCGCCGGCTAACAGAGGCACTGCCCGGCTGCACGTGTCAGCCGGGATCAGCGCCGTTCAGTGCGGGGTCCCGGAGGGACCCCGCTCTGAACACCCCCCGCGGCGCCATGACGTATTAGATACGTCATGGGTCGCTAAGGGGTTAAAGGTCAACTCCCCCGGTTTTTTTTTTTTCTCCCACTTAACTAACACACATTATATAACTTTGTAATGTGTTAATGTGTGTTAGTCACCTGTCTAGAGCCGTTCCGCCTCTTTTCCCCCACCGAAATAGGGGTCTGTGTCTTTTAGAGATACACACTAGAGATATGTTAGTGTGACCAGCTGACTGTGTATGGGGGGCTTCCGACTCTCCACTGGGAGATGATGTCAGGGTGGAGAACAGTCCAGGAAGTTGCATTTATGCTGCCTGATGCTTTTGTTTTTGGGTGGATAAGCTGCCGCCAGAGGGTCTTACCTTCCTCCCCTTCCCATTGAACGCACAAGAATTACCCGCTGAGCTAGCGTGCATGTTCATGTGTCTGGGGGCATGAGGAGACACAGTGATTGGATAACAGTTAGGCCCCGTTCACACTACAGAATTGGCGCGAAGATTCCGGTCGGAACTCCTCCGCACAGACTCGGCTCTGAATCCTGCCTTCTATCAATTACAATGGGAGGGCATGCGCGCCTCTCCACTCAAAGAATTGACAAGTAAATTCTTTGAGCTGAGGCCCGCGCGCCTTCCCATTGTAATTGATAGAAAGCAGGATTCAGAGCCGAGTCTGTGCGGAGGAGTTCCGCCCAGGATCTCAGCGCCGATTCCGGAGTGTGAACAGGCCCTTATGTGAATAGACTCCAGTCAAACATAATCTCTTAACATCTTCCTTCCCTGCAGGCGATCCATGGCTTCCGGGAGATAGAGCGCCAGCACTGGTCCCCAGACTCCTCCGCCATCCTGCAGAGGGTGAGAGACAAGGCTTTCCCCCCTGGCGAGAACCAGCTATCCCTCGTCCATGTGTTAGACCTGCAGAAAGATGGCTACATCAAACCTCACGTGGACAGTGTCAAGGTAAGGCTGTCGGCTTCCTAGGCCCAGTCCTGAGGAGCAGCTCAGACGTCCCATCATCACGTCAGGAGACCCAGCTAATCTTGCGTCTCTCTTACAGTTCTGTGGTAGCACTATTGCCGGGATCTGCCTATTATCCAGCAGCATCATGCGGCTGGTGTCTGTGGATAACCCTGGGGAGCGGGCGGATCTGCTGTTGCCCCGACGTTGCCTGTATGTTTTAAGGTCAGTTGTCCAAGCTTCATTCCTGCAGTGGGGTATTTGAGTTTCCTGAGGACATGGTCTTTATCTATCCTGAGGCTATAGACCGTAAACATTCACCTGCTGACCATTGGGAGATCAGATAAAGTTATTGAGATCTGCTGCCAATGTCCAAAGAAGCAGATTCTAACAGTAAAATAAGCTGGATTTGCCAATGGTCTGCAGGTAAATACCTCATACCTCTAGTCAGCTTCATACTGGCTAAACTACAAGTCATCAGGGGAGTCCTCTGTGTCATCTCCCTTCCCAGTCGGCCTTGAATGATATACCTGTGTATACCCAAACAGGGAAAAGTCTGTCAACCAAGGCTGGTGGGGTCGGGGGAAGCTGCTGGGGACCGCCACCATTACTTCATTTGGGCAGTATGAAAGTGGGAACTGGTTCCCTTTGAGTATTCTCATCTTCTAATCAAGCACTTTAAGGTTTCCCAACCGATTATACATATTGTCACTAGATCCTTATAACTAGTAGGGTCGGTCCCTTTAAAGCACACCTATTATTTTAACAAACTTCTTACATGTCAAAGCGACATGTCAGAGGTTTGTATCGGTCAGGGTCAGGTTATTTCAACAGAGTATTGTAAAGGTTCAGTCTCGGCACTCACCATAAATGCTTCATCATTTTTATTGAAGAAAAAAATCCATCACACAATACAACAGAACGTTTCGGCGTCAGGCCTTTCTTAGCTGTCAGACAGCTGAGAAAGCCCTGACGCCGAAACGTCCTGTTGTATTGTGTGATGGATTTTTTTCTTCAATAAAAATGATGAAGCATTTATGGTGAGTGCCGAGACTGAACTTTTACAATATTGCTGGGATTTTTTTTTTTTTACTGCGAGCAACACCCATAGACACAGAAGGGCCATCTAAAAGACTTTCCTATTTCAACAGAGTTGACTTGAATCTGGCAGACATTGTGCTGCTTATTACCTGGCACAGAAGAGGATTGGCCACAATGAAAGCCACCTTGCCCTGATCCTTATTGCCCTGTGTGTGTTTTTTGCCTGTTTCTCATACTGTTCTTTGTCGCTTTTCATCTCAGTGGTGTCGCTCGCTACAAGTTTACCCATGAAATCCTGCGTGGCGAGGAATCCTTCTTCAATGGTGTGTCTGTACCCCGGGAGCGGCGTATCTCGGTTATATGCAGAAACCTACCTGTCAGCTGATGGGGCCTCATAGAGGAAACTGGACTCATTAGTGGGTGATGTGATTCTCACCCCTGTCCTAGCTTACCATGGTTCTGACAGGTTACATGGTTGATAAAATTGGATCATAGGGAATATTCCTGCACATCGCCATCTAGTGGAGCAGCGTTCACATTACAGCTGGTCGTACACTGGAGTTTTCAGTCTGTTTTGGTGATCAGATGATGATCAGGTCATGGAGGGCTATTATCTGCCTACACTGACTATTACACTGCCAAAGTGCCTCTCCTACACTCCATCAGAACATTTGAGCAGAGCCATCCTAGGCCCAACCTTTAATAAGTAGTCTGATAAAGACAGAAAAAAATATATAATTTTTTGCCAATGTTCTTTTATTTTTCTCAGTGATCTGCAATGGAATAAATAAATAAGTTATTTCTACATAAATATTTTTTTTCCCTTTTTCTTCCCAGCTACTAAAAGCAAAAATAGTTATATAATGTGAGGAGAAGCCCTGAATGAATCATTCTCTTCACATCAATATATACATTTGGTATATGACAACAGGTGTGCAGGAAGTTGACTGTCCTGTGGTCCTTTACTGATCGGCCAGGGAGTGAAGCACATTGCTGGGCACTTCACTTGGTTATAGCTCAGGATCACAGCAGGGGTCTGAGGACATGCTAAAAGGTCTATTATGTGACATGCTTAAAGCTTTATTTATGGGAAATCCCTTTTTATTAATTTTAACCTCTACTTGTATGATCCCACAGACTCCCTGTACGATATGGCACCACAGTGACACAGCATGACCTGAATCTTAGTAACAGTGCGGCATTACAGTGACCGCCTGTCTACATCAAAATCACAGCCCTAGACTTAGTCTTATTTCCTTTAAGCAGGGCCTGAGTAGGTTAAGTTCACTACCGAGCTGCTGTATGTTACATTTGTGTCTCATCACCCTACACAGCCGCACGCTGCAGCAGACAGCTTCTCTACAGTGTGCCACCGGTGGCTGTCATCCAGAAACGCCACATCCTCATAGTGTGTGGGGCGGCAACAAGGCCCGCCAAGTATCTTCTCTTCCAGAAGAAAAGGGAGGTCACTCTTCTGCAGAAGTCGTGAAAGAGTCAGATCGTGGTTTGTACGGGATCTGGGGCATCCTCCTCCGCAGTACTTGAATAGCACAGTCTCTTCAGAGTCATACCCAAGTCCCAGGTCACCAACTCGCAGAAGCAGTGTCCTTAGGCGGCATTCCCTATCCTCAATGCGAGGGCGTCCTGACTGCGAGAGCCGCCTTCTGAAACGTGGATGAGGGTCAACAGCTGATAACAGCGAGAAGGTGCCAGCATCTGTAAAGATACAAAAGAGGGCTGCTCATGTACTGGGAGTTGTAATTTTGCAACAACTGGTTTCAAGTGTCTCTCACACACGCTTTTTGACATTGCTGCTTTAAAGTGCACTGTCTGTGTTAGAGATTAGAGCACGCCCAGGTTGTCTGAATTTGAGCTTTTAGCATTTGATTATCGGTGGCTAAAGAAGTTGGATGCAGCTAAGGCTCCCTGGAAGACATAGGTTTTATCCTTGTTTTCCAGGACTCCATCCAACTTCTGCAGTGCTTAAATGCCGCAGGCTCAAGGTTTGCTCATCTTTAAATCGTATGATCCGAGCGATCAAACGATTGCCTTTTGTTGACCTTTGACAGCATGGCAAAACTGCTGATGTGTGACCCTCTACTGAGGTCTGTTTTACCTTTGACAACTACTGTAACAATATATCTGCGAACATTAGCCTATATGATGCATAGTAAACAACAACTGCCACTGTATTGAACAGGTAATCATGTGATCACTTGGTGCCAGTATTGCAGAGATGCCAATAAAATGTCACTGTGTCCCAGAGAACACTCACAGCCTCGGGATCACACTATACACTTTGTAACAAAAATAGCTACAAACAAAAGATATATACATATACAAAAGTGTATAGTCTCCATTGTACAAGTAATCTACAGTTAACAGTTTGGGTTGGCATGGGCAATCTCATTATTTATATATATATATATATATATATATATATACACATTTTATTTTATTTATTTTGTTAAAAAACTATATTATAATATATATATATATATATATATATATATATTATAATATAGTTTTTTAACAAAATAAATAAAATAAAATGTATATATATGATATTTATTTTGTTTACCTGTAATAAAAGGGAAATGTTAAAATTAGCCCCAAATGTCACCCTGTTAAAGAACATTAGCTTCTTATTTATTAACTTCAAAATGGTGGCTAGTAAAAGGCATGCAAGGAAATGACAATAGGAGCCCTAATTTGAAAGACTGCTATTCCCTGTACAGCTCCTAATGCCCTATAGCTGCATAAGTATTTATTAGTACTGTGCGCTTACACAGAGAGATTTATCTGGCAGATTTTTTAAGCCAAAGACAGGAAGACTATGAACAGGGAACAGGTCATAAAGGAAAGATTGAGATTTACCCTATTTTTAAATCCATTCCTGGCTTTGGCTTTAAAAATCTGTCAGATAAATCTCTCTGTGTAAACGCACCATATTGCTGTCATTGGAAATCTCCTACACAGGGAATCTCTATAATCCCTGTTCACACTAACAAATCTAACAAGCAGATCTGAATCATTTCTATCAAACGTAAATTGATGCTAAGTGGAAATGAACTCAACTCAAGCAGGTGTAATGCCGCGTTTACACGAAACGATTATCGTGCAAATTTGCACGTTAATGATCGGATTCGAACGATAATCGTACGTGTAAACGCAGCGAACGACGAGCGAGAAATCGTTCATTTTGATCTTTGAACATGTTCTTAAATCGTCGTTCGCAAAAAATTCGCAGATCGTTCTGTGTAAACAGTCGTTCACTTATTTTACCTATGTACAAGATAGGCTTAAGCGATCGTAAAACGATCGCAAAATATCGTACCGTACGATATATTGTTCCGTCTAAACGCTGATCGTTATAAAAGAAAAATCGTTACTTCGAAGACGTTAACCGTACGATCGGGCAAATTATCGCTTCGTGTAAACCCAGCTTAAAGGTGCATTTACACAGAAAGATTTATCTGACCTTTAAAGCCAAAGCCAGGAACAGACTATAAACAGGGACCAGGTCATAAAGGAAAGACTGAAATTTCTCCTCTTCAAATTCATTCCTGGCTTTGGCTTCAAAAATCTGTCAGATAAATCTGTCTATGTAAACGCACCATTAGGGTCTGTTTACAGAGAAAGATTATCTGCCAAAGATTTGAAGCCAAAGCCAGGAACGGATTAAAAACAAAGATCAGGTCATAAAGGAAAGCCTGAGATTTCTCCTCTTTTCAAATCCATTCCTGGCTTTGGCTTCAAATCTTTGGCAGATAATCTGTCAGATAATCTTTCTGTGTAAATGGACCCTTAGTCCGATCATTCAGCAGCCCTAGGGAGTCCTGGAAAAATGGCCATATCCATGTTTTTCAGGATTCCCTAGGGCTGCATCCAACTTCTTCAACCACCGGTATTCAAATGCCGAATGATCGGCCTCTAGCAAGCTTGAATTGTGCTCATCTCTAATGCTAAGCTTTCATGCCTCTATTATATATGTTATTTTACTAGTAATCAACTAAACATACATAGGCTAATCATAGAGGACATGGCACATTATAATAATATTAAAAAGAAAAACTAACATAAGAGGCTATAACGTTGTATAGCATTTATATAACAATACTATCTGAAATAAAATATGTGTATTGTATAAACTAATTGGTTTTATATGACTTACTTATATAACAAGTGAACAATCTTCTCACATACACACACATACATATATATATATATAGAGAGAGAGAGAGAGAGAGAGAGAGAGAGAGATTTTTATTCTCTATTTCATATATATTGAGAAATAGAAATACCTGATAAATTAAAAGTTTGTAAAGACATCAACTAGCTAAATGATTTGTCAGTCCTGACCCCAGCAGACTGCCCTGAGCAGTGGTTTTCGGTATTGTAACCTCACCTTGATGTTTTTTTATAATAATCTTACCACTAGGGGGTAGAGTGTGATGACTTTTTTTAAATGTTATAATTATTATAAATTAATAGTGGCAATGAATAATGCACTGTACACAGAATCCTATGGTATCACGTCATGTTAGCAGTGATAATATGGGGGGAATGAATGTACCTTGTTGAGCTTGTCCTCCACTTTGTATCACCCCAGTAGAATCCAAAGCTGCAGGGGCCACCGATCCAAGCAGTCCAGCCATTAGGGTGACCCAGAGTGACTCCCCACACCTCATCTTGTAATCTGTGTCAGACCAACTCTGCGAAAGAATCCTCCAGTCCCCCAATATTTATACCCATCGACTGGGATGGTTTAACCTGTCATGTGCCAGACCTTTCCATATAAAGCACGTGGTGCTTACACGGGGGGAGTGCTTGGAGAATCAAAGCAGGAGTTCTTTGATTCCTCAACCCTGCGTCACCCACCCAGCCCCGAAGAATGTGCTTTTTGTAGTACTGTGTGTTATATGTTAGATTTATGCTTCTTTATACATACCCAAATATGTATATATGTAGAGATGTGTAAGTATTGTGTATAAATGTATTATAGTAATGTATATAATGGTATGTGTGTGTTATATATGTGTAATCTTAAGGGATTATACAAAAAGCTGTACTTAGACCTAAAGTAAGATGCTTGTAGTACTGTAACTTATTATGTATGCACGTAATACATTTTATTATCTATTTATCTATCTATCTATCTGATATATATACATTGATCAGCTCTTAACATTAACACATGAAATCAGACATGTCTCCTTTTCTGTGGTAATAACTTTGTGATGTTTTATCACATCCAAGTCATTCATTCACTGGGGTCGGCTTGTTGTAATGCAATCACAGTAAGCCAATCCATTATACTTACAGCCTGGGTCCTCTTCGAGCTCCTGCCGCTGTCCCTGGCTCGGCGATTGTTTCAGCAGCCTGAAACTATCGAGCGAAGAAAACTGATCAATGCAGTGCAACAGTACTGCATTGATCCCTTTTAGCAATTATGGTATTGCTTATAGGAGTTCCTAAGGGGGGCTACAAATTAGTGTACAAGACTTTTTTTTAATTAAAAAAAAATCCCTTCCCATATTAAAATTTGAAATCACCCCCTTTTCCCATTTTCTATCCCCAAAGTATTAAACATCACATTCCTGATCTCTCATGGTATTCAGCATTAATGAAAGTGCAAAAACCTGTAAAAGTGCAAAATTGCAAATTTTTGGTCGCATCATATCCAGAAAATGTTAAATAAAGAGAGATCAAAAAGTGATATACGCAAACAAGATATGAATAAAAAGTATAGATAATGGCACAAAAAAGCCCCATAAACCAAAAAATAAAAGTGTTGTCAGAATAAAACAGTTTTTGTGGACTGCCGACATACCCATTCACTGGAATCCTGCTACTATCTCTTACCTAGGAGTGACTATAACCAAATCTCCGGCCAAGCTATACTCGCAAAACATACACTCATATCAAAAACCTAGAAGCCTCCCTTGCAGTCTGGAAGAGGTTTCCCCTTACCTTTATGGGCAGAGCTAATCTACTAAGGATGGTGGAAGTACCGAAGCTGTTGTACCTTTTCCAATCCCTGCCACTACATCTCAGACCTAAAGACGAAAAGAGGATAAACTTTCTATATAGAACCTTCATTTGGGGCTCTAAAAAAATCAAAAATTGCCTACCATATCTTGCAACAAACAAAGCTGCCTGGCGGCCTGAACTTCCCAAACATACGAGAGTTGAACTTAGCCTCCCAATTCCGTATTATTCAGGACTGGATTCAGAACACAGCGGTTCACACAGACACACCAGTAGTACTCCTTACCTAACTTGCTGCACACTACTTACTCGGACTTGCCCTCCTGGATCAGAGACCCGCTTTTAACCTCTATTTGGAGCTCTTGGTACAAACTCAGGACTTCATTACCCTTACATCCGACCCACTCACTGTTTATCACGCTGACAGGCAACCCTGGCTTCCAAGATGGTCACCCTCACCAACTGTTCAAAACCTGGTACCAGCAGGGACTTATTTCCATATATCACCTGCTTGACATAACAAAAAAAAGCACCCTTAACGCTGCAAGACCTACGTGATAAATACCCAGATGTTACCTTCCCCCAATTTGCTTATCTTCAGGCTGTGAGATTCCTTCGCAAGTACCTGAAAGATCTACCACCTGAGGAATGGGACATCACATGCCACACGATATTGAAGAGACCCACAACAGCTAAACAACAGATTTCCCACACGTATTTCTACCTCCACTCCTCACTGGACTACGCAGCTCAGACCACAATGTTGCCTCAGTGGCTTCATCATTTCCCAGATCTAGCGGTACCAGATCTCCTTACGATGTTGGAATATTCTGTTAAAACGCTACCTGCGTCCAGATACATGGAGATGACACATATTTCACCGTTCCTACAGATCTCCAACGAGGGGGCACAAAATGAGAATATTTCCCACATCCTCGTGCTTCAAATGCGGAGCTCCTGAGGCAGACCTCACACACTGCTTATGGCAATATCCGGTCATCCAGGGATTTTGGAGGACAGTGGAACGTTTTGCCAAGATGCACCTAGTGAACTTTGTGCCATGCAATGCACAATGGGGTATCTTCAGGTGGATAGACACCAAACAATTTAAATGTGAGTGAGGGCCTTGAAAACTTTTGCACTTGTTATCCGCAGCAGCCCGCAAGGCAATCCTGCAGGTATGGATCTCGCCACAGCCGCCGTCATGTAAACTATTCCTCGATAAACTTTCGTTTGTATTCCGAATGGACTGGGTGGAAGCAGCTATACTAAAAGAACGCAGGGTGGAAAACTTCTTCTTGATCTGGGAAAGTGACGTTACCCAACTGAATCCAAGAACAAATCAGATGAACCTTCAGTCAAATGACCTGGTACCACAACCGTGAACTTACTGGTGACCTCCTGCTGTAACCTATTCCTGGAAGAGCAGCACTGGAGACCCACGGGCACCCCTTCCCCTCCCCCCCCTCTTCCCTCCTTCTTTTGGTTCGACTTACGATTTTGTTTCATTAGACTTTAGGCCCTGTTCCACGGAACGATGATCATTCATAAACTTGCTCCAAAACGACTGAAAGATTTCTAATTTTACAAACCGATTAGCGAATTATCTTTTGAGACCAACGATTTTTTTTCGACATGCTGAAAAACAATGTTGAACGACAATATAACGATTTCGCCTTTGTTTTTCGCTCGTTTACACCAATTCCATGAAGCGATTATCGTTAACGAGCGGTCGTTGGAGCGAGTTTATGAACGATAATCGTTCTGTGGAATAGGGCCTTAAAATCACAAGAATCGTCATATGATAATGTCATTTCCTCAGGTTCATTCCTCTCAGTGGAACCTACAGTTTATTTGGGTAACTTTTCTAAGCTCTCTTGTAAAAGTGTCTTGTGCTGAGCTCCCCATCTCTACTTCTTCACTTTCTCCTTGATGTTTGCTCATTGCGATGAGCTCCATGTTCCCCTATGTGGAAATGTTTGTTATGGTTTTCTAAAAAAATCACTAAAAACTATTTTAAAAGAATAGAACAGTTTTAAAGATTTAGGGGGAGATTTATCAAACTAGTGTAAAGTAGAATTGTCTTAGAATTGTCGCCCCTAGCAACCAATCAGATTCCACCTTTCATTTCTCAAAGAATCTGTGAGGAATAAAAAGTGTGATCTGATTGATTGCTAGGGGCAACTGAGCCAATTCTTCTCTACACAAATTTGATAAATCTCCACCCTAGTTTCTTTTCAAAGGTTTCAATTTTGTAAAAGCACTAAAATTAAATTAAAGTTATATACATTGCCTATCGTTGGAATCGTACTGAACATAGATAACATGCCAGTTTTACCACCAGGCAAGCGGCTTAAACATGAAAGAAATTTCTTAAATTTTTCTTTTTCCCGCTTAGCAGGATATTTTATGGAAGAATTAAAGGGGAACTCCAGGTAGACGTTAAAAGAAATTAAACTGCTGCAGAAGCATATAGCATTACTTACCTGTCTATCCCGGTTTTGAAACTACCAAAAATCCAATTGTTTGGGGGGGGGGGGGGGTGTATTGGTGGTGGTGGGGGGGTATGGGGGGTTTGTTCTGTATTGTGTTTCTGTCCTTTCTGTTTGAGCAGTTCCCAGAATGCAATGCTTTCCCTCAGCTGATCATCACAGTTCCCCACCCACCACAATCAGTAAAATTAGTGCTGCACCTGCTTCTGGCCATTCAGAGACGGTGGATCACTCAGGGGATTGGGAGATCCAGCCAAGCCTTCTGTAAGATCACGCCCTGCCCCCATCTGCATCATCAGCCTGTCCTCAGCAAACACACACAGAGGCATGGAATATTTGTCTCCTAAGGTGGGAGAGCTGAAGGAGCAGGAGACAATGTAAATTAGGACAGGGGCCATTTTTTTTTACTTCCTGGATTTCTATCAACTACTGGTGTGGCAGAACCGCACAGATATGGTATAACATTGTATAGACTATATAGTCTATATAACTTTTAATGTACTTTTAATAGAAAACAAGTTTTTCTTATCCGGAGTTCCCCTTTAAGTGTGCCATAGAAACAGTGTTCTCTGCTGCCACCTCTGTTCATGACAGGAACTGTCCAGAGCAGTAGCAAATCCTCATAGAAAACCCCTTCTGCTTTGGACAGTTCTGGCAGCAGAGAGCACTGTGTCAGACTGGAAAGAATGCACCACTTTCTGCAGGACATCCAGCAGCTGATAAATACTGAAAGACTGAAAGAGTCACTGTCGTGAATTTTTTTTTGCAGAAATCAATAGTCCAGGCGATTTTAAGAAACTTTGTAATTGGGTTTATTAGCCGAAAAATGAATTTTTATCATGAAAAAGCAGTTTGAAGCTCTCCCCTCTGTCTTTATTGTTCTCCGATGGAGAGAGGGAAATAAAATGCCAAAGCAGGACAACAAAGAGTTAATCTACAAATACATCACCCTCTATCTACTCTGACAGTCAGCACTGACCTCTCTGACCTCTGAATACAGTAATCTTTGTTCTCTGCTCTCTGCTGCCGGCTAACTCCCTCCTCCCCCCTCCCCTCTCTATAGAACAGACAGGTTGTGTCTGATGCAACAAGTCACAATTTCCAGATTTTTTGCAGTGGATGACAGAAAGGAGAGGAGGGGAGACCAGGGAAAAGGCTTTTTACATGCAGATAATGGCATATTTGCCTAATAAACCCAATTACAAAGCTTCTTAAAATCGCCTGGACTATTGATTTCTGCAAAAAAATTTCATGACAGTGAAATAGAAGTAATTTATAAATCTGTATAACTTTCTGCCGCCAGTTGATAAAAAAATTTTTTTTCTGGAGTACCCCTTCAAGTGAATAATATTATCTGGTGATAATGGCACCTGTTAAAGGTGGGATATAGTAGGTAGCAAGTGAACAGTCAGCTAGAAGCAGAGAAAATAGGCTGGTGGGGCATCTGGATGAGTTTATCAAGGTCAAAGTTGTGCTGGCTAGATGACATTGAACCATGACACTCTGTACTGACACCCCTTTAAGTGGTATTAACGTTATGACTTATCGCTATATACAGTATATCATTGTCATATTCATATTCTATCTATATCTATATTATGTAAAAAATGTGTACAGGTGAGTTATGTTTTTTATTGTGCTTTATTATGTAATCATTTTACACAGATTGCATAAGCTTTTGACTTTTCTTAGCCACAGAGGGTTAAATATGTGAACGTTTTAAGGGGGGGTCGGGATCGGAACTGAATTCCTGTGCTGATTACAGACAGATGAATACCTTTTACCTAATGAAATATATAGGATTAGGTGTTCATGACAGTCACGAAATCTTAGCGCTCCCCAACCCCCCTCCATACGTCTGGTTAAAAGATCAGACACAGTCTTCCTCCCCTACACTTCACCTGTCATCATATATCTGAGAGATAGGGCAACCTTGTATTCATGGACATCTTTGTATTGTAGCTCCCATATCCACAGAAGGATAAATAATGTATCATCAGTCGTAGACACCCATTATATATATGTATGTTATAAGTAGCTTTCAGGATCCTTTTGTCAAGGTAAATACTATAGCAGACATACACATACAGTTATATCCCACAACGTTACTTTATTGCTCATTATAGAGGCCATTATTGTGAACCCCTTCAGCAGCAGATCAGCATATTCTATTCTTTCATACCGACCTGCTATAACTTATGTTCATGGGCTTTCTTGTTTAGCCCTTTAATAATTTTTGTAAAATTTTCAATCTTCACATTTTAAAATCATTTATTTCCCCTATGAGCATAAGGATATAAGGCTTTTTTTTTTTTTTTTTTTACAGCAGAAGATAAATAAGAGCCCAGTTTATTTCACAAGACCTTATAAACTATGATGAAATAGGAGGACACAAGGTAAGAGTATCCTCTCCTTCAGGGAGTGGAGCCATGGTCCCCCATGGTCGGTGGGGATACTTACCACTATACTAACGAGGATGATAACTGATATTACTTTGTGTTTCGCTATTACAGTGTTGAAAAATTTTTGTAAAAATTACTTTAAACACTTTTGGCTATATGAGATTACTGAGATGCTTTTATTCATTTTGTTTTACTTTTGTGTAATACGTATACAGTGGTACTTCAAGTTACAATATTAATTGGCTTCAGGATGACCATTGTATGTTGAATATTTTGTATTTTAAGACTAAGGGCCCTATTCCATGGGATGATTATCGGATAATCGTTAACAATAAACAATCTCAACTGACCGGTATTGCGAACGACCTGAAATCGTTCACCCAACTGCACGGAACGATGATCGTTACTTATGATCGTTCTTGTGGTCGTTTTGTTGTCGCTGTTGTGTTCGTCGCTACTGCGAACGACATCTTATTCAATGCGAACGAGCAACGATAAAAATAGGTCCAGGTCTCATTAAGTGAACAGCGATCTCTCGTTTTTCGTTAATCATTAACTGCTATTCAACTGAACAATTATCGCTTCGATCTGAGCGATTTAACAATTATCTAAATGATAATCATCCCTTGGAATAGGGTCCTAAAACTTGTTCATGGTTGTAAACAGGGCTGTGGAGTTGGTAAACTGCAACTCCAACCCATAAATGGCCAGTCAGACACCAGGGGACTTACAGTATTTGTCCAACTAGTGTAAAGTATGCCTGGCTCAGAAGTTTCTTACTAATGTCCTACATGATTTAAGGGCGACTTCTGAGAGAATAAGGAAAGGTATAAATCAGATTCCCTGTGTGTGCAGTGGATGCAGCATCCATGTCCTGAACAACTTAGAACTAGACTAGATGGAGCAGGTGGTCTTTTCTGCTGACAATCTTTTATGTTTTTAACTATTCACCATACACAAAGAAACAATGCTAGATACCTGTGATATAGAGGTTAGACATTGTGATATAGAGGGGTAAGCCATAGTGATATAGAGGTCACATATAGTGATATAGAGGTTAGACATAGGGATATAGAGGTCACACACAGTGATATAGAGGGGTCAGCCATGGTGATATAGAGGTCAGACATAGTGATATAGGGGTAAGCCATAGGCACTGATTTATCAGCTCTCTTTCAGAGTCTGCGCAAATCACCACATCCCCACAGGAACTATCCACTAAGCTAGTCAGTGACTGCAGCTGTGTCCCGCCTCACTGATTGGCTGAGTGGGGCAGTGAAATCATAGGATTGGGAGCATGTTGCCCTGTGGGGGCATGGGGACAAGTAAATAGGACTTCTTTATTATGATCCCAACCCCCTGTCCCCCTGGATTGTTCCTTGATGCCCAGACTACTCCTTTAATTTCGGCCTCTTTCCAACACACACGCAGCCTGCTGCAGCTATAGCACACACAGCTTGCTTCAGCCATAGCACACACAGCCTGCTGCAGCCATAGCACACACAGTTTGCTTCAGCCATAGCGCGCGCGCACACACACATGCATCCACACACACACACCCTGTTGCAGCCATAGCTCACTAAAGGTAAACACACAATCTTGTCTCAAAGAGAAAACACACTCAGGACAGAAGCTACTGCTACACTACTTATGGCTTTTCCTCTATAGGATATCTTCATATTACATTGCTGCTCATATACAATCATCCAGGAAGAGAACAGCACAGAACTCCCACACAATGGACTCTTCCAGCTCAGAAACAAACTGCTAGAGACCACATTACTGATACATGGCGGAAACTAAATGTATGTGAGAAAGGGTTTTTCTGGTTGTTATAAATAAAGGGCTTAGATTGATTAGATAAAGATTAGATTAGATTAGATAAAAGGCTTAGCTTGATGGAACATAAACTATATTAAAGGGAACCTGTCACCGGGGACGCAGGCACAGAGCCTTGCCTGACCCCCTGGTGCAGCCCCCGGATACTTACCCTTTCCCGCCAGTCGCGTTTTTGGAGCCAGTCCCGGGATGAAGATATTAGCGCCCGCGCGCGCGCTGCTGAGATAAGTCCGACGCCCATAGAGAATGAATAGAGCCGTCATTCTCTATGGGCATTGGACTCATCTCGGCTTCGGGCGCTGATATCTTTGTCCCGGGACCGACTCCAGGAGCGAGGGGCTAGTAAGTATCCGGGGGCTGCACCAGGGGGTGGGTGGGCTCTGTGCCCGCGTCCCCGGTGACAGGTTCCCTTTAATGAGGAACATTTATAAAATCCTTATGAAAACTCAATTATAAAATTTTAAAAGATTTTTTTTTTTAAAGCTTCGGGAGTTGGTACATTTTTTTGACTCCAGCCAAAACTAGCTCTGACTTCACAACTCCACAGCCTGGTTCTGATGCCGCCAAAATAAGAAGAAATGAAGGTTTAAAGAAAAATAAGCTGGTAACTAATATGGAAAAAGTAAGTCCTTACATACAACCCAGAATGAGTAACTCATCCTGGCACAGGTAAAAAGCAGTACAGAACATGTAGTATCACACTGTACTTAGCGAGGAGATACTAGACACACAGTAGTACAGGACATGTAGTATCACACTGTGCTGTAGAGAAGAGATACTAGACACACAGCAGTACAGGACATGTAGTATCTCACTGTACTGTAGAGGAGATACCAGACACACAGCAGTACAGGACATGTAGTATCACACTGTACTGTAGAGAAGAGATACTAGACACACAGCAGTACAGGACATGCAGTATCACACTGTACTGTAGAGAGGAGATACTAGACACACACAGCAGTACAGGACATGTAGTATCACACTGTACTGTAGAGGAGATATCAGACACAGCAGTACAGGACATGTATTACCACACTACTGTAGAGAGGAGATACTAGACACACAGCAGTACCGGACAGCAGTATCACACTGTACTGTAGAGAGGAGATACTAGACACACAGCAGTACAGGACATGTAGTATCACACTATACTGTAGAGGAGATACTAGACACACACAGCAGTACAGGACATGAAGTATCACACTGTACTGTTGAGATGGGATACTAGACACATACAGCAGTACAGGACATGTAGTATCACACTGTACTGTAGAGAGGAGATAATAGACACACAGCAGTACAGGACATTTAGTATCACACTATACTGTAGAGGAGATGCTAGACACATACAGCAGTAAAGGACATGTAGTATCACAGTGTATTGTTGAGATGATATATTAGACACACAGCAGTATAGGACATGTAGTATCACACTGTACTGTAGAGAGGAGATACTAGACACACAGCAGTACAGGACAGCAGTATCACACTGTACTGTAGAGAGGAGATACTAGACACACACAGCAGTACAGAACATGTAGTATCACACTATACTGTAGAGGAGATACTAGACACACACAGCAGTACAGGACATGTATCACACTGTACTGTTGAGATGGGATACTAGACACATACAGCAGTACAGGACATGTAGTATCACACTGTACTGTAGAGAGGAGATAATAGACACATACAGCAGTACAGGACATGTAGTATCACAGTGTATTTTTGAGATGATATATTAGACACAGCAGTATAGGACATGTAGTATCACACTGTACTGTAGAGAGGAGATACTAGACACACAGCAGTACAGGACATGGAGTATCACACTATACTGTAGAGAGGAGATAATAGACACACAGCAGTACAGGACATGTAGTATCACAGTGTATTTTTGAGATGATATATTAGACACAGCAGTATAGGACATGTAGTATCACACTGTACTGTAGAGAGGAGATACTAGACACACAGCAGTACAGGACATGGAGTATCACACTATACTGTAGAGAGGAGATAATAGACACACAGCAGTACAGGACATGTAGTATCACAGTGTATTTTTGAGATGATATATTAGACACAGCAGTATAGGACATGTAGTATCACACTGTACTGTAGAGAGGAGATAATAGACACACAGCAGTACAGGACATGTAGTATCACACTGTACTGTAGAGAGGAGATACTAGACACACAGCAGTACAGGACATGGAGTATCACACTATACTGTAGAGAGGAGATAATAGACACACAGCAGTACAGGACATCGAGTATCACACTATACTGTAGAGAGGAGATACTAGACACACACAGCAGTACAGGACATCGAGTATCACACTATACTGTAGAGAGGAGATACTAGATAACCAGTTACCACATGTACTGCAGTAATATTGTCTCGATCGTCGAGCTGTTCATATGTGCCACAGATCCTGTCTGTTTGAGTCTGGTCTCAAATTATGATGGTTCAAAAAGGAGAGATATACATGGGGGGGATTTATCAATGCTTTTATGAAAAACCCTGTGTGTAAATATATTGTGCAAAAATGAAATTATAAAGTGCTCTTGATGTCAGAGTGCTATACAAGCAATAAAGGGTAAAAAACAGAACATTACAAAAAGACATTACATGAATAAGGTAAATGGCAAATTGGTGCAAAGGGAGTGAGGACCCTGCCTGTGAGAACTCACAATCTAAAATCTACATATAACATGAACATTATTCAAGACCATCCTATGTGTCACACCATAAAAGAGGTATGACAGATTTTTAAGGTAAAGGCCCTATTGCACGAAACTATTATCGGCTATTATGGACAATAATCGTCTCGTGTAATAGAAGACAACGTTCAGCCAACATGAACATTGTTGGCTGATTGTTGTCTGTCATTGTCTTTCAACATGTTGAAAGACAAATAACTAAGATGGCAACGATCTGCTGCCATTGCTCCGTGAAATAGGAGAGGCGGCAGCAGACCACTGCTATCTTCTAAGGGGTGCCTGGACCATCCACTCCCCCGGCTGTTACCTGCTCACGTGGTCTAGGCAGCATGTGGTGACCACAATGTGGGAATGCAACTACTAAGAAGCCCCCAAAGGTGTCAACATGTCGTCATCTGGGAGCTCCCAAACAGCAATGGTTTTGTTTCAATGTTTAGGTGAGGTCATTGGCTTACTTCTAGCTAGTATAATATAGATAATTGTAGGATATTTTATAAGAAATAACATCGCTAAGTGTATATTTTGGTGTGTACATCTTGCTTTGCCTGTACATCAATCGGCATCCCCCTTGGGGTGACAGTACTCCATCTCTGATCCACCTCTATTTTTAGCAGCATCTGGAAAGCTAATAGAATATCCGTCTCTCCCAACGCATTCCAGTCTAACCAGTGAAACCTGCTAAAAACTTGCCAGGCGCGCTCGGCATGCGAGAGGAATTCCCGTAAATCAGGATGTAGCATCTCTAGCGTCTGTGTCTGCGGGAATCACGGAAACTACAAAAGAGACACAAAGCTTTTTATCAGACATATCAAACCGGTCAGGAAGCCAAACCTTCACCTCCCTTCGACTCTACAGTAGATTTTAAGATGTCCGTTAAGAGTTGCCAATAGCTTAAGATGTAAATTGCCCAATATTATAATTGAGTGTTATATTGAGCAATTTTATACAAGGACGCTTTATCATGATTATATTTATGGCGCCTGAACTTCCTTGGTATATGTGTGTGTGTGTGTATATATATATATATATATATATATATATATATATATAAATATATTTTTTTCCAAAGACAGAAATAGATCCTAGATGGTTAAAGCAGGAAAACTTTTCTTGTGGGAAAGACCATATAGTGGCCTTAAATGCCTGTGGAAACTTCAGGGCAATCTCTCTAGGTGGATGTAAAAATGCCAATCAGTGGTAAAGACATCACAGAGGTAAATGTGGATTCCTATTGTTTAGCTTTTCTGGCATGCGAAAGAAAGCTAAAAAGGATAACAAGATCTCAATGAGATGAAAGAGGCCATCTTATGAGCATCAGTAGGAAGTGGATAAACATATGGTAGAAGTTGTTTAAACCACCTGATGGACTCTGTTTTGGGCACTTTCTTGACTAAGGCATAACTTGTTCATTAGTTTATATGAGGAAGCCTGAAGAGCCAAGATAAAAAGGCTACAGGACAGTTGTAAGGTGGACCCAATGGGTTTTACCCAAAAGAAATGTCTTTGTTCAGATCTTTTGGCAAGGGTATACTGAAACATAACAGAAAACGGACATCCCACAAAAAGAGAATGCATCCTTAGTAGAGATGACCGCAACTTGCATGCTTGGTCTGTCTGAACCCGAGACTGCGGCATTTGATTAGCGGTGGCTGCAGACAATTTCATTAGGACTGGGGTCTCCTTATTGGGGTCCTTTCACACTAAATAATCCTTGGCCGTCCACAGGCCGCAAACAAATTCTGTTCAGCGTTTAGAATTAATCGAGCAGCAACGTGTTTCCTGTTTACACAGTGAGATGTGTGGCCGATAGCAATAAATTTTACCACCCACGCAGAAGATACGATCAGAGGGATGAGCGGGCCTTTTCCCACTTTTTGGTAGATTTTTGGCAAAAGGAATGTTTTTAGCAATGCTCCTTGCCAATAAGACTGGTCAACAGCCAAAAAGGTTCCGACATTAAAACAGTTGAACTCAACTAATTTTGGGGTGCTGAGATCGAAAATGATGTTCAAATTTTGAAATTGGCTCTAATTTTCAAGATATAGATGTACTTTCTATACTTCTCACAGCCTGTGATACAATACTAGGAAAAGTTTGCATCGTCTGGCAACTGGTATATTGCATCATCTTAGAATGACCAATAGTTATGGTATAAGGCTAGGTTCACACTGCGTTTTTGCTATCCGTGTTTTTCATCCATTTTTTTTTTTTTGTGAAAAACAAATGAAAAAAACAGATGCATTTGTGTGAATACTTTTTGATCTGCTTTTCCATTGACTTCCATTATAAAAAAAAAAAAAAAAAAAACGGATCTGTTTTGATGTTTTTTTTTTTTTTAATAATGGAAGTCAATGGAAAAACGGATCAAAACGGATGCACACAAATGCATCCGTTTTTCATCCATTTGTTTGCAAAAAAACGGATGAAAAAAACGGATTTCAAAAACGCAGTGTGAACCTAGCCTAAGGTATCGGGGTAAATGGAACCCATCAATGCTTGCAGATTACTGTTGGACAGTTATCAGAGACAATCCCATGTATGAATACAAAAGACGTGTGTAAATGCACCGAGAAGCCATGGAATAAGGATCTAAATTCCAGAGTTCAATAAACATAATTAATTTGTAAAAATTCTTGGATATGCCTGTAAATTAGTTTTCTGTAACTAAGTTTCCTATGAATATATTTCAAAAGTTTATGAACAGTAAACTTGCTTCCATATTATTGCAGAAGAAATAAATATGTCGGCTATTATACTGTATTCTATACAATTCACAAAACAGTAACATGAGAACTCTTCCATATCATAGAAACTAGAGACAATTTACATTTTTCCTTGTGATATTTGAATTCAGCACATAAAAATCATTAAGAAATGGATAATTTTATTTCTGAACCAAACAACGTTTGAAAATTTGTTGACCAGTGAATCAACCCATGTAAAGGGTGCTTTAGTTCATGTTCCCAAGATTCCCAATCTTGTGTTTGGAAGGGGAGATGAAGTGAAACAATGTTATGGATATCTAAATGTCCAGAGAGTGAGGAAATGACAAGGCATTACCAATAAACAGTCTTGGCTGTTGCCATCCACAAGACATTGGTGCCAGATGACTGAATCAGTCCAATATAACCTAGGACTAGGGGGCTTTTCTGGCTATGGCCGGGGAGTAGGTGGATGAGGCCAACAACGTCCACTTACCTCCCCGGTTCCAGTGTCGGGTCCCTGATCTCGCTGCTTCGGTCCACGCTGCCTACGAAACGCAATTTATCATTAAATACATTGACTCATACTTATGCACGGTGGGTTATATCTCATGATGCGGGATAAAAAGTCCTATTGCACAGTGTCACTTTAAGTTCATCCACATAGTAGGACCAACAGAATACTAATTCTCCTTAAGGAGAGCATCAAAGACTTGTAGGGACTTAAAGGCCATTCCAGCTCCATTGGAAATTCCCAGGAAGAAAGGATATACAGAATACGGGTCTTATTACACTGAGCGATTTTTAATGATTAATGACTAATGATAAACGAATGCAAACGAGATTGTTTATCGTTAACCTGAAATGGTTCACCATATTACACAGAACGATAATCGTTAGTTACGATCGTTACCATGATTGTTATTGCAATCGTTACTATGATCGTTTATCCCTTCTGATCCCAGCAAACACAATGAACAATGTGCTATTACACTGAACGAGTAGTGAAAAAATACAGAACTTGAGCTAAGGAACGTGGAATTACAGCAAACCAATAACGATGATTTTAGGTCCAGATCTAAATCAACGATCAACGACATACAAACGATTTTTTAATCGTTGCCTGCAATTACACAGAACGATTACCGTTTAAATTCAAATGATTTAACGATTTTTCGCCCGATAATCGGCCTGTGTAATAGGGCCCTACCTCTCTCACACACACCACCTTGAGAAAGTGGCTTTCCCTTAAAATCAGTGTTTTATGCCAGCTACTAATCTTAGAACATTGACTAGGGATATATGCCAAAAGGAAAGAATACCCCTGGTCAGTACAGAGCAGGGTGCTGGCTATTAAGAGGCCTATTGTTGTGGGATACTAAAGTGATACTAAATCACCCATACAGGAATTTTTACCAATAATGATATCTATAATACTGTACTCTCTGTAGAGTTATACAAGCTTGAATGGGTTAAATCTTATATCTGATTGGCAAGCTGCTGGTAATTTCACTACAGTAGAAATAGGAACCTAAGTAAGAACCAAAGTGAACACGGAGATATAAATGACCCATTATGGAAGAGATATCCGATGGCGCTACTTTGAGCATTTAAAATATGGGACGTGTTGGCAGAAAAATAGGATGGAGAAGTTTACTGTAGTCCAGGACTTAAAAAAAAAGACAAATATCATAGATATCCAGCGATCTTGTAATTCCTGAAAAAGCAATAAATCTACTTGTGTTGTGGAGAGACAGACAAAGGAATTGGATTTGCTCGGAGCCAGAGATGCACCTGGGACACGGAGAGACAAATGGATGTAGCTAGTCATGGAAGAATGGTCAGACTGGAGATCAACAATAGGAAAGAATGAAGGACCTCAACAACAGACACAAAGGAATAATAAACAGATCCGTTGCACTAGACAACAGACATGGGGAGGAAACATCAATATAATCTCTGCTGGCAAGGAAGTTAGGGCAGCAAGAGTATATACTGAGGACATAGGTCCTACTGTATATAAAAATTGGGCAGAGAACACCCATCGAAATGCAAATTCATGCATCTTGGAGTGTGAGGTTTAGGATTCCTGGGAAATGTGGATACAGCCTTTGGCCATGTACACATGGGGGGACATGCATCATCCGGCGTACTGATGATTTTCGGCGTAAAGTGCCGATATGCGAATGATTTTATTCGCAAATGGCCGTTTTACGAATAAAATATTCGCATATCGGCACTTCACGCCCAGTACGCCGGGGGGGGGGGGGGGGGGGGCGGGGAGGGTGTGTGGAGGGGGCGTTACGGGGGGCGCGGACTCAGAGTCCGCGCGATTTATAATTTTTTCAGCTCAAAGATACGCCAAAAACCTACTCCACC
This sequence comes from Dendropsophus ebraccatus, assembly GCF_027789765.1. NCBI lineage: Eukaryota > Metazoa > Chordata > Amphibia > Anura > Hylidae > Dendropsophus > Dendropsophus ebraccatus. Next base: position 214,839,479 of record NC_091454.1, on the reverse strand, counting down.
TTTCAGGTGGCTTAGGTTTTTGGCTGTGCGCACCGACGTGCACGGGATTTATGTAGAGGCAGTCCGCCTCTTCATAAATCTCCTTAGCGCCGGAGATGCAGGGACATTTATAAGTCCGGTGTAAAAAATGCCGGACTTAATAAATGTCTCCCGTTCTGTGACCCGGCTGCGTCACAGAACGGCGGGTGTTAATAAAGATCATCTCACTGCAGTACCGGCCGGATGATCTTCATTTCTGCTGAATTCGGATACGGGTGCACCAGTGTGCGCCTGCATCCGAATTCACCGCAGCACACAATGGAGCCTGCGGCTGGAGCCGCACACTCCATTGTGTGAACGGAGAGGTTCTCTGTGGCTGCTATTATTGAATAGCAGCTGCATAAAACTGACATGTCGGCTTTTTGTGCAGCCGGATGGAACGTATGAGAGAAAGTGAACAAAGGAAAAAGTTGTATTTTTTGGCGTAAAATGCCCAGATGCGAATAAATTTATGCCATTTTACGCCAGATTCACCAGGGGGGCAGGGAGGGGGTGTGGAGGGGGCAGAATGGGGGGTGCGGATTCTGGGTCCACTTCATTTATCATTTTTCTCGCCAAAAAATGCTAAGGAAACCTACGCCAGCTCTGAGCTCTGGTGCATGCAGGATTTATGTACATAAATCTCCGTACTGTCTGCGCTGCGGGGACATTTTTACGCCCAGCGCAGAAAACATCAGACTCAATAAATATCCCCCTATGTGTATATGCTCCGGCCGGGATTCCATTCCTTCTGATGCAACATAGGTTTTGCATAAATCACAGCCAATGTTGCAAATCGCAACAACGTCCGTGATTTATGTAAAACATACGTTGTGTCAACATGGCCTTTGGCTGTATCCATGTTTTCCAGTCAGCCTTGGGGCTGCAACCAACTTCTTCAGCCACTGGTAATCAAATGCAGAGGATTTGTGTACAAACCCAATCATGCTCGAGATTCGCTCATCTCTAGTAGTTTTTCTTCTTGGAGAGATCTTTGGCTTGGCATATATTCCTTTTCAATGTTCTAAGACTCCTAGATGGAGTACAATCTCTATGGCAGTAATCCTGATACCAAGGGTGTAGCCAACTCTCCAGGATATTTAAGTTGGAATACCTAGAGAATCCATTTTAGTAAACATGCTTACATTAAACATAACACGAGACTTTCTATATAATGCCTTTATTGACTTTTGTACAATCTACAGGCTCCTCTGGGAGATGCCATATCTGCCACTTAACCTGATTAAAAAGGGCAAGTATCTCCTCAAACTAAGAGAAATGTCAACTATAAGTCTTTTTGCTCCAGCTTTGAAAACACCAAAGCAAAGGAGGACTAACAGAGCAAACATACAATGAAAAGTCAAGTTAAATTTACTGTCCTATTACAAAGAAACCCCTTTAAGGGAGGTCAAAAAACACAAAACAATGGCATCAGACCAGTGCCAATAATACGATTCTCAGATTATCAGAGGGCAGAATAAGGAACCTGAACTTATCGTTGAGAAACCTTATCCCATCATCTTTGGATTTTAGACCATACAGCCATAAGAAAAAGCTCTGGAGATACTCAGCTCATCTATGAAAGCAAGGCCCAGTTTAAAAGCCTGAAGCTGTGTAAACAACATTAGCAAAAGTGATATCTGCCCTCAATTAAGGCCATTGGTGGCTAAAATTGAATATCAGGAAAAGTCAGAAGTCTACTGCCCTTACCCTAAACAGTCCTCCCATCAAATACAAAATAGGGCAAGGTAATCCATAAGGCCCCGTTCCCACTAAGCAAAGGTAGCGGAATTCCGCGACGGAATTGTCCACCGCGGAATGCCGTTAGCCTCCCGCTCATAATGGGAGTCTATGGGAGGCGCGCGCTCCTGCCCTGTCCGCGCTGAAGAATGAACATGTTCACAGTACAGAGCAGGAGCGCGCGAATTCTGGGATTCCGCCTATTACCTAGACCGAATCCCAGGTGGTCCCCGGGCATGCTCCTCCTTCCGCATGGACCGGGAAGGCATCAGCAATCAAATGCGGCAGGTTCGAGAATGTTCGATTGAACCTACGAATTTCCAATGTTCAATCCTCTCTATTCGAGAGCATACCAGCTCAACCAGTCTGACTTGATATTAGTTACACTGAAATATTCTCATATGCTCATATTCCTCCCCTGCAGAGTCCCAATCTGAGCACATTCTTTTGCCGTGTTTGCTCCTTGTGCCGCTTTGCTTGCTTATGGAAAATGCTGTTTCAGGGATATCTCTACGTATGACTTCAAGTTTTTAAAAAAAAAGTAGTCGAGAAGACCTACTACTGGTAAAGTGAGAAAGAAAAATATATATTATATATATTCCAGATCGTGGTGTTACAATAAAATTGCTGTACACGCCTTTCTTGGTTTGCTACAGTTGTTACAGAGGTTTTTGTTTCTTGTGTTTTTTTGTTTTTTTTTAAGGGTTGAAGCTAAGGCTAGATTCACACTGCATTTTTGCTGTCTGTTAAATGGATGGGAAAATCTTAGCAAGCTGAGTCTTGAGGAATGGTTTTTATCTCGCGGGCCTCCATACCTGTTTGGTAAGGAGAATAGAGATGAGCGAACCGGGTTTGGGTTCGAGTCGATCCGAACCCGAACGTTCGCCATTTAATTAGTGGTGGCTGCTGAACTTGGATAAAGCTCTAAGCTTGTCTGGAAAACATGGATACAGCCAATGTCTACATCCATGTTTTCCAAATAGCCTTATGGCTTTATCCAACTTCAGCAGCCACCGCTAAACAAATGCCGAACATTCGAGTCCGGATGGACTCGAGCATGCTCGAGGTTCGCTCATCTTTATTAACGATCCAAACGACCGCTATTGCGAAAGACCTGAAATCGTTCACCCATTTCCATGGAACGATAATCGTTACTTATGATCGTTCTTGGGGTCGTCTAGTCGTCGCTATTGCGTTTGTCACTACTGTGAACGACCGAACGACATCTTATTCAATGCAAATGATTTGCGAATGAGCAACAATAAAAATAGGTCCAGGTCTTATTAAACAATCAACGATTTCTCGTTCGGTTGTTAACTGCTATTCAACCGAACGATTATCGTTTGGATTCGAACGACTTAACAATAATCTGAACGATCGTCCCATGGAATAAGGCCCTAAGTTGCAGACAAACTGCTCTGGGACCAGCTTATCCCACTTAGAACAAAGATTTACCCAAGAAACTATTAAAGGAGTACTCAGCCAAAAAATAAATATGCTGCACAAGCATTACTTACATGAGTTCCCCAGTTGTGAAACAACCAAAAAGTGTTTGTTTTTGGGTCCCTTTATATGTCATATAAATACTTTGTTCCTCATTAAACAGTTGCTCAGGACTACATTTTCCAGAATGCATTGCTTTCAATCAGCTCTTCATCACAGCCCTCCCACAGCACTCTTGTTGGTTCCCCACTCAAGGCAAAACAACTAGTCTCACTGCAGACTATTACACAATCACATGCTGCAATTAACCCATTCATCACTAAACAGCATGCTGTAATCACACCCCACTCTCCCTAAATGTCACAATAAAGATATGTACATGTGTGTTTGTATGACAGGGAGATAGTGATGTAAGCTCTAGGGCAGGGGTCCTCAACTGTAACTATTAGCACTTGTAATGAGTGCTCATAGTTACCACACGGCAGCACTGACAGGCAGGGAGCCAGTGGCTCCCTCCCTGTAAGTCACTCTTGTGGCCGCAGCGGTTACAAGAGGCCGCACTCTGCCTCTTGTTTCGGCGCTCGAGTGACGTCCTGGAGCGCCGACGCTAGGACAAGGGGAGAGCGGCCTCTAGTGACTGCCGCAGTGCGGCCACAAGAGCGAAGAGAAGAGAAGACGCCCGAATCCAGGTGAGTATAAGTGTTTGTTTTTTTGTGTTATATAGGGATGGTCCGAACCCGCCAAAGGAGAACACCCCTTTAAAGAGATTATCCAGAATTACAAAAGCCAAACAAAACACAAATGACTTTTTCTAAAACCAACACCAACACTGCCTTCAGGTTATGTGTGGTATTGCAACTTTCTGTATTAAATCAATGACACTGAGCTGCAATATGACACACAACCTGAGCACACAAGTGGCAATGTTTCTGGAAGAAAGCGGCCATGTTTTAATAATCCTAGATAACCCCTTTAAGAGGCTGTTGAGGATCAATGTATATGTCATTCTAAGCCTCTGACATCGATGAATTCCAGAGATAGAAGGAATTGGGCTATTGTTCAGATATGTGAAATATTCAGACTGAGCAGCAGCCAGTTACATCCGGGCACTGCCCACACAGAACATCTGTAAAGAATGAGAGAGATGCTGGCGCCATGGACCACAATGTAATCAGGCTGCAACACACGGAAACTACTTAAAAAAAGACCTCATTTTAATACTTCTCGTTTCTCAAAGTAATAAAAAAACAATACCCACAATTATTTAACAAATCAGATGGGAAAATATCAATCACACAATGTAAAGCCACTCATACATCCTCTGTATATCCCTTGCTCCACCAAACTTTCACTACCAAGTGTATTATAAGGCTGGGTTCACACTACGTATATTTCAGTCAGTATTGTGGTCCTCATATTGCAACCAAAACCAGGAGTGGATTAAAAACACAGAAAGAATCTGTTCACACAATGTTGAAATTGAGTGGATGGCCGCCATATAACAGTAAATAACGGCCATTATTTCAATATAACAGCCGTTGTTTTAAAATAACAGCAAATATTTGCCATTATATGGCGGCCATCCACTCAATTTCAACATTGTGTGAACAGATCCTTTCTGTGTTTTTAATCCACTCCTGGTTTTGGTTGCAATATGAGGACCACAATACTGACTGAAATATACGTAGTGTGAACCCAGCCTAAAGATGGAGCACATAGGGTATTGTGTGCCAGTCCTGTAGCATGTGCATGTTAAGCCTGGTCCAAGAATATTGGGGTCATTCCTTCAGGTAGAAGTGCATTTTGTCATGTATTGTCTTCCGGTCAGGGTTGAGTCTCTTCAGTATCTGGGCGAGCACATTGACAGTCTGCTCGCTGCTTAGACCTGTTTTCTTGGTTTGGAACTTTTTCAGCAAGTCCTTGGTCGTCATGGGTTTGCGGGTCAGATATCGTCTAACGGCCTCTTCAGTTAACTGAATGTCTCTGCAAGAAAAAAACCCAAGATAGATTATAAATATAAAATAATATATATTATTTTTGCTGTTGCAAAAGTACAATTCCCAATCATGCCTGTACAGATAAGCCTTAAAAGGGGTACTCCAAAAATTAACAATTTACGTTAAATACATAGCTTTAATAAAGTTATAGTACTTTGTAAAGAAACATATTTTTTTTTTATATACATACACACTTTTTAGTGGCAGCAGTATGGGATGAGACAGCTCCTATGCTGCCACCAACATTTGAGTCGAGAACTGCTATAAGCCCTGCAGTTTCCGACAAGCTGAAGAGCTCCGATCCTCTGCTCTGTTGTATCGCTATGCAGAGTAGGGGGTATGATCCTCTGTGGACTGACCCTTAGGCCCCGTTCCCACTGAGGAAAGGTAGCGGAATTCCGCGACGGAATTGTCCGCCGCGGAATGCCGTTAGCCTCCCGCTCATAATGGGAGTCTATGGGAGGCGCGCGCTCCTGCTCTGTACGCGCTGAAGAATGCATTCCGCGGCGGACAATTCCGTCGCGGAATTCCGCTACCTTTCCTCAGTGGGAACGGGGCCTTACTGCTGCCACTTACTGGAAGTCCATATTTAAGGTTCTACAAAGTTAAAGGTATGCATTGGCAAAAAAAATAGGTTAAAGCTCTGGTTGCCAGGCATGATGGAAATTGTAGTTCTATACGAATAAAAGGGGGTTAATTTTGTAGAACTTGTCCGAACAGAAGATGCATCCATTTATATGCCACAATGCTCCCAAGGAAAGATGTCATACATCACAATACATACAATGTAGCCTCAGATTGGGGCATATACACAAGAGCACTTACCCACTGCTGGGTGTGGACTTTCCAGACTGGGGCTGTGGGGTTGACTTTCCTGATGTATTCTGAGGTCCAGAATCCATCTTCAAACGTTTTGCGGCAGGAGTGTGACTGGCAGCGCCACGTTTACCTGGTGGAAAACCAGAGACAAGGTTACCGATAGTCCACCCAGTATACAGGGAACCATCATAGAACATTCTACCAACGCACCTTGCTCCAGTTTATTGGCTGCGGCCCTGAGGGTGTTAGATGTGTTCCCTGAATCAGGAGAGGGGGTGCCGGGTCTGCTGTTAGCTCGTGAGCTGTTGTTGGAACCTCCTTTTTTATCCTTCTTGGGAGGAGTCTTCTTTTTCTACAAAGACAAATATGACTTAAGTTTCCATTAAAGAATTGATTAAGGAGACTCAGTTTATTTGCAGCCACTTATATAGTACCTGCATAAACAGAGCAGATGATGCCTCTCCGTCTATATCACTTTCTTCGGACGTCTCCGACTCATCGCTGCTGTCTATAGGGCGAAAACAAAGAAATCACTTTTCTAAAATTGTCTGGTATGTGAAAAGTGATGACCTCCATTAGAAATTACTAACTAACCGCAACTACGCAACTAACCATTACTTTACTAACCGCAAAAAGAGACTGACCCATCCGAACCAGACTACCCTAATAACCCCCTACCACCATCACGGCCGTCTGACATTAGCACATAACAAGAAAGTTGCTCTGGCCCAACCCTTTCTCCTAACCAGTGGATCTCACCTCTCTTTTTCTTCCGTTCCTGAGGTGTAGGTGCTTTCTTCTCTTCCTCCTCCTCTTCCTCTACCTTCTCCTCTTCGCTCTCCTCGCTGCTCTCGCTTCCTTCATCAATGCCTATAAGATACCAAAAAGTTGCAAAATAGAAGAATCTACAAAGTGCAAGTAGTCTATAGGAACTATATTTCCAGCCCTTTGGGACATGAAAGCCAAAATCTCATTGGCTTCCATTGGCAATTGTTTCGTTGAGAAGACTCACCCAATGAGCTGGTACGTGGACAACACAATATTGGGAAAAGTCCTTACACAGGAATACATTCTATCATTTCTTACCTTTTGGAAGCTCATCCTCCTTCACAGGTTTTGGTTTCCCAGGAAGTTCCTCATCTGAGCTACAAGGAAAATACGCATGGAGATTAGCGCACCTATCATCACCACCTTGTATCTCCTGTCAGGGTCTCCTCCTTCATTACCTGCTTTCATCAGACATATAATCCACCTCCTGCCCCTCAAAGTCTCCATCGTCGCTGTCCTCTATGGCCTCATCTTCAGACCGAGACTTCTTTTTCTTCTTCTGAGCAGTTTTCTTTTGTGCTTTAGGCCGACCTTCTTCTAGAAACAGAATCACGATAGACACGAATGAGTCTCATCATCCAGCTGTCCAAAGAGACAAGAACCTCTGTGGCAGCTGGTGTCACATGACATCACATGATCCCATACAATGCATCATCCTGAGAGGTTGTGAAGAAACCTGGATCTAACACAACATGACTTCAGAGGAAATGCACATGTCCGATACGGACCGGCATCTGAAAAGCCCCCTCCCCCTCTACCCCAGTATCTCACCTTCGTCTCCACTCTCCTCGCTCTCAGTGGAACTCATCTCTAGATCATCTTCGAGATCATGAATCTTCAGGTCACTTTTTTTCTTTTTCTTCTTACTCTTCCCACCTTTTTCCTGCTTGCTTCCACCCTCCTCTTCCTCTTCGTCCACACCTTGATCCTTCAGACGACGTTGCTGCATGATGGTGAAGTGGTTAAGGATTTTGTTTCGTCTGCAGAAAGTCAAACAAAAGAGGCTGATATCAGTAACACAAGGATGGAAATTTGGGGAATATGTGACAACCTAGTGATCCTGCATTGCAGGGTTGCTATCTGTAGTTCTGACGTTAGAGATCCCAGTAACTAACAAAACAACCTTCAGGCTGAAACCAGAAGACAACAGAATCAGGTAAGTGGACGGGTGGTGGGAGGATATGTAATAAAAGTGGTCTATAGGTTACACAGCTTGTGCTGCCCCCATTCTCTCACCTGTCCCATTCCAGCTCAGCCTCCTCGGCGGTCAGGGTGCGGTGTTTGGCCACCGGAGTGAAGTTGTACCAGTTGGACACTGGAAAAGCTTCGAAAGCTCCATCTGGACACTGGGTGAAGATGAAGTAAGAGGCGTTCTCCGTCACACCACCTTTCTTCACACCTCGAAACCTGTTAGAGAAGACGACACATGGATATTTACAAGGCTCAATCATTTATTTGTCTGAGGGTTCATGTCTACGACACTCACTTGCGCCCAGCTTTGCCATTAACCCTTAGCACCCAGGGTTGGTCTTCAATCTTGAACTCTTTCAGGATAATGCCGTACTTCCTTCTCCTGGATTCCTCTTTCTGCTTGCGATTATATTCACTCCCAGCCCCAGAGTCCGGCATCTCCTCATCCTGATACATCTTCTTGGCGCTCAGGTCACGCTCCATACGTGCCTGGTAGAAAAGCAGAATTAAAAAATATAAATAAATATGGATCAATGGATGAGATGCCCCACATTGGATGGAACCATTGGTGACCGCAGAGCTGAGTTACCCTATAGGAAATGATTCCAACCCCTGGTCATGATCCAGCCATATTGTGCACATCAGAGGAGGCCTGCTGAACAGCTGTCCTCTTACCAAGAACTACCTGATAAATCACTGATCACATAGGAACTTCCAAGAACCACTGTTACTAAACCACATCACATGCTCAGCTCTGTCTGTCAGGCAGCTGCACCGGTGACTAGTTATCATACAGATAGAGCCCTGCTCTCCATTTAGTCTCATCCTCTATAATAGTCTAATTGAATAAGTGCACCCACCACTGTATCCACATTGTTTATAAAGCCCAGGGATGGGGAACTTGTGGCACTCCACCTGTTGGAATGCCACAATTCATCTTAATAGGGGTTGTCCAGTGAAAATCTTTTTCTTTCAAATCAACCGATGTCAGAAAGTTATATAGATTTGTAATTTACTTCTATTAAAAAATCTCAAGTCTTCCCATACTTATTAGCTGCTGTAGGTCATGCAGGAAATGTTTTATTTTCAGTCTGACACAGTGCTCTCTGCTGCCATCTCTGGCCGAGACAGGAACTGTCCAGAGCAGGAGAGGTTTTCTATGGGGATTCATAGAAAACAGATTCAGAGTTCCTGTCTCAGCCAGAGATGCCCACCTAGAGCACTGTGTCAGACTGAAAATAAACATTTCCTGCAGGACATACAGAAGCTAATAAGTACGGGAAGACTTGAGATTTTTTAATATAATTAATTACAAATCTGTATAACTTTCTGACATTAGATGATTTGAAAGAAAAAGATTTTCGCTAGACAACCCCTTTAATACCTGGACAGCCAAGGCATGATGAGAATTGTAGTTTTGCAACAGTTAAAGGGCCGAAGATGCCTGGCATCCACTGAAACAGACTCCGGGAAAAGCATCGTGGAGAACCCGGTCATCACAGGTAATGAGCTCATCTATCAGCATGGTTACAGTAGCTCTCATCAATCTTAGCAAAGCCTGGTCATGATCGGCAAGTAGGGCCCCGAGCAATGAAACATGATACAAGCTGTTTAACCCCTTAGATGACTGTCAATAGCAACTGAGGCATCTAAAGTATTTGAAAGTGGAAGGGGGCTACAGGAGCACTGGTAACATACAGGCCCAATGGACTCCCTGTAATACTAGCAGAAAAACGTGCTTTGGAATACTAGGAGAAAAGTCAAACTGAATAAAGTTTAAAACATGAAAATGTCAGGAGTTTGGGAAAGCACTGGGATTTACTACATTAGAGTTTTCCTCTAAGCTCCTCTCTATTACCTGGTTCCATGTAGAGAAGTCAACTTTATCTGCCGCATTGAAGGCCATAAGATTATATCTTTTACTGGGGTTCCTGCACAAGACAAGACAGGATTTTACACAATACACAGGCTTATACTATAGATATATTGTTATACACCCAATCATGTCTGCCAGCTACTCTCAGAGACCACAGGCTGTTAGCATCCCTATTCCAACCTCTAGGGGGCACCATGTCAGTATATAGCAAAAATGTCCCTTTAGAACAGGGATGGCGAACCTTCAGCCCTCCAGCTGTTGCAAAACTACAATTCCCATCATGCCTGGACAGCCAAAGCTTTAGCTTTGGCTGTCCAGGCATGATGGGAATTGTAGTTTTGCAACAGCTGGAGGGCCGAAGGTTCCCCATCCCTGCTTTAGAATATGCCTCAGTGGGCTCTGACTGCAGTCACTCTCACCAATTGCAGCAATGATAGCTCTCTATGAAGCTTTGGAGGATGTATGGTTGGCGCATTGTGTGGATCCACAATGTAGCACAGGGGCACTAGTGCTGCTGCCACAGTATTTTGATATTGACAGTATATGCTAGCAGGGCCGGCGTCAGCACCCGGCATACTCGGGCAAGTGCCAGGGCCCACGGCCGCCCAAGGGGCCCCCGACACTTGCCTGAGCAGTGAGCCAGGCGCCCGCCACATCACCGACCCCCGGGGCTGGATGGGCTGGGGAAGGACCTGCTGTGTTTGCTGCACTGGGGAAGGACCTGCGGTGACGTCATAAGGGGGCGGGGCTGAGAACGGGAGAGGATGCAGGTGGATGAAGGACCTGTGATCATTGTCATGTGTCAGGAGGAGGCGGGGCTCACTTATACCTTCTTTCTGTGAGTTTTAGTCCTACTCTTATATCTCCTTTTGTAATATCCTCTGATCTCCCATAATAACAGGCTGTCCATGATGGGAGTTGTAGTCCTCTTATATCTCCTCCTGTGATGTCCTCTGATCTCCCATAATAACAGGCTGTCCATGATGGGAGTTGTAGTCCTCTTATATCTCCTTCTGTAATATCCTCTGATCTCCCATAATAACAGGCTGTCCATGATGGGAGTTGTAGTCCTATTATATCTCCTCCTGTGATGTCCTCTGATCTCCCATAATAACAGGCTGTCCATGATGGGAGTTGTAGTACTCCTCTTATACCTCCTCCTGTGATGTCCTCTGATCTCCCATAATAACAGGCTGTCCATGATGGGAGTTGTAGTACTCCTCTTAAATCTCCTCCTGTGATGTCCTCTGATCTCCCATAATAACAGGCTGTCCATGATGGGAGTTGTAGTACTCCTCTTATATCTCCTCCTGTGATGTCCTCTGATCTCCCATAATAACAGGCTGGATATGCTGGGAGTTGTAGTACTCCTCTTAAATCTCCTCTGATCTCCCATAACAGGCTGGACACGCTGGGAGTTGTAGTTCCCCCTTGTATACCTCATGTAATGCCTCCTGATTGTAACTCCATTCTAGCCTGCTCTATGATGAACAAGCTAGAATACAGACTCCAGGGGGACGACCTCCTTCTAGCAACTCCATTCTAGTCTCTGCGTGGATCCGATCTCACCAGCAGGCACACAGCGATGACGTCATCACGCCTGCTGGTGGATCCACAAGGCGCACACAAGGGAGAAGATCCCCGCCCGGATTAGTGAGTATGATTTTATTTTTTTATTTTCTTGTGCTGAGGGAGATCAGGGGGCATTTCTATGGGGACAGAGCAGGGGGCATTTCTATGGGGGCAGGGGACATTCCCCGAGGTGTGCTACGTGTGCCCCGAGGTGTGCTATACAAAGGGGCCCGCTGAGGCTTTCTCGCCCAAGGGCCCACAAAAACCTGGAGCCGGCCCTGTATGCTAGTGCTATAGTTTAAATGTGCTCTCTCATGATTATAACATCCCTTATCCACAGGGATGATCAATGTGAGGGTCTAACCAATGGGACCCCTACTCGTCACAGATGTATGATGTAGCAGCATGCAGTCGGCCACTACTCCATTCTTTCTTTATAATTATGGATAAGTATTGCACTCCTGTTGATGGGTAATAGCTTTTAACCCCTTTTAGTGGAAAATCGTTAATTGTATCTCAACTGAACGATTATCGTTTAGATTCGAACGATTTAACGATAATCTGAACAATAATCGTCTGGTGGAATAGGGCCCTAAGTCAGGACAAGGGCTCCTATACAGGGATTTATAATATTTTCATTTATGATGCTGCTCCTGCCACCTAGTGGAGAAGGGAAGTATTGCCGAGACTGACAGTAGTAGTAAGACACATAGGACCCAATGTGAGCACTCACCTGGGGACACGTACGATGTATTCTGTGACAGACTGTCCGCCAGCTGCCTGACTGCTGCCACCCTGTGACATAGAACATGGAGCAAGAGGTCACCACATAGGAAAAAATCCCATCAAAGCATCCAGAGACTGAGCGGACACTTACCAGAGACGTCATGGCTGGAAGGAGGGCAACAATATCACCAGATCCCTGAAAGACAAATGTTCCCAATGATGAGGAATAAAATACAAGGAGATAAGGAGCGATCACACCTAGGAGAGCAGCGGCCGATCCTATACTGTGTACGGGGCAGCCGATCCTATGCAGTGTACGGGGCGGCCGATCCTATGCAGTGTACGGGGCGGCCGATCCTATGCAGTGTACGGGGCGGCCGATCCTATGCAGTGTACGGGGCGGCCGATCCCATGCTGCGTACGGGGCGGCCGATCCCATGCTGCGTACGGGGCGGCCGATCCCATGCTGCGTACGGGGCGGCCGATCCCATGCTGCGTACGGGGCGGCCGATCCTATGCTGTGTACGGGGCGGCCGATCCTATGCTGTGTACGGGGCGGCCGATCCTATGCTGTGTACGGGGCGGCCGATCATATGCTGTGTACGGGGCGGCCGATCCTATGCTGTGTACGGGCGGCCGATCCTATACTGTGTACGGGGCGGCCGATCCTATACTGTGTACGGGGCGGCCGATCCTATGCTGTGTACGGGCGGCCGATCCTATGCTGCGTACGGGGCGGCCGATCCTATACTGTGTACGGGGCGGCCTGGCAGTCACTGCGGCAATAAGGGGCAATATAAGGCACATATAGAAAAGTAATGGGGAGGGGGGGAGCCATAAAGGGGTGGGGTGCAGGATATTAGGGGGTTACACATAGAAGATATTGAAGGAACTGGGGAAGCATCAGAGCAGAAATAAATGGAGGATAGTATACTGGAAGGCTGCAGGGGGGTCATGCAGGGGGGCTGGGGGTATTACAGGGGGTCCTGAGGGGGTTGGGTTATACATGGGGGTGCTGGGCTCTAATACGGATTACAGGGAGTCTGGGGGCAGACAGGAGGCTGTTGGGATCTGGAGGGGTTCGGGGTTATACAGGGGTCTGGAGGGGTTAGAGGTTATATAGGGGGATGTGGAGGGTCTGGAGAGATTTGGGGGTGCCTGGAGGAGACCGGGCTCATACTCTGGGGGTACAGGGGGCAGCCGGATCCCACTGTGGGGCGCACACTATCGTTTTCTCACCGGCTTCACTGCTGCTCCTCGTCTTCCGGTCCGCAGACTACTTCCGGGTCGTCTGAGAGAAGAACCTGCGTTCGGGCTGACGTCACGCCGGCGCCATCTTTCTTGTTGGCGCATTGGGTACAGGGCGGCCATACACGTTACCGCCGCTCATGGCCGCTGTCGCTTCAGTGTAGTGGAGGTTGCTGTTGGCAGATCTGCTGCCGTGATGGGAGGATGGGAGTTGTAGTCTTGAACTAGCTGAGGCATGCTGCTGACTCCCGTAGGGGGCGCTCTGGCTAATAGGGACCTAAACAACCTCCCCCCGCCACACACAATATGTGAGAGCTCTGCTTGCTGTCAGTGAGTGGGAACCGTCCTTGTATTAGTGACATCCTGTCCCATCACCATAGCATACCTCCCAAGTGTCCCTCTTTTGACCCACGTGCCTCTGTCCCTCTTTTTGACATAGGAATTAGATTTGCATTGATAAACGTTTTATGTTGTGCTCACATGTACCGTGCGGCGGCAGCACCGGCAGAGAGAGCCATCGGCTGCCTCGTCACCCCTCACAGGTCGCCGCAGCGGTCACAAGAGGCCGCACTCTGCCCCTGGTGTTGGCGATGGAGTGATGTCACGGTGCCAGGGCAAGGGGAGAGCGGCCTCTAGTGACTGCTGCAGTGCGGCCACAAGAGGGGACGCCCGGACCAAGGTGAGTATGTGTTTTTTTTTTTTTTTTAATGTTCTATGGGAGGGGGAGAGCGCACGGGGGCTATATACTACTGGGGGAGAATGCACAGGGGGTCTATATACTACTGGGGGAGAGCGCACGTGGGGGGGGGGGGGGCTATATACTACTGGGGGAGAGAGCACAGGGGGCCTATATACTACTGGGGGAGAGTGCACAAGGGGGCTATATACTACTGGGGGAGAGTGCCCAAGGGGGCTATATACTACTGGGGGAGAGCGCACGGGGGGGACTATATACTACTGGGGGAGAGTGCACAGGTGGGCTGTATACTACAGGGGGCTATATGGGAGAGCGCAAAGGGGGGCTATATACTACACGAGGAGAGCGCAGAGGGCAGCTATATACTACTGGGGGAGAGCACACAGGGGGGTTATATACTACAGGGGGAGAGCGCACAGGGGCTATATACTACAGGTGGAGAGCGCTCAGGGGGAGAGCCTACGGGGGGCTATATACTACAGGGGGAGAGCGCACAGGGGGGCTATATACTACAGGGGGTGAGCGCACGGGGGGCAATATACTACAGGGAGAGAGCGCACGGGGGGCTATACACTACTGGGGGAGAGTGCACAAGGGGCTACATACTACTGGGGGAGAGCTCACAGGGGGGTTATATACTACAGGGGGAGAGCGCACAGGAGGCTATATACTACAAGGAGGCTATATACTACTGGGGGAGAGCGCTCAGGGGGCTATATACTACTGGGGGAGAGCGCACAGGAGGCTATATACTACAGGGAGGCTATATACTACTGGGGGAGAGCGCTCAGGGGGCTATATACTACAGGGGGAGAGGGCACAGGGGGGCTATATACTACATGGGGAGAATGCACAGGGGGGCTATATACTACTGTCGAAGAGCGCACGCGGGGGCTATATACTACAGGGGGTCTATATACTACAGGGGGAGAGTGCTCAGGGGGGCTTAATACTACAGGGAGAGCGCACAGGGCTATATACTACAGGGGGCTACATACTACAGGGGGAGTACGCACAGGGGGTCTATATACTACAGGAAGAGAGCACACAGGGGGGCTATATACTACAGGGGGAGAGCGCACAGGGGCTATATACTACAGGGGGGCTAAATACTACAGGGAGAGAGCACACGGGGGGCTATATACTTCAGGGGGAGAGCGCACAGGGGGCTAAATACTACAGGGAGAGAGCACACGGGGGCTATATACTACAGGGAGAGAGCGCACGGGGGCTATATACTACAGGGGGAGTGCGCACAGGGGGGCTGTATACTACAAGGGGAGAGCGCACAGGGGTCTATATACTACAGGGGGAGAGCACACAGGGGGGCTATATACTACAGGGGGAGAACGCACAGGGGGGCTATATACTACAGGGGGAGAGCGCACAGGGGGGCTATATACTACAGGGGGAGAGCGCACAGGGGGGCTATATACTACAGGGGGAGAGCGCACAGGGGCTATATACTACAGGGGGGCTAAATACTACAGGGAGAGAGCACACAGGGGGCTATATACTTCAGGGGGAGAGCGCACAGGGGGCTAAATACTACAGGGAGAGAGCACACGGGGGGCTATATACTACAGTGAGAGAGCGCACGGGGGCTATATACTACAGGGGGAGTGCGCACAGGGGGGCTGTATACTACAAGGGGAGAGCGCACAGGGGTCTATATACTACAGGGGGAGAGCACACGGGGCTATATACTACAGGGGGAGAACGCACAGGGGGGCTATATACTACAGGGGGAGAGCGCACAGGGGGCTATATACTACTGTTGGAGAGCGCACAGGGGGGCTATATACTACAGGGGGAGAGCGCACAGGGGGGCTATATACTACTGTTGGAGAGCGCACAGGGGGGCTATATACTACTGGGGGAGAGCGCAGAGGGCAGCTATATACTACTGGGGGAGAGCACACGGGGGTTATATACTAAAGGGGGAGAGCGCACAGGGGGCTATATACTACGGGGGGGCTATATACTACAGGTGGAGAGCGCTCAGGGGGGCTATATACTACAGGGGGAGAGCCTATGGAGGGGCTATATACTACAGGGGGTCTATATACTCTAGGGGGAGAGCGCTCAGGGGGGCTTAATACTACAGGGAGAGAGCGCACGGGGGCTATATACTACAGGGGGCTACATACTACAGGGGGAGTACGCACAGGGGGTCTATATACTACAGGGGGAGAGCGCACAGGGGGGCTATATACTACAGGGGGAGAGCGCACAGGGCGGGTCTATATACTACAGGGGGGCTATATACCACTGGGGGAAAGCGCACAGTGGGGCTATATACTACTGGGGGAGCAAAAGGTGGGCTATATACTACTGGGGGAGAGCGCACAGGGGGGCTATAGACTACAGGGGGAAAGCGCACAGGGGGGCTATATACTACAGGGGGAGAGCCCACAGGGGGGCTATATACTACTGGGGGAGAGCGCACAGGGGGGCTATATACTACTGTTGGAGAGCGCACACGGGGGCTATATACTACTGTTGGAGAGCGAACAGGGGGGCTATATACTACTGGGGGAGAGCGCAGAGGGCAGCTATATACTACTGGGGGAGAGCACACAGGGGGGTTATATACTACAGGTGGAGAGCGCTCAGGGGGGCTATATACTACAGGGGGAGAGCCTATGGGGGGCTATATACTACAGGGGGACTATATACTACAGGGGGAGAGCGCACAGGGGGGCTATATACTACAGGGGGAGAGCCTATGGGGGGCTATATACTACAGGGGGACTATATACTACAGGGGGAGAGCGCACAGGGGGGCTATATACTACAGGGGGAGAGCGCACAGGGGGCTATATACTACAGGGAGAGAGCGCACGGGGGGGGCAATATACTACAGGGAGAGAGCGCACGGGGGGGCTATACACTACTGGGGGAGAGTGCACAAGGGGCTACATACTACTGGGGGAGAGCGCACAGGGGGGTTATATACTACAGGGGGAGAGCGCACAGGAGGCTATATACTACAGGGAGGCTATATACTACTGGGGGAGTGTGCTTAGGGGGGCTATATACTACTGGGGGAGAGCGCACAGGGGGGCAATATACTACAGGGGGAGAGGGCACAGGGGGGCTATATACTACATGGGGAGAATGCACAGGGGGGCTATATACTACTGTCGGAGAGCGCAAGCGGGGGCTATATACTACAGGGGGTCTATATACTACAGGGGGAGAGCGCTCAGGGGGGCTTAAGACTACAGGGAGAGAGCGCACGGGGGCTATATACTACAGGGGGCTACATACTACAGGGGGAGTACGCACAGGGGGTCTATATACTACTGGGGGAGAGCGCACAGGGGGGCTATATACTACAGGGGGAGAGCGCACAGGGGGGGGCTATATACTACAGGGGGGCTATATACCACTGGGGGAAAGCGCACAGTGGGGCTATATACTACTGGGGGAGCAAAAGGTGGGCTATATACTACTGGGGGAGAGCGCACAGGGGGGCTATAGACTACAGGGGGAAAGCGCACTCGGGGGCTATATACTACAGGGGGAGAGCCCACAGGGGGGCTATATACTACTGGGGGAGAGCGCACAGCGGGGCTATAGACTACGGGGGGGGGGGGCAATATACTTCAGGGGGAGAGCACACGGGGGCTATATACTACAGGGGGGCTAAATACTACAGGGTGAGAGAGCACACGGGGGGCTATATACTTCAGGGGGAGATCGCACAGGGGGCTAAATACTACAGGGGGGCTAAATACTACAGGGAGAGAGCACACGGGGGGGCTATATATTACAGGGAGAGAGCGCACGGGGGCTATATACTACAGGGGGAGTGCGCACAGGGGGGCTGTTTACTACAAGGGGAGAGCGCACAGGGGTCTATATACTACAGGGGGAGAGCACACGGGGGGCTATATACTACAGGGGGAGAACGCACAGGGGGGCTATATACTACAGGGGGAGAGCGCACAGGGGGGCTATATACTACAGGGGGAGAGCGCACAGGGGGGCTATATACTACTGTTGGAGAGCGCACAGGGGGGCTATATACTACTGGGGGAGTGGACACAGGGGGGCTATATACTACAGGGGGAGAGAGCACAGGGGGGGTATGTACTACAGGGGGAGAGCGCACAGGGGGACTATATACTACATGGGGAGAGTGCACAGGGGGGCTATACACTATAGGGGGTCTATATACTACTGGGGGAGAGTGCACCGGGGGGCTATACACTATAGGGGGTCTATATACTACAGGGGGAGAGCGCACGGGGGCTATATACTACAGGGGGTCTATATACTACTGGGGGAGAGCGCACAGGGGGCTATATTTTACTGGGGGAGCTACAGGTGGGCTATATACTACTGGGGGAGAGCGCAAAGGGGGGCTATATACTAGATGGGGAGAGTGCACAGGGGGTCTATAAACTACTGGGGGAGAGCGCACAGGGGGGTTATATACTACAGGGGGAGAGCGCACAGGAGGCTATATACTACAGGGAGGCTATATACTACTGAGGGAGAGTGCTCAGGGGGGCTATATACTACTGGGGGATAGCGCACAGGGGGGCAATATACTACAGGGGGAGAGGGCACAGGGGGGCTATATACTACATGGGGAGAGTGCACAGGGGGGCTATATACTACTGTCGGAGAGCGCACGCGGGGGCTATATACTACAGGGGGTCTATATACTACAGGGGGAGAGCGCTCAGGGGGGCTAAATACTACAGGGAGAGAGCGCACAGGGGCTGTATACTACAGCAGGAGTGCGCACAGGGGGTCTATATACTACAGGGGGAGAGCACACAGGGGGGCTATATACTACAGGGGGAGAGCGCACAGGGGGGCTATATACTACTGGGGGAGAGGACACAGGAGGCTATATACTACAGGGAGGCTATATACTACTGGGGGAGAGTGCTCAGGGGGGCTATATACTACAGGGGGAGAGCACACAGGGGGGCTATATACTACAGGGGGAGAGCACACAGGGGGGCTATATACTACTGGGGGAGAGGACACAGGGGGGCTATATACTACAGGGGGGGAGCGCACAGGGGGGCTATACACTACTGGTGGAGAGCACACGGGGGCTATATACTACAGGGGGAGAGCGCACAGGGGGGATATATACTACTGGGGGAGAGGACACAGGGGGGTATATACTACAGGGGGAGAGCGCACAGGGGGGCTATATACTACTGGTGGAGAGCACACGGGGGCTATATACTACTAGGGTAGAGCGCACAGGGGGGCTATATACTTCTGGGGGAGAGCGCACAGGGAGGCTATATACTACTGGGGGAGCGCACAGGGGGGCTATATACTACAGGGGGAGAGCGCACAGGGACATCCATTCTGTATGTAAATAGTTTAACAACCTTTGTGAAAAGTTAACAAAACACGTTTACTACTGATGTTCAGCTCGGACCTTCACCTGACAATAGACCCTGGTAAGTGGCCTTCACTAATAGTTGTTGAGTACCCCTGCTCTATATAAAGTGTCTGGTTTCTTACTGTATAATAGACCTTGCATATTATTCTATCATGTGGTGCAAGTTGGATCCTAAAAATTGTAAGATGGATCATGTGACATTATGGCCGTTGTCACACATGCTGATCATATGGCCCCATACACACACCTGTAGGTGTTACCCATCCGTTTTGTGGACATAATCCACGTTACAAAACAATGAGTAAGCCATTGTGCCTCCATGTAACTTGTATGACTGGGTCCCTTCAAATGCGGTCCTGACAGGGTACTGATGTGTGAATGGGAACTAAGGATGCAGCCACACATGAAGGATCTGCTGCAGATTTGCAGATAACTAAATGCATCAGTCTGCAACAGATTCTGTATGTGTGACTGCTTTCTTAAAGGGGTATTTCTCCCCCCCCCCCCCCCTGAAAATTTTTGCATTAATACTTGCCCACCTTTCCATCTTTCTAATATCAATGAATTACGGATTCTTCACAGTTTTGCTGTTATCTAGATGCATTCACCCTCACCAAATGCATAGAATCATCAAATCTCAGTCCAACCCGACACGCTCCCGACTCCCGGCCCCCACCCTCGGAGTCGGCATCAGGTGCTGCTGATCACTCTCCCTCCGACACTGTGTGGCCCCCAGCACTAAACCCCCCCTTCTTACGCACCGCGCTCCCACCGGACCAGTGCACAGTGCGCCACTCCCCCCCAGCCCCCCGGTGAGGTCCACTGTGCAGCCGGATTCCCCCCCCCCCACTGCACAGTACGACCACCACCCTTTCTCACCCGCGGCGCTAACGCCCCTCCACCACCGTACGGCCGGATTCCCCCCCCCCCCCCCCCCCCCGCTAACCTCCGGCGCTCCCGTCCAGTGCATTCTGGCCCGCCCATCCCCCGCTTATCCGTGGCCCACTGCGGCCGGATCCCTCCCCCCACCTCACCAGCCGCGCTCCACAGTGTGGGCGGCCATCCCGCCCCCGTTCTTACTCCAGCACAATTTACAGCGCACAGTGCACCCACCACCCCCGTCCAGCGCACAGTGCGCCCACCCCCCCCTGTGCTCACCCGCAACTCCCTTCAACTCACCTCAGCTACTCCGCTGCCTCACCTCAACCCTGCTACCTCAACTCTGCTATTCCGCTGCCTTAACTCTGCTATATCATGGACCAATCAGGCATAAGCATTACATGATGGGAGATGTAGTTTTCTGGCTGGCGCCATGTTCGATATAGTTCAGCTTTTCAAAAAAAATTTAACTATGGAACAGAAGTAGCTAGAAAAAACGGGAGACATCTCAAAATACTCGGGTGGACTTGGTGAGTAAGACCAGCTAGGTTTGGGAGCATTTTATTTTTTTAGCTCTTGGGGGGGGGGGGGGGATACCCCTTTAAATTAAAAAGTATTGAAATGTCTGTCTGTCTGAACCACAAGTGTCCAACCTAAAAGTTGTGAGGTATGCCATAGTGACAGCCATCTCCTCTACATACTTTTATCTGTGTAATAACACTATCACTGCGGCACTGTAAGCACAGCCATGCGGATAGTATCCAGTGACAATCTGTAACAGAAGAACTGGTCCCGGCACGGCTCCCATCTCATTCCTAGTCCCCAGCATGGCTCCCATCTCATTCCTAGTCTCCAGCATGGCTCCCATCTCATTCCTATTCCCGCAAGGCTCCTATCCCTTTCCTAGTCCTCGGCACGTCCCCCATCCTATTCCTAGTCCCCAGCATAGCTAACATCTCAATCCTAGTCCTCGGCATGTCCCCCAACCCGTTCCTAGTCCCCGGCATGGCTCCCATCTCATTCCTAGTCCCCGGCATGGCTCCCCATCTCATTCCTAGTCCCCGGCATGGCTCCCCATCTCATTCCTAGTCCCCGGCATGGCTCCCCATCTCATTCCTAGTCCCCGGCATGGCTCCCCATCTCATTCCTAGTCCCCGGCATGGCTCCCCATCTCATTCCTAGTCCCCGGCATGGCTCCCCATCTCATTCCTAGTCCCAGGCATGGCTCCCCATCTCATTCCTAGTCCCAAGCATGGCTACTCACCAAATCCTGCTGATCCCTAACAAGACTTGCGTCTCATACCTGCCCCCAGCTTGGCTCTCCCTCTCCTCCACCACCTTCTTGCTCAAGTTTGGTGATGCAACACAGTGATAACCTACATCTGGACTTCTCAGAAGGTTTTACATTAAAAGTACAGGTTGTCTTTGACCGCACCACTGTTACTGGCCGGCTGATCACAGAGAACAATAGACTACATGTAGCAGCGACTGTAATAAATTACACTGCATCTTACAGTCACATTTTTGGTGCAATGTGTCTGGAGGTCTCTATACAGAATAATCACAAAGCCTGAGGATGACATGAAGTTATATATAATATGTACACACAATACACTCCTCCTCCATCTCTGATACTATACACAGTTTATGTCTCATTCGGTACAGCGGCTAAACCTCTGCCTCAGAGCTGGAGTCTGAGTAGTCAGCGACCAGTCCAGATGTAGAGCTCGGGGGTTGGGGGGCAGTACTGCTGCAAGTCCGTGTCTCACTGCCCTCCAGCTGCCCGCATGCCCCATTGCTGCTACCAGCTGCCGTCTCCTCTCCTGTCTCTTTCTTGCTGTCTGTCTGGGTTCCATCTTTTGAAGTCCGTCGTACAACGCCGAGGGCCATGGCAGACGCTCCAGGGCTCAGCGGAGATTTGGGTCGGATGATTAAGTTTTTTATTGAGTTTCCTGTTGTCTGGATCTTCCTGTCGCCCGTGGGGGAGAACCAGGAGCGGCTGCTGATCTCCGAGCGCTTCTTCTGCTGCTTCTGGTCGTACGCTGTGATAGATTAAAGAATCAATGAGGTCGGAAGTGATGAACACGAAAGATTCTAGACCACAAATCACGAATCAGTGATTAAAGAAAAGGAAAGATTCAGACCTGGGCCCCTCCCCCCATAGACATCTTGCCGTGGCTACAAAGAGGGGCTCAGCCCTCCACTCCATCCCGGGCACCTTACTATGCATGCTACACCTGAGCTGATTGTTGGCCTGGCCCTACACTAACCCCTGGTCTCCCCTTCCTTCCTTACACTCCAGGCTGCGATATTTGAGTAGAGCCGCCAGCTTCTTATCCTCCTCGGCCTCCGGGAGAAGCTTCAGGTCCAGTGATGTCTTCTTGAGCAGAGCCTGGTCCCGCTCCTCCTCTTCCCGGATCTGCTTCTTCTCCTCCTAAAAACAAACAATGAGAAGGTGGTGAGATGGCACCCGAATTATACAGTGTCATGGGGTGTTGACTTGCCTTCTGACTGTGCCAAGGTGCCAGTCAGTATGGATCAGCTGCACTGTAACCCTTTAGGGCCGATTCACACAGACTCCGCTCAGAATCCCGCCTGCCTCAGTGTCTCAATGTAATGTGTTGTGCGCCTCCGCTCAAAGAATTGACACGTGCAAAGCATTACATTGAGACGCTGAGACGGGCAGGATTGTAAGCGGAGTCCCAGGTGGGGGTTCCGCTCGGAATTTCCTTAGAGTCCTGTAACTCACCCTAAACTTGCTGCGCAGGAGGCTATTGATGGCGAAGTCGTCCTTCCACGCACTCTGAGCTTCTTGCAGCTCAGACAGTGATGGCGCCGCCCTCTGGAGCTTTTCTTTATCCTTAACTCCATGCTCCAGTTTATACATAGAATCCGTCTCCAGCTTCTGCTTCTCTTCATGTTCTAGGGGTGGCAGGACAATAACATATCAATACACCCTGAAATCTGCTGCTGCCCCCTGTTCATGATCACCCTGCAGCGAGTGGGGCATGAACTCTGACCTGTGGTAAGTATCTGCTCATTCTCCGCCATATCCCAGCGCTCCTCCTTCCTCTGGGCTCCGCTCACAATCAAATAGTCACATGATGCGGGGTCCGTCTGCATCTCAATGTAATTTACACATAAGTGACACTTCATCCTGAACCTGGGAGAGCGGGAAGGAGACAAAGGCAATCAATTAGTAGTGTTAGCACATTAATATTCATCAATGATTGTGCCAGTCCATAAAGGTCACACCACTATATGCCCACTCTCAGAGGGCAAAGGGCATATAGGAGAGGTGATTGAGAGACCCCTATACTTTGTAGACTACAGACTACTGTACTAGAACAGTCTGCTCCCTGAGATTCTACACCAGTAGATTAGACGATGGCTCACAATGCTATTCCTGTGTCTGTACATTACAGGGTTCTGAGCCTGCTACTATCAGCTTATTACCTGTAGATAGGAGTCGTGTAATAATTTCCGACCTTCTTCTTCTCTGCATTATAGCGGACACCTGAAATAAACAGGAATAATAAGAGTCATGACTCATTACTCAGATAAAGGAGGAAAAAAAAAGTAACGTTTAAAGGGGTTCTCCAAATTGTCCCAGGATTTCCAAGCAATATAAAACTATATAAAAAAGTGACTTTAAGGGCTTCTCTACTTTGGACAATTCTTTTTTGTTAGTTGATCACTGGGAATCACAGTGATAACTATAATCTGTGTGTTCAATTTCCCTGCAGCGCCACCACAGGGGATGTTAAAAACTGAAGAGTCCATTTAAATCAATTGGTTGTCTGTGCAATGCAGGACTGGTCCTCCAGGATGAGAGCTGACTAATGGTGCATTTACACAGGCAGATTTATCTGACAGATTTTTAAAGCCAAAGCCAGGAACAGACTATAAACAGGGAATGGGTCATAAAGGAAAGACTGATTTCTCCTCTTTTCAAATCCATTCCTGGTTTTGGCTTCCAAAATCTGTCAGATAAATCTGCCTGTGTAAAACGCACCATAAGAGATGAGGTGTGGTGGTACATGCTGGTTGTGTGTGATTCCCTGACACCTGTCCTGTTCCTGATAGATTCACGAAAAAACACATCATCAATCCAATGACGGAAAATTGCTGAACCATGTGCACCAGAAACATTGTTGTGACTGTTCCCAGGCATAAGATGGCATCAGACAGCTATACGGACCCCACCATTCCTGCCAAGTGTTATAGGATACTATGCATCTGGAACAACAAAAAAAACACCCTCATTTTTTTAGGAATCACTTAGTAGTTTGTGCGTACAAGGTCCCACCGCTCTGACTTTGTTAGGTTAGGGCTATGATGTGAAGATAGAGGCTCTTACCCATTCCTATGTGATTCTTGCAGCCATCACACCAGATGTTATACGGCATCTCAAACCTGCAGGGAGAAGCTTGTGAACTTCCATCCTCACAATTCTATACACACATTTCTGAATGGAGACCTAAAACGTCTGACTTTCCCACTATAATAGATCACTGCATAGGAGAAGCCAGGGGGCATCCCACTGATTTCAGGAACAAGTAGTCCCTTCTGCGTATTCAGAGACCAGTCTCTGTGTATGATACTACAAGTGAACAGAGCGGAGATGCAGTACATGTACAGCCCCACAGGGGTCGCTGCAGCCCATTCATTCTGATAGTCAAGTGGGTGATCCCCATAGATCAGCTAGTTATGACCCTTGTGGGAATGAGCCATCACTTACTACTACATCAGCTTACTGTACTGTGCTCCCAGATACTTGTACATTTTTTAGCATGGTCCCCTATCCCACCTTAGGGACCATCGCCTATCACAAGATTGGGGGTCTGGTGATGCACTCTTTTAAAGTCTATGGGGGATACAGAAGGAACTGAACAAGCAGCCAATGGACAGAGTGGCTCTGTGATGTGTGTATGAGAAGGAGCAGCAGCTCACACCGTGTTTCTCCTTACCTGATGATGAGGATGCCCTGGGACAGCTTCCGGGCCCGCTCCCGAAGCGGGTGACTGTTCCTGTAACGGTTGAGGGAGCCATGCTGCAGGAGGAAAGATATATAACACACATATAAGACAGAACACTACACTATAGAAGCGCTTCCCCACACACATGGTTACACACAGTACCTCATGTACTCCGCAGCCACACTCACCTTGGCCGGGTCAAAGTCAGGAGGATAATACTTGTTGGTTCCTTTTCTCTCACCCTGAAGAAAGACAAAGATCATTTACATAGTTATTATGTGTCCTGGGGGAGAAAACAAGTAACACTCCACCAGTCACTCTCCATCTACTAGAGCAGCCATGATGGGAGTTGTAGTGTTGTAACAGCTGGAAAGCTGCAGGTTGAGGAACACTGCCCTAACTGTGCCTTGTCTGAAGAACTACAAGTCACAGAAACCTTCCCCATGTTGTGTATGGTACTAGAGCACTACAAGCCTCAGCAATCAGTGTCTGATCCCTTTCCCAGCGCCCGGAGCGGCAGTCTGTTAGAAGGCAGTCAGCTGATTGGCGGATTGCAGAGATAACAGAGAGCTTCGCTCATCTTTACTAGGGACGCCAGCGGCCTCCATGACCCCTGACATCCTAGAGCCCATGCACATCCATCCCTACCAGGTGTGGGACTACAACTCTCAGCAACCCTATGCCCCAGACATCTACACATCTCCATTTATCTTGGGACTACAAGTGTCAGCACACCTAAGCTCCTTAAAGGGGTTATCCAGCGCTACAAAAACACGGCCACTTTCTTCCAGAGACAGCCCCGCTCTTGTCTCCAGCTTGGGCGGGGTTTTGCTGCTCAGTTCCATTGAAGTGAATGGAGCTTAATAGCAAACTGCACCTGAACTGGAGACAAGAGTGGTGCTGTCTCTGAAAGAAAGCAGCCATGTTTTTGTAGCGCTGGATAACCCCTTTCAGGTTCTGTCACTATATCTCCCATAAACTCCTGTCACCTTAACAGATGTGGGACTACAAATCCCAGGAACCCCTGCTGCTTCTATGTTTATTGTGGGACTACTACATTCAACTGGCTGCAGTTAGCAGAGTCCCTATCACTGAGTAATTTGTGTCACCATGTCCACCAACTGGGTCTTGTAGTTCCCCCATACACACAGCCGAGGGCTCACTATCACACTCACCATGGTCGCACAGTGTCAGCCCTGGACGTGTCCTCCCTGTGCCGAGAGCTCCTCGCCTCCAAGTCTGTGTTATGGTTGTGGTGCGACAAATAAGCGACTGGAGAAATCATCACATAATGGTTGTCTTCATTTTCGTTTTCAAGACGACGGGTAACATATAGGAATGTCGATGGCCAGCGGTCTACGGCAAAATGGCCGCCGCACTGGAACACAAACGGGAACTGGAGACATGTACTATGCCACGTGATGCATTTCGAGATGCTCATGTGATCTGACGGTGGCTCTCTGGGGACAAAACTCCTTCCGCGCTCTATTTTATGGCAAGGATGGGGAACCTTTGGTCCTCCAGCTGTTGCAAAACTACAATTCCCATCATGCCTGGACAGCCGAAGCGTAGCTTCGGCTGTCCAGGCATGATGGGAATTGTAGTTTTGCAACAGCTGGAGGGGCCAAAGGTTCCCCATCTCTGCTTTATGGTCTACTGGTGTCCCCCAACCTATGGCAAACCACAACTTCCAGAATACCCAGGGTATGCTGGGAGTTGTAGTCTTTCCAGCAGCTTTTAAGTTACAGTTTGGGGAACCTGAGTCTAGATATGATGAAGAATTTTCCCCAGTTTTTCATCTGTCCACTAGTGGGCGCCATGTGATAACCTTTTCTTATGTAGCACAATTCTGAGGGTACAAGGAGGGGGAGGCTGAATTGTTACCTGAGTGTAGGACCTGTATGGCTATGTTCACACAATGTAAAAATAAGCGCAAATAACAGCTGTTGTTATTTTTACACTGTGTGAACATGGCCTATGGTATGAGTGAGGATTTATACAGCATTGCTGAGTATGTTGGCGCTATATAAGCAGCAGGAAATAAATACAGTCAGCCTTGTCCTTGTCTCTCTCCTAGAAAATAGGGTCAGTAGAAGGCCCCTGCGTCCATGTACTCTCCATCATCTCTGCTGGCTCCCTAAGAATATGTACACTGTGAGCGCCCTCTAATGGTGGCTGCTGGCAGGACTTTATGTCTTCTGAAGGACCTGTTATGAGATGGGGGGGGGGGGGGGGGGGGGGGTCAGATCACCCCTTTAACATGATTTCTGTCTTCCTGCATACATAATTATTAATGAGCTCAATAAGACCTGTAAATACTGTATGCAGTGAGCACCCCCTAGTGGCCAGACAGAAAGTTATTTTTTTTACACTACAGCATAGGAAGGTAAGGACAGGGCCAATTTTCCTCCTTGTGTTTAAAAGGCCATAGCACTTGAATTTTTCCACCTAGAAACCCACACGAGCCCTTATTTTTTGTGTCACTAATTGTACTTTGCAATGCCAGGCTGAATCTTTGCATAAAGTACACTGCAAAACCAGAAAAAAATTCAAAGTGTGATGAAATTGAAAAAAAATCCAAAAACGCATTTCTTTTATTTGGGGGGTTTGTGTTTTTACACCATCCGCCCTGGGGTAAAACTGACTTGTTATGCATGTTCCTCAAGTCGTTACGATTACAACGATATATAACATGTATAACTTATATTGTATCTGATGGCCTGTAAAAAATTCAAACCATTGTTAACAAATATACGTCACTTAAAATCGCTCCATTCCCAGGCTTATAACGCTTTTATCCTTTGGTCTATGGGGCTCTATGAGGTGTCATTTCTTGCGCCATGATGTGTTCTTTCTATCGGTACCTTGATTGCGCATATACAACTTTTTGATCGCTTTTTATTACATTTTTTCTGGATTTGATGCGACCAAAAATGCACTTTGGGATTTTTTTGCGCTGATGCCGTTTACCGTGCGAGATCAGTAATGTGATTAATTAATAGTTCGGGCGATTACGCACACGGCGATACAAAACATGTTTATTTATTTATTTACTTTTATTTATAACATGGGAAAAGGGGGGGTGATTCAAACTTTTATTAGGGGAGGGGGCTTTTTTTACTAATAACAACACTTTTATTTTAACTTTTACACTTATACTAGAAGCCCCCCTGGGGTTAGGGTTATTCCCCCCGGGGGTTAGGGTTATTCCCCCTGGGGTTAGGGTTATTCCCCCTGGGGAACTTCTAGTATATACACTCAGATCTCTCATTGAGATCTCTGCTGTATAGTTATACAGCATAGATCAATGAGATCAGCACTCGTTTGCTTTCGGCTGCTGCAGCCGAAAACAAACGAGTGCCGAGCCAGGGTCGGCACCATCTTGGAGCGGACCCCGGCCGGCACCACACACGGAGATCGCTCCTCCAGGACAACGTCCCGGAGGAGCGATCTCTCCCACTAGACACCAGAGAAATGCTGCAGCCGGTAATCGGAGGCAGCTGTCAACTTTGACATCTGCCTCCGATTACCTGATTAGCGGGCACGGCGATCACACCGTGCCCGCTAATAGCCGCGATCCCGGGCTACACGCTGGACCCGGGATTGCGGCGGTTCAGAGCAGGGTCGCCGCGCGGCCCCGCTCTGAACACCTCCTGGGGACATATGACGTACCGATACGTCATATGTCCTTAAGAGGTTAAAGGGGTTATCCAGCGCTACAAAAACATAGCCACTTTTCCCCCTCTCTTGTCTCCAGTTCAGGTGCAGTTTGCAATTAAGCTCCATTTACTTCAATGGAACTGAGTTTCAAAACCCCACCCAAACTGGAGACAACAGTAGGGGGAAAGTGGCCATGTTTTTGTAGCGCTGGATAACACCTTTAAAGCTCTGTATTAGAAAATCATGAAATAATCAGCCTTAAAGGGGTTGTCCAGCGAAAATCTTTTTCTTTCAAATCAACTGGTGTCAAAGTTATATAGAGTTATAATTTACTTCTATTAAAAAATCTCAAGTCTTCCCATATTCATTAGCTGCTGTATGTCCTGCAAATGTTTTATTTTCAGTCTGACACAGTGCTCTCTGCTGACATTTCTGGCCGAGATAGGAACTATCCAGATTGGGAGAGGTTTTCTATGGGGATTCATAGAAAACCGAGACAGCCAGAGATGTCAGCAGAGAGCACAGTCTGACTGAAAATAAAACAACAGTTCCTGCAGGACATACAGCAGCTGATAAGTATGGGAAGACCTAGATTTTTTTTTAAATAAAAGTAAATTACAAATGTATATAACTTTCTGACACTAGTTGATTTAAAAGAAAAAGGTTTTCGCTAGACAACCCCTTTAACATGTAGGGGCCCAGCGCAACAAAGTACCGCATGGTGTCCACTAACATACATGGTTGTCTATTGATATGTGTGGCATCTGCAGTACTACAACTCCTATCATGCTTTGGCTGTTTATTCATGATAGGAATTGTAGTTTCGCAACAGCTTGAGGGACGCAGCTTCACTATGCTTGCTTTGGGGAAATCTGATACTTAATGATGGGGGCTGCGGACCACCCTGTCATTAGCGGAGATCAGAGCCAGTATAATCTGGTTGGTTATGAGGAGCTGTACCCCCCCCCCCCCCCCCCCAAGTCTTCTTTGCACTTGGTGTAGGACTTGGTGGAGTCTAGTACATAAAGTTACTCCTCCACAAAGGTTTCTATCACAGAGGAGTCACAGTGTATACAGCCCTGATGTCATATATAAGGTCACATAGGTGATATACAGTCATCTATATATAAGGTCATAGAGGTGAGAGAGTCATATAAAAAGGTCAGGGAGAGTATGGATAGTAACAAAAAAATTTGATAAAAAAATAAATAAATTAATATATATATATATATATATTAGAGAGAGAGAGAGAGAGAGAGAGAGAGAGAGAGAGAGAGAGAGAGAGAGAGAGAGAGAGAGAGAGAGAGAGAGAGAGAGAGAGTCACAGCTGACATACAGTCATACATACATGTTCACAGAGGTGATAGTAATTAGAGATAAGCGAACCTGGAGCATGCTCGAGTGGATCTGAACCCGAACGTTCGGTATTTGATTAGCGGGGGCTGCTGAAGTTGGATAAAGCTCTGAGGTTGTCTGGAAAACATGGATACAGCCAATGACTATATCCATGATTTCCACATAGCCTTAGGGCTTTATCCAACTTCAGCAGCCACCGCTAATCAAATGCCGAAAGTTCGGGTTCGGATGGACTGGAGCATGCTGGAGGTTCACTCATCTCTAATAGTAAATATATATCACAGCTGATATACAGTCATACATATAAGTTCAGAGAGATTTTATATATATATATGTGTATGTATATATGTTACTATGTCACAGCTGATAACCAGTCATACATATAAGTTCAGAGAGATGATAGTAACATATATACATACATTATATATATATATATATGTGTATGTATGTATGTTACTATGTCACAGCTGATAACCAGTCATACATATAAGGTCACAGAACGTTCTCACTCTGAAAATAGTCATTTATTTAAAAAAACGTTCATACAAATCTTCCTGATATAATAAAAGGTTTCTATTTGTGCCGCTTCCGGCGCTGTGACTCTTATTGTAGGAGCCGAGATGGATGACACTTCCAGTGATGTCGGGGGGCCCGGCTGTAATCAGTGACCCATGCAGGTAGTGTGACCGGAGGAATATCGGGGTGCCAGGCCTGTGTGGACCCTGCTCAGATGATAAGGGGTATAGGATAGGCCAGTATGGGCACAGCTTGGTGATCTATGGACAGCCATCCCTGGCATCTCTTATCCTTATAAAGAATACAATATAATTCTAGGTTTCCTCACTGAATGGAACAAGTGACTCCATGCTCCCCCGCTGAATGGAATGTTCCTGTCAGATGGCATAATGCTATTGGCTGCAACATAGAAATGGCGTCCATGTGAGGCCGGTCACCACTTCTTTTTGTGTTCGTCCATTGAGACCCCACCAGGGCCCAAAGCCACAACCAGCAGCAGCCCCCCCATGACGGACAGGGTCTGGAAGAAGTCGTACTTCAGGAAGTCATGCATGGGGCGGTAGGAGGGTATTGTCCAGAAGGCGTTCTGAAGCACATTGATGATCATGAGCCACAGGACCAGCGTCAGAGCTGCCAGCTTAGTCTTAAAGCCAATGGCAACCAATATGATGAGAGTCAAGCCAACAATGTCCTGGAAAATCTGAAGAAGAGATGAAGACAAGGATTATGTATGGTGCATCATGGCCTCCCCCTACATCCAATACACGGCCCTCCGGGGTAACCAGTACCAATATCCTACCACCAATACACTATGCATGCAGTGCCCACATCCCAAACCCATACATACAGTATCCAGGGCTCCCCACCTCCACCCATACATACAGTATCCAGGGCTCCCCTCCACCACCATACATACAGTATCCAGGGCTCCCCTCCCCCACCATACATACAGTATCCAGAGCTCCCCACCACCACCATACATACAGTATCCAGGGCTCCCCACCTCCACCCATACATACAGTATCCAGGGCTCCCCACCTCCACCCACACATACAGTATCCAGAGCTCCCCACCACACATACAGTATCCAGAGCTCCCCACCATACATACAGTATCCAGGGCTCCCCACCTCCACCCATACATACAGTATCCAGAGCTCCCCACCACCACCCATACATACAGTATCCAGAGCTCCCCACCACCACCATACATACAGTATCCAGAGCTCCCCACCACCACCATACATACAGTATCCAGGGCTCCCCTCCACCACCATACATACAGTATCCAGGGCTCCCCTCCACCACCATACATACAGTATCCAGGGCTCCCCTCCACCACCATACATACAGTATCCAGGGCTCCCCTCCACCACCATACATACAGTATCCAGGGCTCCCCTCCACCACCATACATACAGTATCCAGGGCTCCCCTCCACCACCATACATACAGTATCCAGGGCTCCCCTCCACCACCATACATACAGTATCCATGGACCCATCCCCTGCATATACAACACCCACCTATAATACATATAACATCGGATGCCCTCCTTCCCAACATGGCACTGTATATCCAGCACCAATCTCCTACCACCAATTCATACTATAATCCTATATTACCACCAGCCTCCCCAGGCATACACTATATTTATCCTACAAAAATGGGCTATACACCAGTATACTCACAATCTCAAAAATCTTTATTAAATAATTATATTAAAATTATAAATGCAGAGCAGAATAAAAATATTCCTTCACACAGGATGGTAATACACAGTAATATACAGTATTGGAGGACAATTAGCTATAGCATAATAAAGCCCACAGTGGATACAAATAACCTGATCATATAAATAAAATGGCGTAATGCCTCCATAAAGTGCTGCAGATCTCCATATCTCCTCTAGATACTAAAGTGCATGTGCCAATACAGTCTCATATAAGTAAAATAGCATCCAGAAGACCGAAAAACTGTGACATTACCTGTGCTACTGTGTGTAGTTCCCCCCAACGCGCGTTTCGCGTCTGGCTTGATCACGGAGGCAGCCTCCGTGATCAAGCCAGACGCGAAACGCGCGTTGGGGGGAACTACACACAGTAGCACAGGTAATGTCACAGTTTTTCGGTCTTCTGGATGCTATTTTACTTATATGAGACTGTATTGGCACATGCACTTTAGTATCTAGAGGAGATATGGAGATCTGCAGCACTTTATGGAGGCATTACGCCATTTTATTTATATGATCAGGTTATTTGTATCCACTGTGGGCTTTATTATGCTATAGCTAATTGTCCTCCAATACTGTATATTACTGTGTATTACCATCCTGTGTGAAGGAATATTTTTATTCTGCTCTGCATTTATAATTTTAATATAATTATTTAATAAAGATTTTTGAGATTGTGAGTATACTGGTGTATAGCCCATTTTTGTAGGATAAAAACACCAATTCATACTGTATACTGTGCACTGTGTCCAGCATTAACCTCCTAATGCCCACAGTGTGCCAGCCTTCCCCATCCATCAATGCATTCAGCATCCTGCCTATATGCCGCCAGCCTTCAGCATCACCTCCCACCCCTCAGAACCATGTGCCCCTCCTCCCCACACTGCCCCATGACTCACAGTGAAAACGCTGGCATTGAAGTGCAGCAGGGTCATAAACATGAGGATGAGCAGCACACGGCCCCCCAACTGCATGTACTGGCGGGGGGATGTGTCCCCTACACTGGGCACACCAGCAAACATGGTTTTGCCTTCAGAGCGGGACTCGGCCAGGAGCAGCAGAAGACCCCCGCCTAGAGCCATGTTTCTGGAGAGAAAAAGGAAGGAAACACAATGACGCAATGAGACAAGATGGTGACATCTGACATCAGGACAATGTCCATCAACAGAGATTAAAGGGGCTGTCCACCTTTCTCTCCACCAAAAGGTTTATAGCTTACTGGTTATGTTCAGTCCTGTGGGTGGAGGTGGACATGAATGAATATCCCCTTTAAATCTTACAGAAAATGTTGATCTCTTATGGTGCCTTTACACAGAGATTTATCTGTCAAATTTTTGAAGCCAAAGCCAGTAACAGACTATAAACAGGGAAGTCATGAAGGAAATACTGAGATTTCTCCTCTTTTCAAGTCAATTCCTGGCTTTGGCTTCAAAAATCTGTCTGTGTGAACACACCATTACACACCTCCGATACTAACCTCATGAGGAACTTCACATCCCACAGGATATTGTAGACAATGGTCTGAAAAAAAAAAAAAAAAAACTAGTATCCATCGCATTTAGATTCTGCAGCCTCCTTGCCGAGCTGATCATAAAGATTACAATGCTGTCCTGGCTATAGTACCTCCTCTCCAGCACTAGGTGGCGCTGTGGTCCTGGTAATACATTGGGCCTATGTCTTAGCACAGGATTCTTATACTGCAGTGGGAGGGGCAGAACAATCACGTCGTGAACAGTCACTTGCACGCTGACCCGCAAGATTCCCAGCGGCGATCATGCCACGTTAGCGTGGGGTAATATAAGCGTGATATGCCATGGATGAGGGGGGCTGTGCATCGCATAAGGCACAACAAGCAATCAATACTATGAATGGGACTGCAGTCTGTGCTGCTATAACACGGGCACCGAGCTCACCTGCAGGACGATGATGGTGAAGAGGCCCAGGCAGGCGTATGGGACGAACCTCCTCGCCAGGACCAGGACGCAGCCCGCTAAACACAGACACACAGCGTTATCATCATGGAGGAGGCAGGGGGCGGTGGGGGGCACACAACAGTATTATGGGGGTCTCACCCAGCTGTCCCAGCATGTTAATAAGAACAAAGAGCGTGGCCAGGAAGGTGCCGCAGCTCCAGGACATGCTGATGTAATCCCGCTGCTCGTTCCACTGCAGCCACATCCGCAGCCCGTCCTCCAGGAAGGTGCTGACCAGACACAGGTGGGCCAGGTGCGGGAGATAGCGCTTCGTCACGCGGAGGAACTGGGAACGGAAAACGGGAGAGAGAGTCAGCCATGTCCCCTACTGCCCTATAGCAGGGATGGGGAACCTGCCACAGAACTACAAAGCCCATAAAGCTAAAGCTTTGGCTGTCCAGGCATGATGGGAGTTGTAGTTCTGTGGCAGGTTCCCCACCCCTGCCCAATATACGGTACAGCAACATTTTCCCTTTAAGTAAGCCTTGTGCAAATATCAGGAGTTTATCGTAATCTTGTGTATGCCCAGACGCCATGATGCCAGGGAGCGCTGCCAGCCGGGCACAGCTTTATTTGTAGGTTACATTACTACAACCTCTGCAAATATTTAGTGATGAAGCATGAAGCAGAGATGAAAGCACCAAGAACAGAAGGATTTAGGGATCACCCCCCCCTGATCCCCTTTAGCCTCGGCCCTTATCTTGCTATACGTCCACTGTCTATATTCTGTCCAATGATCAAAACCTATTTCCCAAGATGCAACACTGTGTCAGCCTCCAAACCCAGATATACTACCCCCCCCCCCCCAACCAAGCCTGCTGGTTTTAATGATCTGTACAGCATGCAATATCAATGTGTGGTCACCTGGTGGCGCTGTAGTGCTCATCTTATAGAACCTATATAACACCTGACATAGGCGTTATATAAGGACAGGTCAGCTATATAACAGTGGGGTATCACATGATCAGTAATATATGTACACAGTGACCCCACCAGCAGAATAGTGAGTGCAGCTCTTGAGTATAATACAGGATCAGTAATGTAATGTATGTACACAGTGACCCCACCAGCAGAATAGTGAGTGCAGCTCTGGAGTATAATACAGGATGTAACTCAGGATCAGTATAGGATAGTTTTATAGTGGGAGATAATCACATGATCAGCTTATAAAGTAGGACTCCTACCCCTGCTTGATTATATCAGGGATCTGCTGCTTCTTCCTGGCAGTGCAGAAAGTCGTCTGAGAATTATTATAATTGCTGATAATGAATTTGCCGGAAATGACGGAATTGATGCAAGTTATGGGGAAGATGGCGTATTGTATGACACTATAGATGAGCTGGACCGGTCATCAGCCAAGAACACCTAGTCATCACAGTACTGCCCAAACCTAGATCATACACTGCCCTGCCTTACAGATGAGGACGGTGCCAATATCCCGGGACTTCCTCAGAGAACACTGGTTGTGGCATATCACACTGCTCTGAGGATGCCGAGGACAGAGCGAAACATGTAGGGAGGGAAGAAACAGGTAAGAGTCCCCTGCCGCCAGCAATAAACAGTGCAGAATACGCTCAAAGTTAGTATTGTGTATATAAGTACACTGCACCTGCTGCCCCACATTCATCTTCTAGCAGTCATTTACTGGTATAAACCCACCTATTGCTCATATAGCACCAACATATTGTGTAGTACTGTACAGTGAGCCCTCCCATACCCCCTAGTGGCTGCAGGGATGACTGTGAGGCCTGATGGGTAGCATACAATGTGATCTGTACAGGTGCAGGAGGTACAAGGGTTTCCTATCATCACCGTTCTATTCATTCCTATGGAGCGACAGAAAGAGCAGAGGACGCCAGAAGATCGTTGTACTCCGCTCTTTCCGTCACTCCATAGGAATGTACACAGATGTGGGTCGCGTGCCGTACCCGCGGCTCTAAACATAAGACAGTGGGGCCCGATACGGTGGTGGGTGCGGAGGTCGGACCCTCTGCGACCACCTACTTATCCCCTATCCTGTGTATTGGGGGGAAATTATTTTTTTCCTGGACAACCTCTCTAAGTATATCAGCAGAATGTACCAGCAGAAGCTTTTGCCCCATTTCCCATATATACCACTTGCTATGCTCTAGTTTAAAGGGTTTCTTGGGCTAAAACCTGTCCGACACTTAGCAATCCCACCTTAGTGCCTTCATATAGAGAGGACAAAGGCGGAAGCAGACAGCGCCATATATTGTATAGTGGCCGAGCTGAGTTACTGCACTCATTTAAGGGAAGGTATTCCAATACAGCCAGTACCAAACATATGGAGCTGTGTATGCAAGTGCTGTCGCTTTAGTCAGCGACTGATCAGTGGGGTGCAGGAGTCAGACCCCCAAAAGTAAGATAGCCTACCAGATAAGAAGTGAATGAAGCAGAGTTGTAATCCCACACACAACCTGAGGACAGGGGTGGCACTGTTTTTGGAAGAAAGCTGTTACGTTTTTCTAATCTTCGATAACCCCTTTGAGGGGAACCAACCCATAAGAGATCCTTGATATAGGGTTAGACAGGGGTCACATGACCATATGATTGTCACCACCATTTGTAGGTCACGGTGCGACCTTATATATTTACACTAAGTGCAACGTCTTGCGATCCAGTGTGTCATGGCGATTTTAGGTTGTACCGACAGCCATAGGATATCAGGGGATGATAGGAGTGGAGAACACGGATTTACACATCATGTCTCCAGCAGAGTCATCCACCGATTACCCCTTTAAGAACAGAGGTCCATGGTTACATAGCGCCAACATGGCGGGCGTTGCCACAGCAGCAGTATGGACGCACAGTCGGTATCTACCAGTAACAGTGGCGGAGTGACTGACAAGGCCACATAAGATTAGTATTGGGGAGACCAGGTGACATAATGGCAGCCATGATGGTACAGGAGTGTCTGCAACCAATGCAGAACTACAAGTCCCCTAATGCCCTGTGTGTCTGCCATCACTCTGCACTCACTGCCTGTAACTGGGCCCTAACAGCCGCACTGAAAGGCTGTGATAATGACCAGTCCAATTAATTAATAACTCCCCCCTGTCAATCCCACATGGTGTCTTCCAAGCATCACACATACCTAGCGGAACATACCAACAGCTGCTTCAGGTAGGAGAACCTGGACTGTACCATGTCACTGATAAGGAGGGTCTCCTGAGCTGAGTGACAGTAGAGTAGTGACCCGGGGGTCACGGATCAGGGATCATGGCGGAGGGTCGTTACCTGGTCAGCCAGCTCCTCGGCTGCTCCCATCAGATTCGCGGGCGCCATCTCCTCCTCTACCGTTAGTCAGTGAGCCCGTCCGTCTAGCAATCAGACTGGCACTAGCAGCAGGGGGCGCGACCCCGCGGCATGGCGTCTTCTTCATGTCCCGCTGCTATTGGTGGATACCTGGCGATAAACGAGGTCACGTTTCTATTTCCACCAATAGCAGCGTCCCAGCTCACTGCTTCATTGAGTTGTGCAATATCAGTGAAAATCGGCGGCGTCCATGTTAGGTAAGGGCGACTTGCCCTCACTGTCAACGTGGACAGAGTGAAAGTATAGGGGAGCGTTATAGAGAGGAGGCGAGTGCTGATATAACGCACGGTGCTACCCTAAGTGCGGTCATGAGACGCACAGTGTGTACAGGTACATGTTTACACAACACATGGTATACCCAGGAAACTGGAGGAGGAGCTAAAGCGTGACAACCAGTGATGTGTGTCAGCTAGATGCTGAGTAGTAGTCACTCACTCATAGCAGATGATACCATGGGCAGCACCCAGCAGGTGGCGCCAGAGATCACAGCAGGAAGCTTCTAAGGGTGGGGGCACAAGCAATGATGGCGCCCCTGACCCAGCCACCTGCTAGACATATGACATCACAAGAGCATCCCCCTGCTGGGTACTACATCTACCTGCACTATGGCGCATGTTATGGGAGGAGACATATGACATGATGGGGGCATCCCCCTGCTGGGTACCACATCTACCTGCACTATGGCGCATGTTCTGGGAGGAGACATATGACATCACAAGGGCATCCCCCTGCTGGGTACTACATCTACCTGCACTATGGCGCATGTTATGGGAGGAGACATATGACATGACGAGGGCATCCCTCTTCTGGGTACCACATCTACCAGCACTATGGCGCATGTTATGGGAGGAGACATATGACATCACAAGGGCATCCCCCTGCTGGGTACCACATCTACCTGCACTATGGCGCATGTTATGGGAGGAGACATATGACATCACAAGGGCATCCCCCTGCTGGGTACCACATCTACCCGCACTATGGCGCATGTTATGGGAGGAGACATATGACATGACGAGGGCATCCCCCTGCTGGGTACCACATCTACCCGCACTATGGCGCATGTTATGGGAGGAGACATATGACATGACGAGGGCATCCCCCTGCTGGGTACTACATCTACCCGCACTATGGCGCATGTTATGGGAGGAGACATATGACATGACGAGGACATCCCCCTGCTGGGTACCACATCTACCCGCACTATGGCGCATGTTATGGGAGGAGACATATGACATGACGAGGACATCCCCCTGCTGGGTACTACATCTACCTGCACTATGGCGCATGTTATGGGAGGAGACATATGACATGACGAGGGCATCCCCCTGCTGGGTACTACATCTACCCGCACTATGGCGCATGTTATGGGAGGAGACATATGACATGACGAGGGCATCCCCCTGCTGGGTACTACATCTACCTGCACTATGGCGCATGTTATGGGAGGAGACATATGACATGACGAGGGCATCCCCCTGCTGGGTACTACATCTACCCGCACTATGGCGCATGTTATGGGAGGAGACATATGACATGACGAGGACATCCCCCTGCTGGGTACCACATCTACCTGCACTATGGCGCAATTTATGGGAGGAGACATATGACATCACAAGGGCATCCCCCTGCTGGGTACCACATCTACCTGCACTATGGCGCATGTTATGGGAGGAGACATATGACATGACGAGGGCATCCCCCTGCTGGGTACCACATCTACCCGCACTATGGCGCATGTTATGGGAGGAGACATATGACATGACGAGGACATCCCCCTGCTGGGTACTACATCTACCTGCACTATGGCGCATGTTATGGGAGGAGACATATGACATGACGAGGGCATCCCCCTGCTGGGTACTACATCTACTTGCACTATGGCGCATGTTATGGGAGGAGACATATGACATGACGAGGGCATCCCCCTGCTGGGTACTACATCTACCTGCACTATGGTGCATGTTATGGGGAGGAGACATATGACATCACAAGGGCATCCCCCTGCTGAGTACCACATCTACCAGCACTATGGCGCATGTTATGGGAGAAGACATATGACATGATGAGGGCATCCCCCTTCTGGGTACCACATCTACCAGCACTATGGCGCATGTTATGGGAGGAGACATATGACATGATGAGGGCATCCCCCTTCTGGGTACCACATCTACCAGCACTATGGCGCATGTTATGGGAGGAGACATATGACATGATGAGGGCATCCCCCTGCTGGGTACCACATCTACCAGCTCTATGGCGCATGTTATGGGGAGGAGACATAAGAGCCTGTCAGCTATTCATACAACATTCCTGACATATTCCTCTGACTGACAAGTAATACAACAGTAAAGACATGGGCAGAGGCTATAGATAGAGCCACAGCCTGAAGCTACATGACAGTCCTTATATACCAGTAGCACACTGCCATTATACTACCGACATATACTATACTACCAACATATACTACAACCAACATATACTCCACTATACTATCGACATATACTTCACTATACTACCGACATATACCTCATTATACTACCAAGATATACCTCACTATACTATACTACTGATATATACCTCATTATACTACCAACATATACCTCACTATACTATACTACTGACATATACCTCATTATACTACCGACATATACTCCACTGTACTATAGTACCAACATATACTTCACTATACTATAATACCGACATATACTTCACTATACTACCAACATATATCTCGCTATACTATACTACCAATATGTACTCCACTATACTACCAACATATACTCCACTATACTACCGACATGTACTCCACTGTACTATACTACCAACATATATTCCACTATACTATACTATCGACATATATCTCACTATACTATACCGCCGACATATACCTCACTATACTATACCGCTGACATATACCTCACTATACTATACCACCTACATATACCTCACTATACTATACCGCTGACATATACCACACTATACTATACTGCCAACACATACCTCACTATACTATACTGCCGACATATACCTCACTATACTATACCGCTGACATATACCTCACTATACTATACCGCCGACATATACTTCACTTCACTATACTATACCGCCTACATATACCTCACTATACTATACCGCTGACATATACCTCACTATACTATACCGCCGACATATACCTCACTATACTATACCGCCTACATATACCTCACTATACTATACCGCCGACATATACCTCACTATACTATACTTCCTACATATACCTCACTATACTATACCGCTGACATATACCTCACTATACTATACCGCCGACATATACCTCACTATACTATACCACCTACATATACCTCACTATACTATACCGCTGACATATACCTCACTATACTATACCGCTGACATATACCTCACTATACTATACCGCCTACATATACCTCACTATACTATACCGCAGACATATACCTCACTATACTATACCGCCGACATATACCTCACTATACTATACCACCGACATATACCTCACTATACTATACCGCTGACATATACCTCACTATACTATACCGCCGACATATACCTCACTATACTATACCACCTACATATACCTCACTATACTATACCGCTGACATATACCTCACTATACTATACCGCCGACATATACCTCACTATACTATACCGCAGACATATACCTCACTATACTATACCGCCGACATATACCTCACTATACTATACCACCGACATATACCTCACTATACTATACCGCCTACATATACCTCACTATACTATACCGCTGACATATACCTCACTATACTATACCGCCGACATATACCTCACTATACTATACCGCCGACAATAGAAGCCAATGAAGAGGTAGAAGAGATCACAACCCCCCTTTCTCCTGACAGCTGAGGGTCCTAGAAGTAAGACTGGCATCTCTCAGGTATGGATGTCATAGACTGAGGTTACAGATGGTAACTCCCCTTTAATGACGACGTATATCACAATAACAGCAATAATTGTTACCCAGGTGTTCGAGATTACCCAAAGCCGGGTCCGGTGTTACCGGAATTGAAGGAAGGTGATCTGCAATACCTCAATCACTCCATCAACAAGGGTGGCGCTGAAATGGAAGCAACATAGACTTGTCTTATTGTGAACAGCCCCTTTAGGGTATGTTCACACATACCGGATTCACAGCAGATTTCATCTAAATAACTGAACACAGCATCAAATCTGCACCATCAAATCTGCTGCGGATCCTGTACATGTGAACGCACCCTTAAGGAGAAGGAACAGCCAAAAAACGAGACAGCCGTGGAAGAGAAGAAGAGACAATAGTGACAGTCTGTAATCCGTTGTGATATTGAGGGAGCGTGACATCACAAGTGCACAGGAGAAGAGACAGCAAGTAATGAAGGAAAGGAGAGACAGCTGGTAATGACAAAGGTAAGAGACAGCCAGTAATCATGAAGGTAAGAGACAGCCAGTAATCATGAAGGTAAGAGACAGCCATTAATCATGAAGGTAAGAGACAGCCAGTAATAAAGGTTACAGACAGCCAGTAATCATAAAGGTAAGAGACAGCCAGTAATAAAGGTTACAGACAGCCAGTAATCATGAAGGTAAGAGACAGCCATTAATCATGAAGGTAAGAGACAGCCAGTAATCATAAAGGTAAGAGACAGCCAGTAATAAAGGTTACAGACAGCCAGTAATCATAAAGGTAAGAGACAGCCGGTAATCATAAAGGTAAGAGACAGCCAGTAATAAAGGTAAGAGAGACGGTAATCATAAAGGTAAGAGACAGCCGATAATCATAAAGGTAAGAGACAGCCAGTAATAAAGGTAAGAGAGCCGGTAATCATAAAGGTAAGAGACAGCCGGTAATCATAAAGGTAAGAGACAGCCGGTAATCATAAAGGTAAGAGACAGCTGGTAATGAAATGAGGAAGGGATGACGGTAATGAAGTATGAATCAGATAATGGAAAGAGAAACAGCCAGTAATGAAGAGCATAAGAGAGTAATAAGGTGGAAAGAGACAGCCAGTAATGAAGTGAGAAAGAGATGACCAGTAATGAATTAAAAAAGAGACCGCTAATGATAAAGTGAGGAAGAGAGAGTCAGTACTGAAATATAGAAGAGACTGTCCAGTAATGAAGTGAGAAGACAGGAATTGTAAAGAGACTGCTAATAATACAGTGAAATAAAGAGACAGTAATGTGACAGCCATGACACTAGGTTTACCATATGTCTCTGTATTTCTGGGGGTGTGGGTGAGTGCCGCTCATCATCCTGGGCTTTTGGCTGATATACTGATAGGATATATGGTGCCGATATATCAGGTTGGACTCTGGATTAGGGGAATTTTCTATAATCATTGTTATATAACTTATGGCTATGCGCTGGCGCTGTGTACAACGGGTCGTCAGCTGCTCCATCTTTTGTGTGGCACCGTACCCTGTTGTCACTGTTGGCACTGTACTTTTCCTGTGTAAACAGCTTGTTCCTTTCTATGACGGGTGTGTGCATATGCCCTGGGGGTAGACAGCAAGATAATGGAGAGTTTATTCAGAGATGTGACAGCCCAGGCTGGCAGAGATCACGCCGACAACCAGGTGACATCAGCCGCCTGTCAGCTACACAGGGGAACACTATCTCCATCCTGTGTTATATGACTTATAAGAGAACTTAACTGGCTACCTCCTCTATGGATTGCTGCTCCAACCAATGATACCACATGTTAAATAGTAGGCCTAGCTCAGTCTTATATTAGGCCTATTTCAGTCTTATAGTAGGCCTGGCTCAATCTTATATAAAGCCTAGCTCAGTTCTATAGTAGGCCTGGCTTAGTCTTATATTAGGCCTGGCTCAGTCTTATACTAGGCCTGGCTTAATCTTATATTAGGCCTATTTCAGTCTTATATTAGGCCTAGCTCAGTCTTATATTAGGCCTAGGTCAGTCTTATATTAGGCCTAGCTCAGTCTTATACTAGGCCTGGCTTAGTCTTATATTAGGCCTTGCCCAGTCTTCACTGTCAGACTTTTCAAACCCTTCCAAACAGCCCATTCTATAGACCTTACACTGGGCAAAACAGTATTTCTGCCAAACCTAAGAACAAGATCACTTACCTTAAGGGGGTCATTTATCAAGCCCGTCGTCTGATACACCATAGAGATGATCGAATTTGCCGAGGTTCGGGTTCATATGAACCTGAACTATCTGCTTCTGATTCCCGCTGTCTGCAGCCTCCGTGAACAGGGTGGATACAGCCGGAGGACCGCCTGGAAAACTGGGATACAGACATTAGCATAGGCTGTATCCCAGTTTTCCAGGCAGTCCTTAGGCTGTATCCACCCTGTTCACGGAGGCTGCAGACAGCGGGAATCAGAAGCTGAGAGTTCAAATTTATACG
Source organism: Dendropsophus ebraccatus (assembly GCF_027789765.1). NCBI lineage: Eukaryota > Metazoa > Chordata > Amphibia > Anura > Hylidae > Dendropsophus > Dendropsophus ebraccatus. The sequence continues at coordinate 214,795,106 of NC_091454.1, read as the reverse complement.
AACCCGAACTTAGGCAAATTCGCTCATTTCTAATACACCAGTCTTAAAAAATATCCTGCCAAGGTCTCTATTGTCCACTGCCTGTTGTCACGGTAAAGCTGTCTCTAGTAACAGCTAGATCAGGACGGATACTAAAAAGTGGGGGCGGAGTTTAGAATGTGCTCTGTCAGGAGAGAGAGCTGTGTCTCTGCAAGCTGAACCAGTCTGCCTGCTGAAGTAGATCTACACTGTTCCTCAAAGGTAAATCAAGGCTTTCCTGTCATCTCATACCATGGTAAAGTTCTGGGCAGCTGTCCCTTGTGTAAATACTAGTGTACCTACTGCTGTATGTCCACAGTGCAGCCGTGTAATTTTCTACTCTCTTTAGTCTCTCAGCAGCAGCACCAATGCTTAGTGTAACCCCTTCCATTTCTGCTCATGTGTCACCCCGTGTGTCAGTAACCACTTCTCCCCCACATGGCATCGATAATACATATCAGACATGCATAGGGTCTCACTGATATTGTCAGGTGAGGCCATCTCTTTCCTTATATGTAGGAGTGACGTAGGGTGCCACCCTCTCGATATGCCGCCAAGCACAGACACTGGCTCCTGGTCTTTTCCTTGGTACGTGCAGTCACTTGCCATAACATAAAGACCCTCCTAAATAATAGAAGTGAGGACACAACATGCCGTCAGACTCCTGGGAATCCTCCTTCCTCCGTTTTCTTGCTGCCAAGCGGCTATTGCTTATGCTTGGAAGAAAAACAATCTGAACTTCTCTGAGGTCAAGAGGCAACTAAATTGTTATACGTTAAATGAAAAATTGACATCCATCTGGCAGAGCGTCCTGACACATCCCCGAGAGTCTGCACTCTGTAGAGAGGCCATGTCCTTACTACTCCACACTGAAGAAATTTGCTTTGGGTATAATAAAGCATAAAAGACCCCCTACCCTCTGTTTTACCTGACCCTCTGCTATATTATCTATCTACACTTGTGCTCAAAAGTTTACATACCCCGGCAGAATTATTACTTTCTTGTCCTTTTTCAGGGAATATGAATGGTAACACAAAAAACTATTTTCCCACTCATGGTTAGTGGTCGGGTGAAGCCATTTATTGTCAGATTACTGTGTTTTCTCTTTTTGAATCAGGACAACAACCAAAAACATCCAAATGACCCTGATCAAAAGTTTACCTACCCCAGTCCTTAAAGGAAACCTGTCACCCCCCGGGGGAGTCTGATGCTCTGTCATTCTCTATGAGCATCGGACTCTCCTGTGAGCGCATGCGCCGGGTTTCAGGTGCTGAAATCTCAGTCACCTGACCGGCTCAGGAAGTGGCACCCGGCGCAATGAGGTAAGTATAGGGGGCTCTAACGGGGGTCAGGAGCCTGTGACCCCGGCACGGGGGGTGACAGGTCCTCTTTAATACCATGTATTGCCCCCTCTAACATCAGTGACAGCTTGAAGTCTTCTGTGATAGTTGTGGACGAGGCTCTTTACTTTCTCAGATGGTAAAGCCGCCCATTCTTCTTGGCCAAAAGCCTCCTGTTCCTGTAAACTCCTGGGCTGTCCTTCATGAACTGCGCGTTGAGATCTCCCCAGAGTGGCTCAGTGATATTGAGGTCAGGAGACTGAGATGGCCACTCCAGAACCTTCTCTTTGTTCTCCTTTAGCCAATGACAAGTCAACTTGGCCTTTTGTTTTGGATCCTTGTCATGCTGGAACGTCCAAGTACGTCCCATGCGCAGCTTCTGGGCTGATGAGCGCTGATATCCTGCTGCATCCATCCTTTCTTCAACTGTGACCACTTTTCCTTTGTAGCTCACACATCCCCAAAACATGAGTGATTCCCCCCGTGCTTTACAGTAGGAATGGTGTTCCCTTCATCGTTGGCCTTGTTGACTCTTCTCCAAATGTAACGTTAATGGTTGAGGCCAAAAAGTTTGATTTGGGATTTCAGCTGATGTTATTTGTGGGTTTTCTTTGTATCCCAAACTATTTTCCTGGCAGTTGTGGCTGAAATTTTTGTTGGTCTACCTGACTGTGGTTTGGTTTGTACACGGCCCCTGATTTTCCATTTATTAATCCCAGTTTGAACACTGCTGACTGGCATTATCAGTTCCTTAGATATCAGAACAAAGTGAAGGTTCTGGAGTGGCCATCTCAGTCTCCAGACCTCAATATCACTGAGCCACTCTGGGGAAATCTCAAGTGCACAGTTCATGCAGGACAGCCCAGGAGTTTACAGGAACTGGAGGCTTTTGGCCAATAAGAATGGGCGGCTTTACCCTCTGAGCCTCATCCACAACTACCACAAAAGACTTCAAGCTGTCATTGATGTTAGAGGGGCCAATACACGGTATTTAGAACTTGGGTATGTAAACTTTAGATCAGGGTCATTTGAATGTTTTTGGTTGTCATTATGATTTAAAACGAGAAAAAAAACACAGTAGTCTGACAATAAATGGCTTCACCCGACCACTAAGCAGGAGCGGGGAAGAAAGTTTTTGAGTTACCATTCATGTTCTCTGAAAAAAGGAGAAGAAAGCAGAAATTCTGCCGTGGTATGTAAACTTTTGAACACAACTGTATCTATCTATTTTATATCTATATATCTCAATTGTCTTTTCCTTAAATTATCACTATTCCTATGCTTCAGTGATTCTCCCCTGTGAACAGTGTCTTGGCACCCAGACTCTATGCAGATGGGGACCTGGTGTTCCCATGATATTCCTGCTATAATATTATTATAAAGTACATATAGTTAGACTCAGCATGTGACATATGTACACAGTTTATAATGAAGTACGTATGATAATACTTTCATATACAGTGGGGAGGATAAGTGGAGAGAGGTGTAATGTTTCTGGTCGGTAACGTCACCTGTGAGAGACAGAATCTATAGAATATTCCAGATAATCACATTGTAGGATTTATATATAATTATTCTGCATTTTATTACATGAAATAAGGATTGGGACAATAGAGAAGCAGAAGTTCCTATTAGGTGCAGTTACACAGGTCAGACTTTTTGCTGGGGGTCCTGACCAGGTTTGCAGACAGTAGTAGTAGACTGCAGCAGTGATTGTGTCTCCCTCCTCCATACTGATCTTCTGCAGATCTTTCAGATGCCGCAACCAGGGCCGGATTAAGGTTGGTGGAGGCCCCGGGCGACAATTTTGTTGGAGGCCCCCACTCCCCTCCCCCCCCCCCCAAAAAAAAAAATTAAACTATACCGTGATCTATACATATGGCAGCTTACTGTAGGCGACTTAGCACAGACCCCTCCTCACTCCTGGCTGTATGGCTTAGCATCCTCCTCTGTTATGCACGTGACGGTCACTAGAGGCTGCAGTGCAGAGGAAGATGCCAGGCCTAGAGACAGGAGCAGGGAGGGCTGACTATTAAGGTGTGCTCTAACATTGTGTTAATAACGCAATGTGAGAACCCAGCACTTGACAAAATACCGGAAAAAAATTTAATTCAGTAACTCAGGTGACGTCTTCTTTAATCTGAGGCGATCGCTCTCCGTTTCCCTTCCATCTTGCCCAGACCTCCATGATGATTTCTTCAAGCTACAATTCATCTCTTCAGAACCTGTCAGACAAAAATCTTAGACTCCGCACATTTCCAGCAACTTCCTTCCCTTTTTCCCACCCATAGGCTTTCATACAGTAGTAACTCCGATGTTTGGTGTCATGTGTAGTAAAGTAAGGAGGTTTGTGGGTCCCGTGCTGTGCCCCCCATATAGTAATAATGTCCCCATGCTGTGCCCTCCATATAGTAAAAATGCCCTCTGTCCCCATAGTTATGCCGCCTGCCATGTCCCCATAGTAATGCCCCTGCTCTGCCCCCATAGTAATGTCCCCTGCTCTGCCCCCATAGTAATGCCCCTGCTCTGCCCCCATAGTAATGCCCCTGCTCTGCCCCCATAGTAATGTCCCCTGCTCGGCCCCCATAGTAATGTCCCCTGCTCTGTCCCCATAGTAATGTCCCCTGCTCTGCCCCATAGTAATGTCCCCTGCTCTGCCCCCATAGTAATGTCCCCTGCCCTCGCCCCATAGTAATGTCCCCTGCCCTCCCCCCATAGTAATGTCCCCTGCTTTGTCCCATAGTAATGTCCCCTGCTCTGCCCCCATAAAAATGCCCCCTGCTCTGCCCCATAGTAATGTCCCCTGCCCCTATAGTAATGTCCCATGCCCCCATAGTAGATGCCCCCTGCTCTGCCCCTATAGTAATGTCCCCTGCCCCATAGTAGATGCCCCCTGCTCTGCCCCTATAGTAATGTCCCCTGCCCCATAGTAGATGCCCCCTGCTCTGCCCCTATAGTAACGTCCCCTGCCCCATAGTAGATGCCCCCTGCTCTGCCCCTATAGTAATGTCCCCTGCCCCATAGTAGATGCCCCCTGCTCTGCCCCCATAGAAATGCCCCTTGCTCAGCCCCTATAGGAATGTCCCCTGCCCCCATAAAAATGCCCCCTGCTCTCTCTCAACACAAGAAAATTAAAAAATAAAATCATACTCATTAATTCAGGTTAATTCTCCCTTGTGTGCGCCTTGTGGATCCCCCAGCAGGCGTGATGACGTCATCGCTCTGCGTCTGCTGGTGAGATCGGATCCACGCAGGGATGAAACTAGAATGGAGTTGCTAGAAGGAGGTCCTCCCCCTGGAGTCTGTATTCTAGCTTCTTCACCTTAGAGCAATGGAGTTGCCAGACATTATTACAATCAGGAGGCATTACATGAGGTATACTGGGGGGAACTACAACTCCCAGCATGGCCAGCCTGTTATTATGGGAGATCAGAGGACATTACAGGAGGAGGTATAATAGGACTACAACTCCCAGCAGGTCCAGCCTGTTACTATGGGTGATCAGAGGACATTACAGGAGGCGGTATGAGGACTACAACTTCCAGCATGTCCAGCCTGTTATTATGGGAGATCAGAGGACATTACAGGAGGAGATATAATAGGACTACAACTCCCAGCATGGCCAGCCTGTTATTATGGGTGATCGGAGGACATTACAGGAGGAGGTATAAGAGGACTACAACTCCCAGCATGGCCAGCCTGTTATTATGGGTGATCAGAGGACATTACAGGAGGCGGTATGAGGACTACAACTCCCAGCATGGCCAGCCTGTTATTATGGGAGATCAGAGGACATTACAGGAGGAGGTATGAGGACTACAACTCCCAGCATGGCCAGCCTGTTATTATGGGTGATCGGAGGACATTACAAGAGGCGGTATGAGGACTACAACTCCCAGCATGTCCAGCCTGTTATTATGGGTGATCAGAGGACATTACAGGAGGAGATATAAGAGGACTACAACTCCCAGCATACAGAGGGGAGGTATAAGTGAGCCCCGCCCCCTCAAGTCACATGACAATGATCACAGGTCCTTCATCCACCAGCATCCTCCCGTTCTCAGCCCCGCCCCTTATGACGTCACCACAGGTTCTTCCCCATCGCTCTGCTGCAGACACGGCAGGTCCTTTACACCTCCTTCTAACAACTCCATTCTAGGGAGGGAGGGAGGGCCCCCCCGGACTCAGGGTCGGCAGCACCCGCCCCTGGGGGCCCGAGTAAGCCGGGTGCTGACGCCGGCCCTGATATACACCAGCCTGAACCCGGAACTCTGCTTCCGGGTTCGGGCTGGTGGGGGCCCCTGTGTGGTGGAGGCCCCGGGGCACGTGCCCCTTGTGCCCTCCCTTTAATCCGGCCCTGGCCGCAACCCATGTTCACTGAGGGAAATCTCACAATACATGGCCTCATCCATCCTCCTCTCAATACGGTGCAGTCATCCTGTCCCCTTTGCAGAAAAGCCCCCTACAAAGTATGATGTTTCCACTCCCTCATGCTTCATGGTTGGGACTATGTTTTTGGGGTTGTACTCATCCTTCTTCCGTAAGACTGTGGTCCCGGCTCTCTTCAGGTTATTGACCAGGTCCTCCTGTGTAGTTCTTGGCTGATTCCTGACCTTTTACAGAATCATCCTTACCCCACGAGGCGAGATCTTGCATGGAGTGAGGAAGATTGACTGTCACCTTGTGTTTCTTCCATTTTCTAATATTTTGGACAACAGTTGTTACCTTCTCACCAAGCTGCTTTCTATTGTCCTGTAGCCCATCCCAGCCTTGTGCAGGTCTACAATTTTGTCCCAGGTGCCCTTAGACAGCTCTTCGGTCTTGGTCATGGTGGAAAAGTTGGAGTGTGATGATTGAGTGTGTGGATAGGTGATTTTTATACAGGTAACAAGATCAAACAGGTGCAATTAATCCAGGTAATGAGGGCAGAGTAGGAGTAGTGTCTTATAGAGGAACTAACAGGTCTGTGAGAGGCAGAATTCTTGCTGGTTAGTATTATTGTAGTTATATTCTTGTATATAGGAGCAGTATTATAGTAGTTATATTCCTGTATATAGGAGCAGTATTATAGTAGTTATATTCTTGTATATAGGAGCAGTATTATAGTAGTTATATTCTTGTATATAGGAGCAGTATTATAGTAGTTATATGCACAAGCCAAAAAGACAGAAATGGCTGCACATCACACCCATGGCTGACACGAAAGCTTATTCAGCTACATTTAAAACCAACATTAAAAGTTAGTATATAAATTGGCCTAATAATATCGCCTCATGTACCACGTGCAGGTCTTCTGATACACATGAGTCCCTAACCAAAAAACATCACTGTGCCGGTCAGTGACCACAATTCCCGCAAAACGTGTGCAAGCAGAGAAGGGGGGCCACGGAATGGCCCTGCAACCTCATTGTCACAGGACCAGACCCTAAAGGGCCCCCCCGGACCCTGCAGGCACCACCGGCGGAAAAAGTGGACTCCAAGCAACACAAGTGTGAACAAGCTCTTACCTCTCTCTCCATTCCTCTGCAGGTAGAATAGGAGAATACTAGGAGATCCTCCCCTTATGTACACAGGTGCTTCCTGCTAATTTGGATCACATGGGTCTTACAAAGCATGAGTGCTAGCCACAATGAAAAAAGGGACAGAATACATAAAATATGCACAAGCCAAAAAGACAGAAATGGCTGCACATCGCACCCATGGCTGACACAAAAGCTTATTCAGCTACATTTAAAACCAACATCAGAAGTTAGTATATAATTTGGCCAAACCATATTGCCTCATGTACCACGTGCAGGTCTTCTGATACACATGAGTCCCTAACAAAAAAACATCACTGTGCTGGTCAATGACCACAATCCCCGCAAAACGTGCGCAAGCAAAGAAGGGGGGCCACGGAATGGCCCTGCAACCCCATTGTCACAGGACCAGACCCTAAAGGGCCCCCACGGACCCCACAGGCACCGCCGGCGGAAAAAGTGGACGCCAAGCAACACAAGTGTGAACAAGCTCTTACCTCTCTCTCCATTCCTCTGCAGGTAGAATGGGAGAATACTAGGAGATCCTCCCCTTATGTACACAGGTGCTTCCTGCTAATTTGGATCACATGGGTCTTACAAAGCACGAGTGCTAGCCACAATGAAAAAAGGGACAGAATACATAAAATATGCACAAGCCAAAAAGACAGAAATGGCTGCACATCGCACCCATGGCTGACGCGTACCGGCACAGTGATGTTTTTTGGTTAGGGACTCGTGTATCAGAAGACCTGCACGTGGTACATGAGGCAATATGGTTTGGCCAAATTATATTCTAACTTCTGATGTTGCTTTTAAATATAGCTGAATAAGCTTTTGTGTCAGCCATGGGTGCGATGTGCAGCCATTTCTGTCTTTTTGGCTTGTGCATATTTTATGTATTCTGTCCCTTTTTTCATTGTGGCTCGCACTCGTGCTTTGTAAGACCCATGTGATCCAAATTAGCAGGAAGCACCTGTGTACATAAGGGGAGGATCTCCTAGTATTATCCCATTCTACCTGCAGAGGAATGGAGAGAGGTAAGAGCTTGTTCACACTTGTGTTGCTTGGCGTCCACTTTTTCCGCCGGTGGCGCTTGCGGGGTCCGGGGGGGGCCTTTTAGGGTCTGGTCCTGTGACAATGGAGTTGCAGGGCCATTCCGTGGCCCCCCTTCTCTGCTTGCGCACGTTTTGTGTGGATTGTGCTCGCTGACCGGCACAGTGATGTTTTTTGGTTAGGGACTCATGTGTATCAAAAGACCTGCACGTGGTACATGAGGCAATATGGTTTGGCCAAATTATATACTAACTTCTGATGTTGATTTTAAATATAGCTGAATAAACTTTCGTGTCAGCTATGGGTTCGATGTGCAGCCATTTCTGTCTTTTGGCTTGTGCACATATTATTGTAGTTATATTCCTGTATATAGGAGCAGTATTATAGTAGTTATTCCCAGCATGGCCTCACTTCCCAGCATGTGCACGCCTTGCGGGGGAGGCAGTCACTGACTGACACGGTACAGAGTTAGCGTAGGGACCCGTGTGAACCAGGAAACCTGCACGGGGTACACGGGGCAGTATGGTATGATCAAATTGTATACCAAATTCCTGGTGTTTGTTTTTAAAGTAGCTTAGCGGCTTTAGTATCAGCCATAGGTGTGAGGTGCAGCTGCACTCTTCTCTCCATTTCACATTATAGTAGTTATATTCTTGTATATAGAAGCAGTATTATAGTAGTTATATTCTTGTATATAGAAGCAGTATTATAGCAGTTATATTCCTGTATATAGGAGCAGTATTATAGTAGTTATATTCTTGTATATAGGAGCAGTATTATAGTTGTTATATTCCTGTATATAGGAGCAGTATTATAGTAGTTATATTCCTGTATATAGGAGCAGTATTATAGTAGTTATATTCTTGTATATGGGGCAGTATTATAGTAGTTATATTCTTGTATATAGAAGCAGTATTATAGCAGTTATATTCTTGTATATACAAGTAGTATTATAGTAGTTATATTCCTGTATATAGGAGCAGTATTATAGTAGGTATATACCTGTATATAGGGTGCAGTATTATAGTAGTTATATTCTTGTATATAGGTGCAGTATTATAGTAGTTATATTCTTGTATATAGGAGCAGTATTATAGTAGTTATATTCTTGTATATAGGAGCAGTATTATAATAGTTATATTCTTGTATATAGGTGCAGTATTATAGTAGTTATATTCTTGTATATAGGAGCAGTATTATAGTAATTATATTCTTGGATATAGGGGGCAGTATTATAGTAGTTATATTCTTGTATATAGGAGCAGTATTATAATAGGTATATTCTTGTATATAGGAGCAGTATTATAGTAGTTATATTCTTGAATATAGGGGCAGTATTATAGTAGTTATATTCTTGTATATAGGAGCAGAATTATAGTTGTTATATTCTTGTATATAGAAGCAGTATTATAGTAGTTATATTCTTGTATATAGGAGCAGTATTATAGTAGTTATATTCCTGTATATAGAAGCAGTATTATAGCAGTTATATTCCTGTATATAGGAGCAGTATTATAGTAGTTATATTCCTGTATATAAGAGCAGTATTATAGTAGTTATATTCCTGTATATAAGACCAGTATTATAGTAGTTATATTCCTGTATATAGGGGCAGTATTATAGTAGTTATATTCTTGTATATAGGAACAGTATTATAGCAGTTATATAGAATAGACAGTGTAAAATCAGTATGTCTATGAGCGGTGTAGTCAGATTGGCCTACGCTGCCTCGCCAGGGTTTAATAACATTCCAGGAGACGCTGATCTAATGATCTTTTTCGCCTCATTATAGAATTATAATTATATTATAGAATTATATTGTCTGGGGGGGCCTTTTAGGGTCTGGTCCTGTGACAATGGAGTTGCAGGGCCATTCCGTTGCCCCCCTTCTCTGCTTGCGCACGTTTTGTGGGGATTGTGGTCGCTGACCGACACAGTGATGTTTTTTGGTTAGGGACTCATGTGTATCAGAAGACCTGCACGTGGTACATGAGGCAATATGGTTTGGCCAAATTATATACTAACTTCTGATGTTGGTTTTAAATATAGCTGAATAAACTTTCGTGTCAGCTATGGGTTCGATGTGCAGCCATTTCTGTCTTTTGGCTTGTGCACATATTATAGTAGTTATATTCCTGTATATAGGAGCAGTATTATAGTAGTTATTCCCAGCATGGCCTCACTTCCCAGCATGTGCACGCCTTCCGGGGGAGGCAGTCACTGACTGACACGGTACAGAGTTAGCGTAGGGACCCGTGTGAACCAGGAAACCTGCACGGGGTACACGGGGCAGTATGGTTTGATCAAATTGTATACCAAATTCCTGGTGTTTGTTTTTAAAGTAGCTTAGCGGCTTTAGTATCAGCCATAGGTGAGGTGTGAGGTGCAGCTGCACTCTTCTCTCCATTTCACATTATAGTAGTTATATTCTTGTATATAGAAGCAGTATTATAGTAGTTATATTCTTGTATATAGAAGCAGTATTATAGCAGTTATATTCCTGTATATAGGAGCAGTATTATAGTAGTTATATTCTTGTATATAGGAGCAGTATTATAGTTGTTATATTCCTGTATATAGGAGCAGTATTATAGTAGTTATATTCCTGTATATAGAAGCAGTATTATAGTAGTTATATTCTTGTATAGGAGGCAGTATTATAGTAGTTATATTCTTGTATATAGGAGTAGTATTATAATAGGTATATTCCTGTATATAGGAGCAGTATTATAGTAGTTATATTCTTGTATATAGGAGCAGTATTATAATAGTTATATTCTTGTATATAGGTGCAGTATTATAGTAGTTATATTCTTGTATATAGGAGCAGTATTATAGTAGTTATATTCTTGGATATAGGGGGCAGTATTATAGTAGTTATATTCTTGTATATAGGAGCAGTATTATAATAGGTATATTCTTGTAGATAGGAGCAGAATTATAGTAGTTATATTCCTGTATATAGGAGCAGTATTATAGCAGTTATATTCTTGTATATAGGAGCAGTATTATAGTAGTTATATTCCTGTATATAGAAGCAGTATTATAGTAGTTATATTCTTGTATATAAGAGTAGTATTATAGTAGTTATATTCTTGTATATAAGAGCAGTATTATAGTAGTTATATTCTTGTATATAGGAGCAGTATTATAGTAGTTATATTCTTGTATATAGGAACAGTATTATAGCAGTTATATAGAATAGACAGTGTAAAATCAGTATGTCTATGAGCGGTGTAGTCAGATTGGCCTACGCTGCCTCGCCAGGGTATAATAACATTCCAGGAGACGCTGATCTAATGATCTTTTTCGCCTCATTATAGAATTTAAATGCAGTGAAAGAGAATCAGAATCTGCTGGTGCAGAGAACAGCAGAGTCACTGACGGCAGTGTCAGGAACAAATCATTAGAAAAATCTATCTTCTATTTTATTGTATATAGTGGTCTCCAACTTGACGCTCCTCAGACAGTGATACTACAACCCTCAGCATGCCCAGGCAGATTCTTAAAAAATATGTGGGACACACAGACAATGGACCCAAAGGATTGCTTTAGAAGCAGGTCTAGGGACTGTGATAGTGGTCTGATCTTTTTGGGTAGTCATTTTTTTTCCTGCGTTTTCGCTGTCTCTTGCTGTGTGGTTGGCTACCTCATTCTCTAACCATGTGTCTCACTCTTTTCCCAACCTTATGGCGTATTCGCAGAGCGTATTCAGGTCTTTGAAGTGCCAGGGGCATATCTTCAGAAGGGGCTTATCTTCCAAACCTCTGCCTGTGGGTGTTAATCCGGGACAGCTGGCAGCCGGGCTTGCAGTGATGTGATGATGCCGCTGTATATGTGTGTATAGTCTGGCCCACAAAACTGCCTGTAAGACGGCTAAAGACGTGAAAACAGTCACTTTCACATAGTTTGCAGATCAAAGTCTTTAATTTGCATTCATTTTTAATAATGTTTAATAATAAATGGGAAAAACACATGTCTCTATTGTTAATGTTACAGGGAGACAAAGGTAGATGTTATCCAGGACCGGGTCATGTTCACGACACACACAGGATTATATGGGTTATATGGACCCACATGGGTAATTGTATAGAAACTGCTATGAACTGACTATATACTACATAGATGATGCTCTAAATGATAGCGGATCTAAATAAATAAATAAAGCTCCTGGGCCTCTAAGCAAATGTGTAATGTGGCCCCTATATGCTATGTGTTACTTCTAATACTTGTGCCTTCTTGTATTGCAGAGGCTTCTCAATCACCATTGCAACCTTAGGCTATGTTCACACAACGTATATTTTCGTAAAAAACCACAGCCGTACAATGGTCGTGATTATTACAAAAATATACGTTACCTTGCCCTGTATAGGATCCCGGACGGAGTGTATACACATGGTATACGCTCCGGCTGGGATCCCTAGTGGCGCCGCAAACAACAGCTATTCATTGGCAGCCGCAGAAAACCCTGTCAATGCACACTTGGAGCGAACGGCTCCAGCCGCACGCTTTATAGTGAGCTGTGGGGAGTTCTGAGGCAGATGCGCCCGTATCAGAACTCTGCAGCTGCAAAGATCATCCGGCCGGTACTGCAGTACTGCCGGTCTTTTACTATGTATGAACATAGCCTTATGGTGTTCTTGGTTAAAGGAATAAAAAAATAAAAATACATGCTGGGCTCCTCAAAGGAGCCAACCTGGAAAAAAAAGAGCTGCAGTAGAGAGAACAGGCCTGGCTTTCTTCCCACTGGGTAAATGGGCTCAAAGTTTCTAACATAGAATGGGAACACCTTGTTGCAATTTGCAACAACGGTCGTGATTAATAGAAAAGATACGTTCTGTGAACATAGCCTTAAAGGGGTACTCCAGAAAAAATAGTTCTTCTTCAAGTGAACTTGTCAGAAAGTTTTACAGATTTGTTATTTACTTCTTTTTGAAAATTTCCAGTCTTCCAGTACTTATCAGCTGCTGTGTCATATCCTTCCCTGCCCACACTCCAGCATCATCCTCGGAGGCTCTATTACCCCCCAGGACCTTCAGGGGACCACCCCAGCATCCTAACACTGCCGGAGCACATCCCCACCACGTCAGGCAGTGCGGGGTGATGTCACGGAGACACCGGACGGGAGGCCTCCGATTCAACAGCCGGGTTGCATTACTGTGGGGTTGACTAGTAGGATCTGTGACTACTCTCCGAATTACGTTTTAGTACCTTTTCTGCCCTCTTGTTGTGATCTTGGCTTGCTTACCACTCCTTATCTGTTTGTCTGTCTTGTCCGCGTTTTGTGTTGTCACGTATATTCGGTCAGGGACTGTCACCCAGTTGCCCGCACCTGCCTAGGGCTGATAGAGGCAAGCAGGCAGGGCAAGTGGGCGGTGACAGGTGCAGGGTCCACTTTCCTTGTCTGCCCCGTTTCCTTTCTGACTGGTCTTTCGCAACAGATTCCTGATATGCTGTATGTCCTGGTGTATTCTTTCCAGTCTGACACTGACAAAAAAAATTCTCCGGAGTACCCCTTTAAAGGGAAACTATCAGCAGTTTAGACAAATGTGACCTACTGATATCTCCCTTTTGTGCACGGGACGCTGAGGATGAAGGTATGTCTCCTACCATCATCCTTTGTGCAATTTCCATGTATTTAGTAGTTGTATCCACAGGCTAATCGGGTGCTTTGGAGCCCTGGAGGCGGGACTACACCCCTAGAGCACTGATCCGACCCACCCCTCCTAATCTACACAACTGGCTGGTGCTCTGGGGGTGGTAGTCTTGCCCCCTGTGCTCCAAAACACCCGATAAGTCTGTGGATATAACTACTAAATAGATGGAAATTGCCCAGGTAACTGACATACCTTCATCCTCAGCCCCCCTGCACAAATGTGAAATTTCAGCAGGTTAGATTTGTTTCCCTTTAACCCCTTAGCGACCCATGACGTATCTGATACGTCATGGTGCCGCGGGGGGAGTTCAGAGAGGGGTCCCGTTGCCGCTTCGGCTAATTAAGCCTCTAAATGCAGCTGTCAAACTTGACAGCTGCATTTAGAGGCTTTGCTCCATGCACCCCTGGTGTTAAGTTGGTCGGGGATCCGTCGGAGATCCGTCCTTCTGCCAGTGCCGGGCCTCAGCGTCGCAATGACGCTGAGGCCCGGCACGGCAATAGATTGCTGTGGCCTGCAGCAGGACAAAGCAATCTCTCACTGATCTAATCTAATCTTTGCTGTGTATATACAAATCCCCCAGGGGGACTTCTAGTTAAAGTAAAAAAAAAAGTAAAAATGTTTCTTTATTAATAAAATATCCCCTCCCCTAATAAAAGTCCAAATCACCCCCCTTTTCCCATTTTATAAATATAAATAAATAAACAAATAAATAAACATATTTGGTATCGCCGCGCACTTAATCGCCCGAACTATTAATTAATCACATTCCTGATCTCGCACGGTAAACGGCGTCAGCGCAAAAAATTCCAAAGTGCAAAATTGCGCATTTTTGGCCGCATCAAATCCAGAAAAAAATGTAATAAAAAGCGATCAAAAAGTAGCATGTGTGCAATCAAGGTACCGATAGAAAGAACGCATCATGGCGCAAAAAATGACACCTCAATCAACCCCATAGACCAAAGGATAAAAGCGCTATAAGCCTGGGAAGGGAGCGATTTTAAGGAACATATATTTGTTAACAATGGTTTAAATTTTTTACAGGCCATCAGATACTAGAAAAGTTATACGTGTTATATATCGTTTTAATCGTAATGACTTGAGGAACATATATAACAAGACAGTTTTACCCCAGGGCGAGCGACGTAAACACGAAACTTTTGTTTCTAAGCTTTACCCCTCTACCACAGTACAGAGCACATTACCTGGGTCTGATACTACACAGATGTCATGAGTATTGTTCCCAGTCACTTCATTGTTAGAAGCATGTGGAGTACATGAAAACCTATGTGACGCATTTCAGCCTCAGGTGGTCTTACATAGAATATGCTGTGACGAAGGCCGGCTGAGGATGAGATGCATCACATAGGTTTTCATGTACTCAACATGCTTCTAACAACGAAGAAAGGAAACTTTTTTTTTTTACAGGATACCTATGTGCTGGATTTACTTCTTTATGGATGATTGATGTGCTGGTGTGGATCCCGTATACCACAGTAGGCCACGCATTGAATGGAGAACTTGTGTAGATCTAACCATGTTTTGCTGCTGGTGAGCAGAAGGCTTCAGCCATCTTCTGCCCCCCAGACAACCCCTTGTTGCACTGTTTGATACTGCAATCTTCATTCCTTCCATAATATTTTCCTACTTCTGGCTTCAGATTTTTCTCAGTGGGTGTATTCCCAGTATTATGAGCTGGATGTGAGGGCTGTGCATGGTTAATACTAGTTGTCCTGGCTGTTCTGCTTTCTCTCTGAATTAGCACATAGCCCAGGGGTAAGGAACCTTGGCTTTCCAGCTGTTGCAAAACTACAACTCCCATCATGCCTGGACAGCCAAAGCTTTAGCTTTGGCTGTCCAGGCATGATGGAAGTTGTAGTTTTGCAACAGCTGGAGAGTCAAGGTTCCCTACCCCTGACATGCCTATGTGACTCTCCCCCACAAACTGCCTTATGTATGCTTTCCACCCTATCTACAGTTAGTGTGAGCTGCCCTCCATGCATGCTCTCCCTACTTTCCACACCATTCTCTATACTGTCTATAACACTGAAAGAAGGGAAGGAGAAAGGACTGAGAAATGGGCAGAAACACACTTATCTATACATTGTGTTATGTTACCTGTTGGACCCAGTTTGTAGCTGTGTGCCGCATTGCTTGCCATGTTCCATAGCTATATCTTGTGTTATGTATCTCTGTTCTTGTACATATTGGGGGAGATTTATCAAACATGGTGTAAAGTGAGACTGGCTCAGTTGCCCCTAGCAACCAATCAGATTCCATCTTTCATTCCTCACAGGCTCTTTGGAAAATGAAAGGTGGAATCTGATTGGTTGCCGGGGGCAACTGAGCCAGTTTCACTTTACACCATGTTTGATAAATCTCCCACATTGTTTTATAATGTGATTTATGTTGCAAGTGATATGAGTCACATTTTAAAATGGAAATTGTATGGTTATTAAAGGGGTACTCCAGAGGGAAAAAAATAATCCACTGGTCTTAAAGATTTACAGATTTATATTTTACTTCTTTTAAATCAACTGGTACCAGAAAGAGGCAGAGATTTGTAATTTATTTCAATTAAAAAATCTCCAGTCTTCCAGTACTTATCAGCTGCTGTATGTCCTGCAGGAAGTAGTGTATTCTCTTCAGTGTGACAGAGTGCTCTCTGCTGCCACCTCTGTCCAGAGCAGTAGCAAATTCCCATAGAAAACCTCTCCTGCTCTGGACAGTTCCTGACATGGACAGAAGTGGCAGCAGAGAGCACTGTGTCAGACTGGAGAGAATACACCACTTTCTTCAGGACAGACAGCGGCTGGTAAGTACTGGAAGACTGGAGATTTTTAAATAGAAATAGATTACAAATCTGTATAACTTTCTGGCACCAGTTGATTTGAAAGAAAATGTATTTTTGTTGACCTATCCCTTTAACTATCTTTGTCCTGCAGGAAGTGGTGGATTCTCTCCAGTCTGACACAGTGCTCTCTGCTGCCACCTCTGTCCATGTCAGGAACTGTCCAGAGCAGTAACAAAGCCCTATAGAAAACCTCTTCTGTCTGTGTGGGGGATGCACAGCATGCTGTAGATATGGACAAATGACTGATATGACAGATAGGACTTCTTCACATACAGAACATCTGCAGCCAGGCGACTGGATGGTGGTACACTAGGCGTCAGATCTTTATGTCATCTGTCCATAGACGAGGTGACGAGTGCCGTAGATAGATGACAGGTCACACTGAGTAGCAGTAGGACAGACTTACAGCTGACTGTACAGATGACAAGTATACAGCTGACAAGTGATAGGAAACATACGAGAGAAGGTCCCAGAGCTAGAGCCTGACACTGACAATAACCGGAGTGACAGATGACAAGAGCCCCTGATCAGAACTAAGCTGTGCTTATGTGCATTGACGTCTCATCAGACATATGGGGGGCTTCCTCTTCTCATTTGTAGTGATTTACTTTGCACCTCTCCTGGTAATGGAGCCGCGTTCGCTCACAATCCTCCGCCTGCACAAATGCTGTTTCCACACGGTGTGACATAAACATTTATATTTGCAGATTTTATGCTTTATTAAAGAAGCCGTCACTCACACGTACCGCCTGTCAGACAATGGGGGGAGCCGTCAGCCCGTGAATCCATCTCCGGGTGATTGACAGCTCCTTTCATTGACATTTAATAGTGGCCGCCCATAGGCTGATGTGGCACGCCGTCTGGGATCGCCGAGTAGGGTCTAGTCTGTGACAGGGTTAATTCTCTCCATCTTCTCCCCAGGCCCTGACTGCTACTCCTGGTCAGCTACTTTACCATCCCCAGAAGTCTTAAAGTGCTGAATCTGGGAGTGAGCTAAGTGCCTGTCTCCAGTGTCAGCACAAGGGCCTGCTGGGAAACGCTTAACTCTTTGCTTGCTGAGCAGGGCTGGAAGCTGGAGGTCACTAGGGTTTACATCTGTAATGGTCATCGCATGGCGGCCGGGAGAAGAAAGGGTTAATGGACTCGTAACCTGATGTGATTGACGTGAGTGGCAGGCGCTGTCCTTATTTACTGATGACCACTGAGCTGACCAGAGTCAAGGTGATGAGTAATGGAGAGAGTAAGCAATACTTGCTACAGGTCAATGAAGAGGTCCGCCTTATAATAGGGCGATGGTGCGGGGATCTACAGACATACTGGTGAGAGTGGCACACCAGTATCATAAGGGGCAATGGGGGCTCAGCTGCAGAGCTTTGGGCCTATTGGATGCAATCCTGGTAGACCAGTCCAAGTGGGAGTAATAAAGTAACATTGATCCAAGTTAAAGGGGTAGTTCACCCAAATTTTTTTTTTTCAGATTTGTAATTGACTTCTATTTAAAAAATCTCCAGTCTTCAAGTACTTATCAGCTGCTGTATGTCCTGCAGGAAGTGCTCAGTGCCCAGTGCTCTCTGCTGCCACCTCTGTCCATGTCAGGAACTGTCCAGAGCAGTAGCAAGTCCACATAGAAAACCTCTCCTGCTCTGGACAGTTCCTGACATGGACAGAGGTGGAAAGAATACACCACTTCCTGCAGGACATACAGCAGCTGATAAGTATCGTAAGACTGGAAATTGTTTAAGTAGAAGTGAATTACAAATGTAACTACTATGTAACTTTCTGGCACCAGTTGGTTTGATCAACCTCCTAAAAAAAATATGACTGGGGATTAGTAGCCAAGCAAGGAAAGGATAGCTGTCTGTAGACAGCTGTTTTGGAGTTTTGCCCCTCATCAATACACAGCAGGGATACTACCTCCAATAGGTGGCACCAGAGAGCGGCCTCTCTTCCTTCCTGAGGAGGCTGTTTATAGAGCTGGGCAGGTATAGATACGGTATAAAGTAGTGACAGTACTCTGAGAGCACACTGTGCAGTATAAACAGAGACAGGCCGAGGAATTCACCACTGTGGAGCGAGCAGGGATGAAGATGGGGTGAATCCTGACTGACACTTTTCTATAACTTTTTCCACCTCTTACTTCAGGCTAATACTTTGCACCAGAGTGTAGTATTATAATAGTGGCAGTGATGGTGGAGTGTAGTATTATAATAGTGGCAGTGATGGTGGAGTGTAGTATTATAATAGTGGCAGTGATGGTGGAGTGTAGTATTATAATAGTGGCAGTACAGTGATGGTGGAGTGTAGTATTATAATAGTGAGGGTACAGTGATGGTGGAGTGTAGTATTATAATAGTGGCAGTGATGGTGGAGTGTAGTATTATAATAGTGGCAGTGATGGTGGAGTGTAGTATTATAATAGTGGCAATACAGTGATGGTGGAGTGTAGTATTATAATAGTGGCAATACAGTGATGGTGGAGTGTAGTATTATAATAGTGGCAATACAGTGATGGTGGAGTGTAGTATTATAATCGTGGCAGTGATGGTGGAGTGTAGTATTATAATAGAGGCAGTGATGGTGGAGTGTAGTATTATAATAGAGGCAGTACAGTGATGGTGGAGTGTGGTATTATAATAGTGGCAATACAGTGATGGTGGAGTGTAGTATTATAATAGTGGCAATACAGTGATGGTGGAGTGTAGTATTATAATAGTGGCAGTGATGGTGGAGTGTAGTATTATAATAGTGGCAGTGATGGTGGAGTGTAGTATTATAATAGTGAAAGTGATGGTAGAGTGTAGTATTATAATAGTGGCAGTACAGTGATGGTGGAGTGTAGTATTATAATAGTGGCAGTGATGGTGGAGTGTAGTGTTATAATAGTGAAAGTGATGGTGGAGTGTAGTATTATAATAGTGGTAGTACAGTGATGGTGGAGTGTAGTATTATAATAGTGGCAGTGATAGTGGAGTGTAGTATTATAATAGTGGCAGTACAGTGATGGTGGAGTGTAGTATTATAATAGTGGGGTGCAGTGATGGTGGAGTGTATTATTATAATAGTGGGGTGCAGTGATGGTGGAGTGTAGTATTATAATAGTGGGGGTACAGTGATGGTGGAGTGTAGCATTATAATAGTGGCAGTGATGGTGGAGTGTAGTATTATAATAGTGGGGTGCAGTGATGGTGGAGTGTAGTATTATAATAGTGCCAGTGATGGTGGAGTGTAGTATTATAATAGTGGCAGTACAGTGATGGTGGAGTGTAGCATTATAATAGTGGCAGTGATGGTGGAGTGTAGTATTATAATAGTGGCAGTGATGGTGGAGTGTAGCATTATAATAGTGGCAGTGATGGTGGAGTGTAGTATTATAATAGTGGCAGTGATTGTGGAGTGTAGTATTATAATAGTGGCAATACAGTGATGGTGGAGTGTAGTATTATAATAGTGGCAGTAATGGTGGAGAGTAGTATTATAATAGTGGCAATACAGTGATGGTGGAGTGTAGTATTATAATAGTGGGGGTACAGTGATGGTGGAGTGTAGTATTATAATAGTGGCAATACAGTGATGGTGGAGTGTAGTATTATAATAGTGGCAATACAGTGATGGTGGAGTGTAGTATTATAATAGTGGCAATACAGTGATGGTGGAGTGTAGTATTATAATAGTGGCAGTACAGTGATGGTGGAGTGTAGTATTATAATAGTGGCAGTACAGTGATGGTGGAGTGTAGCATTATAATAGTGGCAGTGATGGTGGAGTGTAGTATTATAATAGTGGCAGTGATGGTGGAGTGTAGCATTATAATAGTGGCAGTGATGGTGGAGTGTAGTATTATAATAGTGGCAGAACAGTGATGGTGGAGTGTAGCATTATAATAGTGAAAGTGATGGTAGAGTGTAGAATTATAATAGTTGCAGTACAGTGATGGTGGAGTGTAGTATTATAATAGTGGTAGTGATGGTGGAGTGTAGTATTATAATAGTGGCAGTGATGGTGGAGTGTAGTATTATAGTAGTGGCAGTGATGGTGGAGTGTAGTATTATAATAGTGGTAGTGATGGTGGAGTGTAGTTTTATAATAGTGGCAGTACAGTGATGGTGGAGTGTAGTATTATAATAGTGGGGTGCAGTGATGGTGGAGTGTAGTATTATAATAGTGGGGTGCAGTGATGGTGGAGTGTAGTATTATAATAGTGGGGTGCAGTGATGGTGGAGTGTAGTATTATAATAGTGGGGTGCAGTGATGGTGGAGTGTAGCATTATAATAGTGGCAGTACAGTGATGGTGGAGTGTAGTATTATAATAGTGGCAGTACAGGGATGGTGGAGTGTAGTATTATAATAGTGGCAGTGATAGTGGAGTGTAGTATTATAATAATGGCGGTGATGGTGGAGTGTAGTATTATAATAGTAGGGTGCAGTGATGGCTGAGTGTAGTATTATAATAGTGGGGGTACAGTGATGGTGGAGTGTAGTATTATAATAGTGGCAGTGATGATGGAGTGTACCATTATAATAGTGGTAGTGATGATGGAGTGTAGTTTTATAATAGTGGCCATACAGTGATGGTGGAGTGTAGTATTATAATAGTGAAAGTGATGGTGGAGTGTAGTATTATAATAGTGGGGTGCAGTGATGGTGGAGTGTAGCATTATAATAGTGGCAGTACAGTGATGGTGGAGTGTAGCATTATAATAGTGGCAGTGATGGTGGAGTGTAGTATTATAATAGTGGCAATGATGGTGGAGTGTAGTATTATAATAGCGGGGTGCAGTGATGGTTGAGTGTAGTATTATAATAGTGGGGGTACAGTGATGGTGGAGTGTAGTATTATAATAGTGGCAGTGATGATGGAGTGTACCATTATAATAGTGGCCATACAGTGATGGTGGAGTGTAGTATTATAATAGTGGCAGTACAGGGATGGTGGAGTGTAGTATTATAATAGTGGCAGTGATGGTGGAGTGTAGTATTATAATAGTGGCAGTACAGTGATGGTGGAGTGTAGTATTATAATAATGGCGGTGATGGTGGAGTGTAGTATTATAATAATGGCGGTGATGGTGGAGTGTAGTATTATAATAATGGCAGTGATAGTGGAGTGTAGTATTATAATAATGGCGGTGATGGTGGAGTGTAGTATTATAATAGTAGGGTGCAGTGATGGTTGAGTGTAGTATTATAATAGTGGGGGTACAATGATGGTGGAGTGTAGTATTATAATAGTGGCAGTGATAGTGGAGTGTAGTATTATAATAATGGCGGTGATGGTAGAGTGTAGTATTATAATAGTGAAAGTGATGGTGGAGTGTAGTATTATAATAGTGGGGGTGCAGTGATGGTGGAGTGTAATATAATAATAATAGTGGCAGTAATGGTGCAGTGTAGTATTATAATAGTGAAAGTGATGGTGGAGTGTAATATAATAATAGTGGCAGTGATGGTGGAGTGTAGTATTATAATAGTGGGGGTGCAGTGATGGTGGAGTGTAGTATTATAGTAGTAGCAGTGATGGTGGAGTGTAGTATTATAAAAGTGGCAGTGATGATGGAGTGTAGTATTATAATAGTGGCAGTGATGATGGAGTGAAGCATTATAATAGTGGGGGTACAGTGATGGTGGAGTGTAGTAAAGTAGTGGCATTCAGGGGCGTAGCTAATGTCTCCTGGGACCTGGTGCGAGAGGTCAACTTGCCCCCCCCCCTCCTTTCACGACCAAGTGATGCTATTGGTGTATATTTATATATATAGACCAATAGTACCAGTATATAGGAAGGAAATATTACCGCCACACCACAACCACTGCCATCACCACCATATTGTTACTGACCAAATCCTGTATACTAAGACCAATAAAACACAGTACTAGATAACTAGTAACAAATAATTCCACCACATACTGACTAACACCACTGCTGCTACTGACTAATACCACCACATACTGACTAACACCAACGCTGCTACTGACTAATACCACCACATACTGACTAACACCAACACTGCTACTGACTAACACCACCACATACTGACTAACACCACCGCTGCTACTGACTAATACCACCACATACTGACTAACACCACCGCCTCTACTGAATAATACCACCATATACTGATTAACACCACCACTGCTACTGAATAATACCACCACATACTGACCAACACCACCACATACTAATGCTACTGCATACTGACTAACACCACCATTGCTACTATTCAGTCATATACAGGTGGACGCAGCTCCACAGATTCTGTACTCAGGTGACTCACAAGGGATATCTTCTGAGTTTTTCCCTTTTCATTTTCTTCTTCTGCCCTGGGCCATTAGGACTTCTCCAAGGCACGAATGCACAAAATCTGCCAGACAGACATATTAGGCTCCTCACTCTATGTGACCCCCCCTTATAGTATATGCCCCCCCCTCTGTGTAGCCTCCTTATAGATGCCCCTTCTGTGTATCCCCTTTTATAGATGACCCCCTGTGTTGTCCCCCTTATAGATGGCACCCTCTCACCCTATGTTGCCCCCCTTAATAGATGGCCCCCTCTCCCCCTATGTTGCTCCCTTATAGATGGCTCCCTCTCCCTCTATGTTGCCCCCCTTATAGATGTCCCTCTCTCCCCCTACATTGCCCCCCCTTATAGATAGCCCTCCCCCCTTATAGATGGCCTCCCTTATAGATAGCCCTCCCCCCTTATAGATGGCCTCCCTTATAGATAGCCCTCCCCCCTTATAGATGGCCTCCCTTATAGATAGCCCCCTCTCCCCCCCTCCTCCCCTTATAGATGTATTATATACATCTGTGAGAGTACAGAAATAATGTACGGTAATAACAGAGATGAGCGAGTACTAAACTTCTTGAATGCTCAAGTGCTTGATACTTTACCTTTAATAAAGTCAATGGTAGGGGAGTGTCTGAAAACCTAGAAAAGTGATAGAAACACCTTGCATGGATGCATCAAAAACTCCCAGCCCCCCTAAATTACCATACTTTGAGAGACTAACGTTATTGGGCACCCACCCCAAGGGGGTAGGAAAGTGGGCATCCCATACACTGTTTATTACACATAAAGGAGGGCCTCATCCACATTTTGCACCAAGTGGAAAACTTCCTTATAATTGCAGGAGACAGCCTGGTGGTGACCCCCATAAAATTGTGGGTGAAAGCCTGTTCTGAACTACCTTATTATTGTGGGTTACAGCCTGTTGTGACCCTGTTAAAAATTGTAGGTAAGAACCTGTTGTGACCTTCCTTATAATTGTGGGTGAGAGCCTGTTTTTACCCTCTCAATAATTGTGGGGACAAGAGGCAGTTTTGACCCTCCAAAAAATGTTGTGGTTGAGAAGGGGCGGTTGCAAGGCGGGAGGAAGTGTGACCCACAGGCGCTCATTGAGGAGCACAACCGTTACCCCAGTAATTTGGGTGCTGACATGTACCGGTGCATGCTGGGGGTGATCAGCCTGATTGTGGTGGCTTCCTTGCTGATCTTCGCACAACACAGTTTACAAAAAACATATCGCTGGTCTTCTGGACTTTCCTGAAAATAATGCCACACGGCAAAAAACCTCCCCCACCGTGAACGGGTGCTCTGGGGAACACTTGCGGGACCACTTGGTATGGTCCACCTTCTGCCTGTGGTCACACCACTATCTCTTGCAGCCGGTAATGCAGATCCCTCCCCCTCTGGAACGCTGGGTCTAGCTGGCTCACCAGTCAGACCAGTCACTTCCCTGTTCACCCCATCCGCACTACCCTGAGATGGGGTGCGGAAGGTGAAAGATGGGGGGGGGGGGGGGAACGGTGGACATGATCTCCTCCAGTTCTTCCTGTACCGTTATTTCAGAGTGTGGTGGCAAACTGACTGGCCGCGTTATCCACCATCTAAGTCAACACCTGCAGACGTTGCTCTGTATTCAGTAGTGGCGTACTACCTGTACCTTCTAACCGGGTGCGGTGGCCAGGGATCCTGCATAAGCCATGTTCTTACTATTGGTATATTGTATGGAACTGGCTTTTTTAAAATTAGACATTTATCAAGACTGGCCTACTTGTACCGAAGTCTTAAATAAAGCCCAGTCCCTTTTTTTCCAGGCTGAATTTAATAAATCCCCCCATAGACTACTAGTCCTAAAAAGCACTTTTGGATAGTTGTGGATATAACTGACAAACGTACAATACTGATATATTGTATAGAACAGTGCTTCTCAAACTGTGAGGCAGGCCTCACCATTGAGTCACCCCCTGAGTACTGCTGTGGACTCTGTTTCTGTCAGCTCCCAGGCCCTACCTAAGGTGCTGACAGTGCGCTGTAGCTGGCAGTCCCCTAGTAAGCATGGTGACTTTTTGGTAATTTTACGTGCAAAAGATTATGTACAATCTGACATCTCCTACTGTAATGAAGTGTCAAAGAGAGAGAGAGAGAGTTGTTTGTGCCACACTCTGACTCACCTCACCACTCCTTCCTCCTCTTCATGAATAATCAGTTCTTGCTGTCCTCCTGCTCGCTCAGCTGTCAGTCAGTGTCTGATTGCAGATCAGTCCTCTGTAGGCGGTTTCTGTCTGAAAGAAACACTCACATATAGTTGAATCTCTAAACTCAAATGGTCAATATGTTGCAACCAAAACCAAGAGTGGACTGAAAACACAGAAAGACTATGTTCACACACTGTCGGAATTTAGTGGATGGCCATCATTTAATGGCAAATAATGGACACTGTTTTAAAATAACGGTGATTATTTCCTATTAAATGGCGGCCATCCACTCAATTTCAACAGGTATTTGAACCAAATAATGAACTGTTGAAGGGTCTCTAGACAGGTGAGTTACCAATAGACCACAGCTCCAACACATTTGGGCTCAGAGATCCAACTATATCTGAGTGTTTCTTTTAGAAATAACCTGCCTACAGAGGACTGATCTGCAATCAGAGACACTGGTTGACAACTGGGCAAGCAGGAGGCCGGGCAGTATTGATTATTCATGAAGAAGAGGGAGGAGAAAGGAGCGGTGAGGTGTGCCAGAGTGTGGCACAAACAACTCCTCTTTGACACTTCATTACAGTAGAAGACCTGAGATTATGCACAATCCACTGCACTGACCAATAATAAAAGGCACCATGCTCACTAGGGGACTGCCAGATACAGTAGACTGTCAGCACCAGTGGTAGGGCCCAGAAGTTGACAGATTCCCTTTAATAAATGTGACTATACCATGCACAATCCTTTCACTGTAAAAATCTCTGGTTTAGGAACATTATTGACTCATTTTGTACATATTTTAATGTTATACAGAGTTTAGGAGACAAATTAAGGGTAGACTAAGCCATGGTTTTTATTTTTGCATGGACTTCCATCACACATGGTGAGGTGAGTTTAGTGACTGTATAGTTATAGAGCAGTATAGTATAACAGTATAGTGACAGTATAGTAATAGAGCAGTATAGTGACAGTATAGTATAGCAGTATAGTGACAGTATAGTAATAGAGCAGTGTAGTGACGGTATAGTAATACAGCAGTGTAGAGACTGTATAGTAAGAGAGCAGTTTAGTGACTGTATAGTTATAGAGCAGTATAGTATAACAGTATAGTGTCAGTATAGTAATAGAGCAGTGTAGTGACAGTATAGTAATAGAGCAGTATAGTTACAGTATAGTTGTATAGTGACAGTATAGTTCCAGAACAGTATAGTGACACTATAGTAATACAGCAGTATAGTGACAGTATAGTACAAAAAGCAGTATAGTGACAGTATAGTAATAGAGCAGTGTAGTGACAGTATAGTAAGAGAGTAATATAGTGACAGTATAGTTAGAGCAGTATAGTGACAGTATAGTTGTATAGCAGTATAGTGACAGTATAGTAAGAGAGTAATATAGTGACAGTATAGTTATAGAGCAGTATAGTGACAGTATAGTTGTATAGCAGTATAGTGACAGTACAGTAATAGAGCAGTGAAGTGACAGTATTGTAATAGAGCAGTATAG
Organism: Dendropsophus ebraccatus; assembly: GCF_027789765.1. NCBI lineage: Eukaryota > Metazoa > Chordata > Amphibia > Anura > Hylidae > Dendropsophus > Dendropsophus ebraccatus. Next base: position 214,768,683 of record NC_091454.1, on the reverse strand, counting down.
TTACAGTATAGTTGTATAGCAGTATAGTGACAGTATAGTAATAGAGCAGTATAGTGACAGTATAGTATAGCAGTATAGTGACAGTATAGTAATAGAGCAGTGTAGTGACGGTATAGTAATACAGCAGTGTAGAGACTGTATAGTAAGAGAGCAGTTTAGTGACTGTATAGTTATAGAGCAGTATAGTATAACAGTATAGTGTCAGTATAGTAATAGAGCAGTGTAGTGACAGTATAGTAATAGAGCAGTATAGTGACAGTATAGTTGTATAGCAGTATAGTGACAGTATAGTATAGCAGTATAGTGACAGTATAGTAATAGAGCAGTGTAGTGACAGTATAGTAATAGAGCAGTATAGTGACAGTATAGTTGTATAGCAGTATAGTGACAGTATAGTATAGCAGTATAGTGACAGTATAGTATAGCAGTATAGTGACAGTATAGTAATAGAGCAGTGTAGTGACGGTATAGTAATACAGCAGTGTAGAGACTGTATAGTAAGAGAGCAGTTTATTTTTTTTAAAAATTTTTTATTTATTTATTTTTATTTTTTTTCTTTCCTCTTTCTTCTCTTCCTCTCGGGTTGTGGGTGGGCGGGCGCTGGTCCAAGAGCTGGCTCTGGGGGGGTTAGGGGGGGTGGGTGGGCAGGGGGGGGGGGGATTGTTGTTTAAATTGTGCTGATTATGAATTCTGTCTTAAAGGCTATTGTGATAAATAAAATATTTTCTAAGTGAAAAAAAAAAAAAAAAAAAAAAAAAAAAAAAGAGAGCAGTTTAGTGACTGTATAGTTATAGAGCAGTATAGTATAACAGTATAGTGACAGTATAGTAATAGAGCAGTATAGTGACAGTATAGTATAGCAGTATAGTGACAGAATAGTAATAGAGCAGTGTAGTGACGGTATAGTAAGAGAGCAGTTTAGTGACTGTATAGTTATAGAGCAGTATAGTATAACAGTATAGTGACAGTATAGTAATAGAGCAGTATAGTGACAGTATAGTATAGCAGTATAGTGACAGTATAGTAATAGAGCAGTGTAGTGACGGTATAGTAATACAGCAGTGTAGAGACTGTATAGTAAGAGAGCAGTTTAGTGACTGTATAGTTATAGAGCAGTATAGTATAACAGTATAGTGTCAGTATAGTAATAGAGCAGTGTAGTGACAGTATAGTAATAGAGCAGTATAGTTACAGTATAGTTGTATAGTGACAGTATAGTAATACAGCAGTGTAGTGACAGCATAGTACAGCAGCGTAGTAATAGAAGTGTACAGTGATAGCGGCGCAGAGCATACTAACACTAAATCTTATATAATGTAGTCATAGGACAATATGAGTGGTAAGTGACATCATCCCTGTCAGACATGGCTGCTTATTAACCAGTATTGCACTAGTGAAGAGGCTAAATGAAAGAGTAGTGTCAGGGAATGATCACAGCTTATGGAGTGGTGACAGCGCCAGTCACAGGGGTGATAATTACCCTATTAACCAGACACATGCGGAAACACTGACAGCAAAGCTGTACTACACGCAGCACTGGTACACTGCTACCAGTACCACTGCAGGGGCACACAGTGACTAAGATCTCAGCTGGGACCTCCCAGCTACTCGCCGATTATAACACGAAGCACTAAGATAGATGAGATAGGTAGATTTGGCAGGGAGAGGGAGAAATACAGAGAGAGAGAGAAGACAGAAAAATATGACATAGATAGATAGATATAGATAGGAGATAGATAGATAACTGATAGATAGATAGATAGATAGATAGATAGATAGGAGATAGATAGATAGATAGGAGATAGATAGATAACTGATTGATAGATAGATAGATAGATAGATAGATAGATAGTTGGCCCGCTCTGTGTGTCTCCTCCTTAGGTGTCCCGGCTGTGTGTTTCCTCCTTAGTTGTCTCGGCTGTGTGTTTCCTCCTTAGTTGTCCCGGCTGTGTGTCTCCTCCTTAGTTGTCCCGGATGTGTGTTTCCTCCTTAGTTTTCCCGGCTGTGTGTTTCCTCCTTAGTTGTCCCGGCTGTGTGTTTCCTCCTTAGTTGTCCCGGCTGTGTGTTTCCTCCTTAGTTGTCCCAGCTGTGTGTCTCCTCCTTAATTGTCCCAGCTGTGTGTTTCCTCCTTAGTTGTCCCGGCTGTGAGTTTCCTCCTTAGTTGTCCCGGCCGTGTGTTTCCTCCTTAGGTGTCCCGGCTGTGTGTTTCCTCCTTAGTTGTCCCAGCTGTGTGTCTCCTCCTTAGTTGTCCCGGCTGTGTGTCTCCTCCTTAATTGTCCTGGCTGTGTGTTTCCTCCTTAGTTGTCCCAGCTGTGTGTTTCCTCCTTAGTTGTCCCAGCTGTGTGTCTCCTCCTTAATTGTCCCGGCTGTGGGTTTCCTCCTTAGTTGTCCCAGCTGTGTGTTTCCTCCTTAGTTGTCCCGGCTGTGTGTTTCCTCCTCAGTTTTCCCGGCTGTGTGTTTACTCCTTAGTTGTCCCGGCTGTGGGTTTTCTCCTTAGGTGTCCCCGGCTGTGTGTTTCCTCCTTAGTTGTCCCGGCTGTGTGTTTCCTCCTTAGTTGTCCCTGATGTGTGTTTCCTCCTTAGTTGTCCCGGCTGTGTGTTTCCTCCTTAGTTGTCCCGGCTGTGTGTTTCCTCCTTAGTTGTCCCGGCTGTGTGTTTCCTCCTTAGTTGTCCCGGCTGTGTGTTTCCTCCTTAGTTGTCCCGGCTGTGTGTTTCCTCCTTAGTTGTCCCGGCTGTGTGTTTCCTCCTTAGTTGCCCCGGCTGTGGGTTTCCTCCTTAGTTGTCCCGGCTGTGGGTCTCCTCCTTAGTTGTCCCGGCTGTGTGTTTCCTCCTTAGTTGTCCCGGCTGTGTGTTTCCTCCTTAGTTGTCCCGGCTGTGTGTCTCCTCCTTAGTTGTCTGGGCTGTGAGTTTCCTCCTTAGTTGTCCCGGCCGTATGTTTCCTCCTTAGTTGTCCCGGCTGTGAGTTTCCTCCTTAGTTGTCCCGGCTGTGTGTCTCCTCCTTAGTTGTCCCGGCTGTGTGTTTCCTCCTTAGTTGTCCTGGCTGTGGGTTTCCTCCTTAGTTGTCCCGGCCGTGGGTTTCCTCCTTAGTTGTCCCGGCTGTGTGTCTCCTCCTTAGTTGTCCCGGCTGTGTGTTTCCTCCTTAGTTGTCCTGGCTGTGGGTTTCCTCCTTAGTTGTCCCAGCTGTGTGTTTCCTCCTTAGTTGTCCTGGCTGTGGGTTTCCTCCTTAGTTGTCCCGGCCGTGGGTTTCCTCCTTAGTTGTCCCGGCTGTGTGTCTCCTCCTTAGTTGTCCCGGCTGTGTGTTTCCTCCTTAGTTGTCCCGGCTGTGTGTTTCCCCCTTAGTTGTCCTGGCTGTGTGTTTCCTCCTTAGTTGCCCCGGCTGGGGATTTCTCCATAGTTGTTCTGTGTGTTTCCTCCTTAGTTGTCCTGGCTGATATTAGATATCTCCTATCTATCTATCTATCTCTATCTATCTACACAAAAGGGTTCCACAGCACTCAGTGAAGCCAGGGGTGTCAACCAACACACCAGAGTCCAAGGTGTAGGTATATAGGACTGCTATCTATCTCCTATCTATCTATCTATCTATCTATCTATCTATCTATCTATCTATCTATCTATCTATCTATCCTTTGTAGGTGGGAAAACATATATTTCCCACTGTATGATAGATAGATAGATAGATAGATAGATAGATAGATAGATAGATAGATAGAGAGAGACAGATAGGAGATAGATAGATAGATAGATAGATAGATAGATATAGAGAGATAGATAGATAGATAGGAGATAGATAGATAACCAGATTACTAGTTATCATAAAGCTCCTTTGTAGTATACATCTCAGTGTCAGTATGCAATGCTGTATACTCTCTGTATGTGCACTACATGCTGTATATTCTGTATACATGCTCTGCTGTGAGCATTATATGCTGTATACTCTGCTGTGTGCATTACATGCTGTATACTCCCCAGTGTGCATTACATGCTGTATACCCCGCTGTATGCATTACATGCTGTATACTCCGCTGTATGCATTACATTCTGTATACTCCGCTGTATGCATTACATGCTGTATACTCCCCAGTGTGCATTACATGCTGTATACTCCGCTGTATGCATTACATGCTGTATACTCCGCTGTATGCATTACATGCTCTATTCTCCGCTGTATGCATTACATGCTGTATACTCCACTGTATGCATTACATGCTGTATACTCCACTGTATGCATTACATGCTGTATACTCCACTGTATGCATTACATGCTGTATATTCTGCTATGTGTATTGTATATTGCGCTCTCTGCTGTGTGCATTACATGCTGTATACTCCGCTATGTATATTGTATATTGCTGTATACTCTGCTGTGTGCATTACATGCTGTATACTCTGCTGTGTGCATTACATGCTGTATACTCCCCTGTGGGAATTACATGCTGTATACTGTGTTGTGTGCATTACATGCTGTATACTGTGCTGTGTATATTGTACGTTGTGTTCTCTGCTGTGTGCATTACATTCTGTATACTGCGCTGTGTGCATTACATGCTGTATACTCCGCTGTGTGCATTACATGCTGTATACTCTGCTGTGTGCATTACATGCTGTATACTCCGCTGTGTGCATTACATGCTGTATACTCTGCTGTGTGCATTACATGCTGTATGTGCCGCTGTGTGCATTACATGCTGTATACTCCGCTGTGTGCATTACATGCTGTATACTCCGCTGTGTGCATTACATGCTGTATACTCTGCTGTGTGCATTACATGCTGTATACCCCGCTGTGTGCATTACATGCTGTATACTCCGCTGTATGCATTACATGCTGTATACTCCGCTGTATGCATTACATGCTGTATACTCCGTCGTGTGCATTGTATGCTGTATATGCTGCTGTGTGCATTACATGCTGTACACTGCGCTGTGTGCATTGCATGCTGTATATGCCCGCTGTGTGCATTACATGCTGTATACTGTGCTGTATGCATTACATGCTGTATACTCCGCTGTATGCATTACATGCTGTATACTCCGCTGTATGCATTACATGCTGTATACTCCGTCGTGTGCATTGTATGCTGTATATGCTGCTGTGTGCATTACATGCTGTACACTGCGCTGTGTGCATTGCATGCTGTATATGCCGCTGTGTGCCTTACATGCTGTATACTCCGCTATGTGCATTACATGCTGTATACTGTGCTGTGTACAGTACATTACATGCTGTATACTCCGCTGTGTGCATTACATGCTGTATACTCCGCTGTGTGCATTACATGCTGTATACTCCGCTGTGTACATTGTGTTCTCTGTGCATTACACGCCGTGTACTCTCCTGCTGCACGGCTCTGATGCTTTATGTGCAGGAAGCAGAAGGGTTAAGCACTTGGTGCAGTGTCGCCATGTAGTGGCACAGGCTGCTGCTGTTCCTGTTGTAGTATGGTGAGGCGGTTCAGCACTTGGACAGCTCCCAGCCCAGACCAATGTGTGACACATCACTGCATAGCTGGCTCCACACTTTCCCTCCTGCTCTCCAGCGCCCTCTACAGCTGACCCTTAACTTCAGGAGCAGAGTGTGTCCAGCACCTGTACAGTGTGGCGGCCCAGGCTACTACCTTATCCATCACCCACTCTCCTCACCCCCTTCTGTCACTTTCCACTTGGCTTGTCATATTCCTCCCCCCACCTATAGAAACTCCTGTGTGGGTTTGGCAGGCCAGCTGCTGCAGTGATTGGCCTGGGGCTATCATGTGTAGCTGGAGAGAGCGAGCAGCCAGGATGAATTACACCTCCACCTTTATGCCCAATCCATATCCTGTAGGTGATCCATATTCTATAGGTCTGTCCGGCTGCGACCAGTCTTATCCAATCTGCTCTTTCAGATCCTCTTATGTCTCCCAATGGCCGATCCTAGGCAGACCTCTTAGTATTGCATAGGGCTGGGGGAGTGGTGGTGGTGGTAGGGGGGGAGTGGAGATGAGGACTGCAGCATATCTCTCCCCTCCTTCTCTCCCAGTCTCTCCCCCTCCCCTCCTCTCCTGCTGGATGGCTCTCCCTCCGCTCCTGCTGCTCCTGTAAAGGATTGAGACTTAGCAGCTATCTTCTCAGACTGGACCCACATAGGAGCATCTCTATCTATAATAAGAGGGGTTATGATGGAAGTGGCAAGCATTGCAGAAGCTGCCCCCCTGCCCTACCCTCATCTTCCTATTACCAATCAATCAATAAGCCATTGTCAATGATTTCCCATCTCCAAATGTCATTGTGGCTCAATCGTGAGGTTCTCCAAGACTCCCCCATACTCTGAAGCCTGCCTCATCTCCCTCCTCCCGCTCAGTCCCCCCACCACCACCTCTCGCTCTCTCTTCCTATCACCCACAACCACCCCCCCCCCCCCTTTCCACCTCCTCCTCCTCCCACCGCCCCGGACGGATTGCAGGATCTTGAAAGATGCAGCTCTGAAAACGGCAGGTCTGAAAACGGCAGAGCGTGCAGGGGAGAGGGTCCGCACCGCAAGACCCCTCAATCTTTTTTTTTTTTATTTTTCATTTTCGTTTTTTCCCCCTTTTTTATTATTGGGTTTTTTTTGTTGTTTTTTTTTTTTCTAAAGAGACAAGTCCGGCGGCGAGGGAATGTGTGATCGCCCCCTGTTCTTAACCGTTACCTCTCCACATATCTCTCTCCATTTGTTGCCTGCGACCTGGACTTTCATGCATGAAGACCCTGTATAGAATAGTATACATATATAGGACTTGTTAATGGGCGTACGTGTCTTCTGCCTGCTGTGTATACTACTGTTAAGTTGAGAGCTCCTCTCAGTATATTCCTGTATTTTCTATATGAGCACCTGTCTGAGGAGATACCTGAGGAGTGTGCAGTCGTATCTGGGACGCTGCCTGTCTGGATGAGATGTGATGCTTTGCAGCGTCCTTACCTCTTCTTTTCCTACATCTTTTCCTTGCTCCTCGCTTTCCGGTAACCCGCGGACTTTGTCCCCGACATCATGGGGGCTCGCTTCGGGGACGAGGTGCCGGCCCGTGGTGGGGGAGTCGCAGGTCGTGGAAGTCGACAAGGTGGGCCCCCGGGGGCCCAGCGGATCTACAAACAGTCAATGGCACAGAGGGCCCGAACTATGGCGCTGTACAACCCAATCCCAGTACGGCAGAGCTGCTTAACCGTCAACCGTTCCCTCTTCCTCTTCAGCGAAGACAACGTGGTGAGGAAATACGCCAAAAAAATCACCGAATGGCCATATCCTTTTAATTATTGGCATTGGGGTGAAATAGGCCATGGTGCACTGTAAGGGTTAAACACGTCTCCATGCCGTAATGGTTGGTTGTATTTATACTGATTTACATGAACCATTGATATAGACAAATCCATCTACAGGCGGTATATGTGTGTCCACATATATATGTGCATGTATGTCTATGGGTCTGTAGTGTCATACAAGTCTATCCTATATATCTGTGTGTACCTATATATGCTGTGTCCTGTATGTTGTACCTGTGTGTAGGGATCTATAGAATGTGACTATTAGCCTTCCTGTATATGGTATGTGGCTACAGCAATGTACAGTATTATGCTTCACCTCCAGGAAATGTATCTGGCATTCTATCTATCTATCTATCTATCTATCTATCTATCTATCTATCTATCTCCTATCTATCTATCTATCTATCTATCTATCACCTATCTATCTATCTATCTATCTATCTATCTATCTATCTATCTATCTATCCATCCATCTACCTGCCCTCATACAGTATGATCCTATGGACTATGTGTATCTATGTATATATGTACAGGTATCTATATACACTAGCAGTACATCTAGCTGATGTGTCCAGGACCTGTACAGTGTGTATATAGACACATATACTGTCTGGGCAATGTAATAAATGTGCCAGTACCGTGTCACTGTCCCCATGGTTCAGTGCATATGTTTGGTTATCTATGAGTGCTGGGCACAGCATATATAGAACATGTATGGTGCTATATATAGCACTGCAGTGCAATGCTCCATTAATAAATCCGCCTGATAATGCTGCATTCTATGCACATATCCCTGAGGTTTACCAGCTGACGGGGTTCATGGTAAACATAGCCCTGGTAAAGCTGTGTGTATGGTTGTATGCTTCTCATGCATTTCATGGCGTACAGTGCATATGTATCCACTGCAGTGTGCAAGGTGCAGTCCTCCTGGTCATACCTGTGCTCTACATACATATAGGTGTACACTGGAGTGTAGACGCAGTGCTTGTCATGTGGATCGTGTATACCTGCATAGTACCTGGCCAAATATATGGGATTTATCCAAGCCACATAATGTATGTAATATACATGGATGGTTGTATAGGCATAATATCTCTCTACTAGCATCATCTATGTCAATATTAAATCAGCTGGCCTTTCCTATATTAACTGATGTCATATTGGGGGTCTAAATGTTGATGTATGTGACGTCTAGAGAAATCCACCCTTCAGGCTGTTTTCCTGGGGAAGTGAGATAGGAGCAGATAATGGTCAGCGCTGGGGAGCTTTGCTGCAGACATGCCATAAGGCTGCGAGAACATAGCCCAGAGTGCTGATGGGGGAAGGTGCCTAACTGCTGTCATGGGGTTAATACAGTGTGGGTAATACAGGACCACAATCGCCGTGTATCTCCATCAGCTCGTCTGTAGAGCTGGCAATCTAGGGACGGCAGGGAAAATCATGCTTTATTTCCTTTTCCTTGTACATGATGTTTCCTTGTATATGACATGTTTACTTCTACATTATGCTCAAATGCTTTACATGGAAAAGAACACACATTTCCTCCAGGATAGGATCAGTCACTAGGGCAGTGCCCAATATTATGGGTCATCCAGCAGATACCCTTATAAATGTATGCCCACTAAATACCCAGATCCCTATTCTGTATGTACAGAGTGAGCTCCACCCTCCACCAGTCATGAGCATCAAGAGGGCACATGCACTATACCCTAGACTCTGCCTTGAACAAATCTATGGGAAAATACAGGCTTCAAAGTGGTCGAGCAGGCCTAGCTCCCCACTATGAGGACATCTTGGCATACCACTTCATAGGAATTTTGGTGAAGTCCGGTTACAGAGACTAGAAACCAGAAAAATCTAACACTAAAAAAACATGAAATGGAGCCATACAGGATGTGTTCAATGGTGAAGCAACCATAATGGTAGATACCAGTGTTACAGTATGGGTTGTGTTTAAGCATATGAAGCCCAGCCAAGCATATGTTCTGGCTTTTATAAGCAATATAACTGGGCCCACCTGGATTCCTGATCTATCGGGCCACCCACTTAGGGTTAGGTAGAAGTCTTAACCAATCAAAGCTTGGTTAAAAGTTGAATTCATGCAGTTTGCCCCAAGACTCATCCAACTAGTTGACGGCCTAAAAATTCATCTGTAACCAGTTGATTATAAAATTGGTTCAACCAATGGCTAATTCCAAAATTTCTGTTCTCCCGCGCCAGGTCCAAAGATCAAACAAATGGTTTATACAAGGTTCAATCACCCAACAAGAGGCACTAACATTGAATAGACATCTTTTGGCGCCAAACTTATGTTGGCCAGTGGTTGGTCCCAATATTCAAAGGTCGTATAGTTAGCCTCGACAGTCCTTCAAATTAATTTGGCCTAGATATTTTTATTTGGTTATCAGTAGCCCCCAAGATCCTGTTGACCAAGTCTTGGTCCTAATACTTGGCTGGCCCAACAACCAAGTCTTTGCTGGCTGTCTTCATTGACCAGGTCCCTTTTTTCATTAGTGGGGTCTATTACAGGACATGTAAGATGAACATGGATATATATTAGAAGGGGGCATCTCACTTTGATCACACACACACACATGACATCTGAGGATATTTCCTCTGTAGCAGTAGGATCAATATTCACCATCATGGCTGTTCTCTAGATATTCATCTGATACGACGACTCATACTCTTCCTGAGGGGATTCATGTGATACTATAGTCTCAGAGCAATTAGGATCCAGATCTGAATTGCTGACTCCTAATTCAATACATGGATAAGCTATAACATGTCTTAAGATAGGTTTACCATGTCTTAAGATAGGTTTACTCCTGCCCTATGGTATACGCCACTGGGGTAGGAGTAAGGTCCAACAAAGAAGGAGTAGACACTTTCCTTGCCCACGGGTTATGGAAAGCATTTATGTAAGGAAACAATCACATTGGTGGGGAGACATGAATGACTAGGCTTTTAGAGTGCTAGGTGGGCATGTATTCTGATATATTTTCTTATTGTATAGGCTTAGGTTTTCAAAGGGTTTCTCAATCCCTACTTGCTAGAAAGCTCTCTTGACAACAGGCTGATCATAAAGTGTCCCCACTGTGGAAACTCAAGCGATCAGGTGTGATCTGTGGTTTAATCTGGCAGTAAGCGCTCAATTTCCCAACAGCGCCACCACTGGACAAATTAAGCATTACACAGTTCTAATTCTCAAAGCAGTGGGTTGTCTGTGTAATGCAGGACAGGACAGCTCCTCCACTGCGAGAGACAAACTTTGTAACCACTCTCCACCATGGCCAAGTGATGTGGATCCTGAACCCTTCTATACAAACTTAGAATTCCCAAATCGGGTATATGAAAATGGGTTTTTCTATACTGGAGGACCACTTTAACCCTTGTTTACCAATCCCAGAATACAGAGCTTATATTTTTTTAACAACTGTTTCTTTGATGAAGCTTGTCTGATTTGCTGCTGTATCCTGTGTGGCAAGTTGCTCATGTGGAATAGGCCGATTTGCACTCCTGTCAGTTTATCTGACACATGTAAACAGTTGCAGTGGCAAGAGGAGCCGCAATTCACCGTCATGTCATAATGTTAAATAAGTTCCACGCTTAACAACTTCTCCTGAAAGTATATATTGTGCTCCATCAAGAACCCAGAGACTGCTGACTGCATTGACAGCTGATCTGATGCAAGAGATGCCATGTGACACTCCTCAGTATACATATGCATGCGCCCCTACACAGAGCGTTCACTGCGTACTACTCGCCGAAGAAATAATACCGATTCTTTGGTAGGAAAAGCTTCAGTTATTGGAGAGGAGCCATACTCCAACAATCCATGACTGAAGCTTCTTCCTGGTGCTGCTTCAGAAGATTTTGTCACTACTTATACATCCCAACATGAGTTGACCAGAACTACTAACCTCCTGATGTCAATCACTATGGTGGTGGGACGACCATTATTACATATGAGTGAGTGTAGACCACAGTTGCTTATATCCTGGTGACTGCCCACAATACTGTACTGGATCACTTGTAATACTCCGGCGGGTTTCGTACATTTTAAGGGGGAGATTTATCAAACATGGTGTAAAGTGGAACTGGCTCATTTGCCCCTAGAAACCAATCAGATTCCACCTTTCATTTTCCAAAGAGTCTGTGAGGAATGAAAGGTGGAATCTGATTGGTTGTTAGGGGCAACTGAGCCAGTTTCACTTTACACCATGTTTGATAAATCTCCCCCTATGTGCTTATTCATGGCTGTTGTTGTGAGATCAGGAAACGAGGCATATATATGTATCCTGTCCTGTGATATAACATATGAATAATAGTAACACTACTGGATGAGTGCAATCTATGATGTGGAACCATGATAAGTGGAACATGACAAAATGATGTGCAATATACACTAGAGCCACTAAACCTTTATCTGGAATTGGATTGTATTTCCATTTAAATACACAGGTGTTAGAAAGTTGTACAGATTTGTAATTTGCTTCTATTTAAAAATCTCCAGTATTCTAGTACTGACCAGCTGCTGTATGTCCTGCAGGAAGTGGTGTATTTTCTCCAGTCTGACACAGTGCTCTCTGCTGCCACCTCTGTCCATGTCAGGAACTGTCCAGAGCAGCAGCAAATCCCCAAAGAAAACCTCTCCCGACTCTGGACGGTTCCTGACATGGACAGATGTGGCAGCAGAAAGCACTGTGTCAGACTGGAAAGAATACACCACTTCCTGCAGGACATACAGCAGCTGATAAGTACTCGAAGACTGGAGATTTTAAATATAAGTATATATATAAATATAAGTACCCCTTTCTTGCATTGTCACCCTAGTTTATATTTGACTATTATGCCACAAGGTTGGAGGCTGTGGAGTAAAGCATTGATCATCTTTGGCCCAGTAAAGGTGCTGGAGCCTTATGTCAAGTCCTTGTAATATACTAGTATAGACACATTTTAGCATATGAACCAATCTATATTGTGGTCCCATATCAATATAGGACCCCCCCCCCCCCCATCCCCTCTTATGTATGATTTATTCACCACCCTATCACTCCACCAGCTGGCCTCTGAGATCAGTAACAATTGGGGTCTCTGTGGTGTCAGATAAGTAGACATCCGGAAAAGACGAGAAGGGATGAAAGAGCCCTATATTTAGGCCCCAATTTCCGAATGTGACAGCCAAGTTATATGGTCCATTAACCTTTCACTGAGCCTATGCTTGAATGGGGCTGAGCTGCGTTAGGCGACACAGCTGATGAACAAGAGAGGTGCAATTTCTGGAACAAAAGCTGATCTAATCTCGGACAACCCCTTCAATAGAGTAATGACAGCCATCAGGACCCCCTTACTACCCAGCAGAAGATGGCAGACCTAACTACAACTTATAGCTGTATAGACTAGTGGGCATGGTACTGTAAGCTCCTCATCCCACCATCATATCACAGTGTTGGCTCTATGCTATTGGACTAGAAGGACACCATTGTACAGACAGCACCGTTTGGCCAGGTTCCTTTTGGACAGTCGAAGGCTGTCCAAAAGGAGCCTGGCCAAACGGTGCTGTCTGTACAATGGTGTCCAATCTAGTATAAGGCTATGTTCACACATCGTACTTTTTATGAAAATGATGATCGTGTCAATTATTTCCAGCCGTTGTCCATAGACTTTAGTGCAGTTTTCATTTAAAACAACGGCTGTTGTTTTGAGTATCTAACAACGACCGTTGTTTTAAATGAAAACCAATATCCAGTACATTGTTTGAACATAGCCTAATATTGCAAACTGGGCCCACTGTGCATCAGGTCATGATATCTCCATCTGATATCTATTATTCATATGTTTACTTCAGATTAAACCTCACCCTGTAACAAGGCAAATCTATGTGCCCCGGTGGCAGCAAGAAGGGACCCCATGGATATCTTATGATACCCCTGGACCTTGTCAGTAGAGGACTGAAGGCTTTGCAGTTCCTGATGGGCACCTTTGTGGGTGCCCTGGTTATGTGCAGTAAGGGGCGATCTATGGTGGCGTCTTTGATGAAGACCCAATTTGTGGCATTGTCTGGTGTTTTGTTAAGAGACCGGCAGCAGGGTACGGTTGTTGCATAAGCTGAATGTGTTCATTTACTGTAGATCCTGAGAATTGCATTGCAGCTGCTTCAGTGAGCAGAACTAAATTAAAAAATAAAGCAAACTGCATTTGGTACTTTGCTGAGCTGTGCAGTATTGGTTCGCAGTCAGCTTTCTCTTTGATGGATGCTTCCTCCACAGGCTTTTCCTTCATCGTACTCACTGCTGCTTCTCTTATTCTTGGTTCAGTTCATTCGATGGAGGGGGTGGGGGGCTAAGGGTAATACCATTTGTATACTGTATGAATAAAAGGCACCAACTGCACAAAATGCTACATAAACATGTCTACAAAGGTCAAAAAGCAGCATGCAAGCCCTTCCGTACTGCAACCACCTCGCTCCTTTCTAGTTATATTAACAAATGTATTACATACAGTACTTTTATATCATCGGTCTGATTTTAACCTCCTCTTATACTTGACATTACCATCAAAGACATAGCATTGCCATCAGAAAAGGACCATCTGGCCCATCTAGTCTCCTTTATTTTTATCTTAAGACAGATATATATGGGCAATACTGCACCTATATACAAGACTATAACTACTATAATACTGCTCCCTATATACAAGAATATAACTACTATAATACTGCTCCTATATACAGGAATATAACTACTATAATACTGCTCCTATATACAAGAATATAACTACTATAATACTGCCCCTGTGTACAAGAATATAACTACTATAATACTGCTCCTATATACAGGAATATAACTACTATAATACTGCTCCTATATACAAGAATATAACTACTATAATACTGCTCCTATATACAGGAATATAACTACTATAATACTGCCCCTATATACAAGAATATAACTACTATAATACTGCTCCTATATACAGGAATATAACTACTATAATACTGCTCCTATATACAAGAATATAACTACTATAATACTGCTCCTATATACAAGAATATAACTACTATAATGCGGTTCAGGGAAGAAACAGAGTGCTGCACCTCACACCTATGGCTGATACTAATGCCGCTAGGCTAAATAAAAAACACATCAGAATTTAGTGTATGAATTGATCAAGCCATACTGCCCCATGTCCCTCGTGCCGGTATCTGATACACATGGGTCCCTACACTAAGTCCACACCGTGCCAGTCAGTGGCCACCAACCCCGCAGGCGTGCACAGTCAGGGAACGGGGGCCATGGGACGGCCCTGCGACCCCCATGCCACAGGACCAGACCCAAAAACACCACACCAGAACCCGGCCTCCTGGTGAGACCCACATGACCGCAATTAGCAGGAGACACCTGAGTGCACATGGTTTTAATCCCTCCTGTTTTTTCCCATTCTGTTTGCTGCAGCTATGGTGAGTGTAATGCCTTATCCAGACTTGTGCTGCTTGGGGGCGACCTTCTCCGCCGGCGGTGCTGGCCGGGTTCTGGTGTGGTGTTTTTGGGTCTGGTCCTGTGGCATGGGGGTCGCAGGGCCGTCCCATGGCCCCCGTTCCCTGGCTGCGCGCGCCTGCTGGGTTGGTGGCCACTGACTGGCACGGTGTGGACTTAGTGTAGGGACCCATGTGTATCAGATACCGGCACGAGGTACATGGGGCAGTATGGCTTGATCAATTCATACACAAAATTCTGATGTGTTTTTTATTTAGCCTAGCGGCACTAGTATCAGCCATAGGTGTGAGGTGCAGCACTCTGTTTCTTCCCTGAACCGCATAACTACTATAATATTGCTCCTATATACAAGAATATAACTGCTATAATACTGCTCCTATATACAAGAATATAACTACTATAATACTGCTCCTATATACAAGAATATAACTACTATAATACTGCTCCTATATACAAGAATATAACTACTATAATACTAGCCCTATATACACGAATATAACTACTATAATACTGCTCCCTATATACAAGAATATAACTACTATAATACTGCTCCTATATACAAGAATATAACTACTATAATACTGCTCCTATATACAAGAATATAACTACTATAATACTGCTCCTATATACAGGAATATAACTACTATAATACTGCTCCTATATACAAGAATATAACTACTATAATACTGCTCCTATATACAAGAATATAACTACTATAATACTGCTCCTATATACAAGAATATAACTACTATAATACTAGCCCTATATACACGAATATAACTACTATAATACTGCTCCTATATACAGGGATATAACTACTATAATACTGCTCCTATATACAAGAATATAATTACTATAATCCAACTAGGGAAGAAGATCTGAGTTAGCACCAAAGTGCAGTCAATGTGTGTGGCCGGCTCAGCACCTAGAGTCTAGCTGCTCCGCACGAGCCCCCGCTCCAACAGCGTGTAGCAATTAGTGGAAGAAAATCACCTGGGCTCAGCGATGCAGTGCTCAATGATAGCTTTATTCTGTGATCCTTTAAAAGCAACGGATACAATACATCGGCTCTCACAGTCTCACGCCAACATGTTTCTGGTACGTCACATACCCTTAATCATGGCTAAGGTTAGAGCCATACAGGTGAGTATAAATAGGTGGTCCGACTCCGCCCAGAAGCGTGATGGCATCACGCTTCTGGGCGGAGTCGGACCACCTATTTATATTCACCTGTATGGCTCTAACCTTAGCCATGATTAAGGGTATGTGACGTACCAGAAACATGTTGGCGTGAGACTGTGAGAGCCGATGTATTGTATCCGTTGCTTTTAAAGGATCACAGAATAAAGCTATCATTGAGCACTGCATCGCTGAGCCCAGGTGATTTTCTTCCACTAATTAGCACCAAAGTCCAATGTCATGTCATGTGTACCCACGAGCTAGGACATGTACGGTGAGGGTAGTAGGCTAACGGTGTGCAGCATAGGGGTGCAAAGCTGTAACAAAGTGTATAGGTAATCCAACAGGGGAGACAAAGAAGCTTGCACTCACCAAAAACCGCTGCGGTATAAGTCCGTTTTATTTCGTCTTAATAGACAAGAGTGGGGAGGGGAAGTGAAAGCAGGGGCGTCCAGTCTGGACGCCCCTGCTTTCACTTCCCCTCCCCACTCTTGTCTATCAAGACGAAATAAAACGGACTTATACCGCAGCGGTTTTTGGTGAGTGCAAGCTTCTTTGTCTCCCCTGTTGGATAACTACTATAATACTGCTCCTATATACAAGAATAGAATATGCTAGAATATAACTGCTATAATACTGCTCGTCTGATGGCTGTCTTTTTGGATGTCCGTCATTTTGAGGCTAAATAACGTCTGTTATAGACGTCGAACGGCCAAAAAACACGTTGTGTGAACCTAGCCTTACAATATTTGTATTCTTGTATGTAGCAGGCAGTGTTATATTTATATACATTGGGTATTATTTTGTGCCTCAGTTGGAAACTCTTTAAACTTTTGGATATTTAATGCTGCCTGGCTCTGTGGCAGTATCATAGTAGGTATACTCCAGTACATTGCATTATTATTTTGTGCCTCTGTTGGAAACTGTGTTAATGGGTTTCAAAATAATAAAACTGTGCACTTTTTGATTTTGAGTGCAGCCTAGAATGATCTGCTATAATATTATAGTGGGTATGTTCTTGTACATAGGGTACAAGCTAACAAGCTCTCCAGCATAGAGACTTTGAAAACAATCTAAGAGGTATTCTTGGGTTACGAGAATAAGTTTGTAATGCACACATGATCGAGGTGTCTATACTTCAGATGTTGCAGAGAAGGTCACAAAAATGTCCATACTGGTATCTAGTCACTGCAAGAATATACAATGTCAGTCAGAACTTATAGGCCCCATCAATTCTACACAAACTATTCAAACAGCAGTAAGAAGAAGGATTAGGAAGTATACAAAGTAGTATTATAGTAGTTATATTCTTGTATGTAGGAGCAGTATTATAGTAGTTATATTCTTGTATATAGGAGCAGTATTATAGTAGTTATATTCCTGTATATAGGAGTAGTATTATAGTAGTTATATTCCTGTATATAGGAGCAGTATTATAGTAGTTATATTCCTGTATATAGGAGCAGTATTATAGCAGTTATATTCTTGTATATAGGTGCAGTATTATAGTAGTTATATTCCTGTATATAGGGAGCAGTATTATAGTAGTTATATTCTTGTATATAGGAGCAGTATTATAGTAGTTATTCCAGTCCAAATAGAAAAAAGAGCTAGCACTCACCATCTGCTGAAAACATAGTCCATTTTATTCAGGGTTCACTTCAGCATGTGTACGGGGGAGGGAGGTGAAGGCAGGTGCGTCAAGTGACGCACCTGCCTATTACTAAGGTTATGTGGCAGTAGTGAGGTGATACCCAATAAGTATTACTATGGGTATGTGGCGGTAGTGAGGTGATACTGATGAGTATTACTATGGGTATGTGGCAGTAGTGAGGAGATACTAATGAGTATTACTATGGGTATGTGGCAGTAGGGAGATGATACTGGTGAGTATTACTATGGGTATGTGGCAATAGTGAGGTGATACTGATGAGTATTACTATGGGTATGTAGCAGTAGTGAGGATACTGATGAGTATTACTATGGGTATGTAGCAGTAGTGAGGTGATACTGATGAGTATTACTATGGGTATGTAGCAGTAGTGAGGATACTGATGAGTATTACTATGGGTATGTAGCAGTAGTGAGGTGATACTGATGAGTATTTTTATGGTTATGTAGCAGTAGTGAGGATACTGATGAGTATTACTATGGGTATGTGGCAGTAGTGAGGATACTGATAAGTATTACTATGGGTATGTAGCAGTAGTGAGGATACTGATGAGTATTACTATGGGTATGTAGCAGTAGTGAGGTGATACTGATGAGTATTTCTATGGTTATGTAGCAGTAGTGAGGATACTGATGAGTATTACTATGGGTATGTGGCAGTAGTGAGGATACTGATGAGTATTACTATGGGTATGTAGCAGTAGTGAGGTGATACTGATGAGTATTTCTATGGTTATGTAGCAGTAGTGAGGATACTGATGAGTATTACTATGGGTATGTGGCAGTAGTGAGGATACTGATGAGTATTACTATGGGTATGTAGCAGTAGTGAGGTGATACTGATGAGTATTACTATGGGTATGTAGCAGTAGTGAGGTGATACTGATGAGTATTACTATGGGTATGTGGCAGTACTGAGGTGATACTGATGAGTATTACTATGGGTATGTAGCAGTAGTGAGGTGATAGTGATGAGTATTACTATGGGTATGTAGCAGTAGTGAGGTGATACTAATGAGTATTACTATGGGTATGTGGCAGTAGTGAGGATACTGATGAGTATTACTATGGGTATGTGGCAGTAGTAAGGATACTGATGAGTATTACTATGGGTATGTGGCAGTAATAAGGTGATACTGATGAGTATTACTATGGGTATGTGGCAGTAGTGAGGATACTGATGAGTATTACTATGGGTATGTGGCAGTAGTGAGGATACTGATGAGTATTACTATGGGTATGTGGCAGTAGTGAGAAGATACTAATGAGTATTACTATGGGTATGTGGCAGTAGTGAGGTGATACTGATGAGTATTACTATGGGTATGTGGCAGTAGGGAGATGATACTGGTGAGTATTACTATGGGTATGTAGCAGTAGTGAGGATACTGATGAGTATTACTATGGGTATGTAGCAGTAGTGAGGTGATACTGATGAGTATTACTATGGGTATGTAGCAGTAGTGAGGATACTGATGAGTATTACTATGGGTATGTAGCAGTAGTGAGGTGATACTGATGAGCATTACTATGGGTATGTGGCAGTAGTGAGGTGATACTGATGAGTATTACTATGGGTATGTGGCAGTAGTGAGGATACTGATGAGTATTACTATGGGTATGTGGCAGTAGGGAGATGATACTGATGAGTATTACTATGGGTATGTGGCAGTAGGGAGATGATACAGATGAGTATTACTATGGGTATATGGCAGTAGGGAGATGATACTGATGAGTATTACTATGGGTATGTGGCAGTAGGGAGATGATACTACTAAATGTTATTAGGGGTATGTAGTAGTATTGATGTTATATGGTCATAGGGATATTATAGTAGTGTGCTGATATGAGTATGATTTGGGTAATGTAGGTCTTAAGTGGTATCTCTGGAATATGATCCTGGGAATGCAGTAGGAGTGATGTGATATCGGGGGAATATGATTATGAGGAGGATTTGGTTGGTTGCAGCACTATTCTGCTACTGTACATTGCAACAGGTTAGTTGCTGGCCAATCCAGTATGAAAACGACCTGTGTTACTAAAAACACCAGTATACAAGGGACAAAAACTTAACGTGAACACCATACTGACAAATACTTCACGTTAACACCATACTGTTATTGAATATAGTCTAATGTTATACCATTTTTTTTGTTTTCCGTCAGGCAATAAAAAGTTCCTTTCTCCTCATATATATAATATTAGGCCTCCCCTCTACCCCCATATGGTAGTTGGTTCCCACTGTGCCCTCATGCAGTAATCAGGACCATCTGTTCCCCCATATAGTAGTTTGGACCATTAGTACCCCATACAATAGTTTGGTCTCCCTATGCCCCCATACAATAGTTAGGTCCCCCTATACCCCCATTTGGCCACAGGCATATTGGTAGACTGGTAGGGAGCCAATGGCTGCTTGTTTTGTCATTTAGAGTGCCACATCATTTATACTTAAAGGGCAGCACCAGGTCAGTGGGCCCCACATGAGCAGGGGGTCCCGGCACTTGCCCTGGTCCATTGGGTACTGACACTAGCTCTGATTTTGGACATGAAATAGTAGTAGTTAGGTGATATCAAACAATCCTCCAAAACAAACAAGAGAGAGACCTTTTGTGTGATATATAAATCAAAATAGACTAAATTCTTATATAGTAATCCATACCTTTATTGTCTAAAATCATGTATAACAATGAAATCGCAGTAAAAATTCAGAGAACCACACATGGAAAACAACATCACAGGAAAAGCAGACTGACTAGGGTAACCTCATGATAAAGGCTGCACAGTGCTGTAAACTACTAAGTACCCCCTGATGAAGGAGACGAAACGTACGTCGGGGCTTGGCGGCATCCAGGACAAGCAGTAAAACTGTGAATGGGTATGCTCTGCACTTTGCTTTATTTATCCCTATAGCACTAGCCACTTTACTATAGATGGCTGGTTGAATACTTTATACCGGCCCAGAAGCTTTACTACTTTTTTGGAAAGAGATAAAATATAAATACTTTTTGCTATCAACGTGATGTTTTGACTATACTTAGTAGTTTACAGCACTGTGCAGCCTTTATCATGAGGTTACCCTAGTCTGCTTTTCCTGTGATGTTGTTTTCCATGTGTGGTTCTCTGAATTTTTACTGCGATTTCATTGTTATACATGATTTTAGACAATAAAGGTATGGATTACTATATAAGAATTTAGTCTATTTTGATTTATATATCACACAAAAGGTCTCTCTCTTGTTTGTTTTGGAGGATTGTTTGCACTTTGTTGAGACTGTGTTGGTCATAGGCATTGAAGGAGCTCTATATTGAGCAATTATTTATATAGAAAGTGTGTCTCCATTTTGGATGTATGTTAGGTGATATCAGTGGAGTATCCTGAGCATGTATGCAAAAAGGGTCCTCGTTTAGGAATCTCAAAACATGGGATTAGACAGATATCCCTCTAGGGAAGGACCTGGAGAGCCACTTAATATGGTGGTTTTGGTGGTCTCCTTACAAGAGCCACCCCTTGGCCGGGTCCTTCTCTGGATGGATATCTGGCTAGTCCTGTGTTTCGTGACTTTTAAATGAGGCTCCATGGACTCTTTTTGCATATTTGTATTTCCCAGGGGGCAATGCACCTAGGTTTATACTGTGTTGGACACTTTTACTAGCAGCCTACAATGTCTTCTTTAGGTGGTCTACCTGAGATCAGTGATCATTTTACCTCGGTGGTCTATTAGGCCTAGCCAGAATCCTACTCCACACTGATGAGTGGCAACACCCCGAAACAGCTGTCTGTGGATAGATACCTGGCTTTGGTATTTCCCTTGTCACATCCTTAGAGTGGTAAATTGAGTTGGATATTGACTGAAAGGGCCACTTAATATGGTGGTTTTGCTGGCCTCCGTACCGAAGCCATCCCTTGGCTGGGTCCTTCCCTGGAGACATATCTGGCTAGTCCCGTGTTTCGAGACTCATAAATGAGGCTCCATGGACTTTTTTGCATAGCTCTTAAGACTCTTAGGGGGACAGTTATCAACGTTGCACCCCTGGGTGCTACATAATGGGAAACATGGACATCAAAAGTGAAAAAATATTCTGACATAAAATATCTCTCTTTCGACATTTGAGACATGTTCTGTGTTCTATTGTGAGTATTAATGAGTGAACCGGGCTGAGGTTCGGGTTCATACGAACCCCAACAATCAGCATTTTAATCCTGCTGTCTTCCCGTTCCGTGGGGAAGGTGGAAACAGCCTGAGTCCCCCCTGGGTAACAGTAATTCAGAGACAGTGTGATTCAAATGCCAATGGATAGGGTTCCTACAAACCCGACCCTTGGCCCGGTTCGCTCATCTCTAATTGTAAGTAAAATATGGGTCTAGCGGATTTATTATTCATTGCATGGTGTTTAGATTTTTTACATTTTTATAGTGTTCTACAGTTATTGGGGTTGTAGTAGTGTGGTGCTATTGAGGTTAGATCAGTTATTGAGGTTAGATGAGTGGAGACAAGATGTAGCAGCAGTATTGGGAGAAAGGTGATACAGTATGTGGAGTATGCTCTGGTCTTCCATCATGGTCCAGGATTGGTCTTACACAAGCTGCAGTGCATGTATCAGATCTGTTTTCATTGGCGTTCTTAAGGATTAAAGTCATGCATAAATCCTGATATATTTTACATGCAAGGAAGTCACACTTAGAAAGGGAAACCCTATCAGGAATTGCCTGAGTGGTGATATGCTGCAGGGAAAACCGCCAACAGGTGTGA